>NC_053028.1:294696723-295048189 GCF_003073215.2 Triticum urartu
TTACTTTTGTTTTCTGTTTTCTATTTTCTGACATTTGTTTTGATTTAGTAAAAATACTAAATCATTTTATTTACTTCTGTCAATTTATGCAGGGACCTAAGGGATTATTCCAAAGCCCCTCACCAAAATTCAGAATTTTTGGACATATATAAAATATATAACATATATATCCAATGCAAATAAATATTGGATTAATTCCAAATGCCCAAAATAAATACTTATGAGATCCTAAAAATATTGGTTTGATTTTTATCTCTGTCCAATATTTTCAGAGAGCAACATGAACATTTTCTTGGATCTTTTTGGAGCAATTTTTAACTGGGTTATTTCTAGAAATGATTCTGAGGGTTTCACAAATCCCCATTTCAAATTTAAATGGAATTTAACATGATGCACACATGACTAGCTAGCCTTGAGCATACCAGAACTAGGGATGTGACAACTCGCCCCCACTTGAAAGAATCTCGTCCCGAGATTCAGGGGTCGATGGAAAGAAGGTGGGGTACTCTAGTCGAAGACGATTTTATCGCTCCCAGGTAGCTTCTCTCTCGGAATGATGAGACCACTGAACTTTGAGAAACTTGATGTTCTGACATCGAGTAACACGCTCTGCTTGATCAAGAATGCGAACAGGATACTCTCGGTATGTGAGGTTATCTTGGAGATCAAGCATTTCGTGGTCCACTCCACGGATGGGATCCGAGAAGCAACGCTTGAGTTGAGAGACGTGGAAGACATCATGAACTCGAGAAAGGTGTGGGGGTAGCTCCAACTGGTAGGCAACCTCTCCTCGTTTAGCGAGAATGTGAAAAGGACCAATGTAACGAGGAGCCAACTTGCCCTTAATACCGAAACGATGGGTACCCTTCAAAGGGGTAACCCGAAGGTAAGCCTTGTCGCCAACTTCATAAGCCACTTCCCTTCATAAGCCACTTCCTTATGACGACGGTCATACTGGCTCTTTTCCCAAGATTGGGCTGTTTTCAAATTCTCATGAATGATGCAAACTTGCTCTTCTGCCTCCTGGATCATGTCCGGTCCAAAGAATTGCCTTTCACCTGTTTCTGACCAGTTCAAAGGTGTTCGACATCTTCGTCCATACAGAATCTCAAAAGGAGCTTTCTTGAGATTGGATTGGTAGCTATTGTTATAAGCAAACTCGGCGAAAGGAAGGCACTTCTCCCAGTCCATACCGAATGAGATAACGCAAGCTCTAAGCATGTCTTCGAGAATTTGATTGACCCGTTCCACCTGACCACTCGACTGAGGGTGGAAAGCGGTACTGAAGGAAAGATGGGTGCCCATGGCAGTTTGGAAACTCTCCCAGAAATGAGAAGTGAAAAGACTACCACGGTCTGAATTGATCTCTAGTGGAACACCATGAAGTGACACTATTCGAGAAATGTATAAGTCAGCAAGCTGACTAGCAGTGATATTCTCTCGAACAGGTAGGAAGTGAGCCACTTTGGAAAGACGATCAATGACTACAAGTATAGCATTATTCCCTCTCTTGGTCCTGGGAAAACCGGTGATGAAGTCCATACCAATCTTATCCCATTTCCACTCAGGAATAGCTAAAGGATGAAGGGTGCCAGCAGGCCTTTGATGCTCTGCCTTAACGCGACGACAAACATCACAATTAGCAATGAACTGAGCGATTTCTCTCTTCATCCTAGTCCACCAGAACCTCTGGCGTAGGTCCTGATACATCTTAGTACTACCGGGATGAATCGTGAGAGGAGATTCATGAGCCTCCTTAAGGATCAGTTGTCGTAGATGTTGATTCTTGGGAACCACCAAGTGATTCTCAAAGAAAACAACACCTCGATCATCTATAGAGAAACTACCACCAACTCCCTTGTTAATGTTTCTCTTGATCCGGGAAATTCCCGTATCCTGCTTCTGACCTGAGATGATTTGATCCACAAGAGTAGGTTTCGCCACCAAGGTAGAAAGGAATCCGCGAGGAGCAATGTGAAGATTAAGCTTACAGAATTCCTCATGGAGAAGTGGTTGGCCCTGCTGCAACATAAGATTGTTGCAATAGGACTTACGACTTAGCGCATCAGCCATGACATTTCCCTTGCCTGGGGTGTAGGTAATCCCTAAGTCATAATCTGAGATCAACTCCAACCAACGTCTTTGCCTAAGGTTCAAATCTAGTTGGGTGAAGATATACTTGAGACTCTGGTGGTCGGTGTAAATCTCGCAACGTTTACTGAGAAGGTAATGTCACCATTCTTAAGTGCATAGACTACGGCTGCAAGCTCTAGATCATGTGTAGGATAATTCTCCTCATGTGGATGCAACTGTCGAGATGCATAGGCAATCACATGACGATCCTGCATAAGAATGCAACCTAATCCCTGTCGTGAGGCGTCGCAGTAGATAACAAAGTCTTTAGTGAAATCCGGTGGCACAAGTATGGGAGCAAAAGTCAGGCGTCTTTTCAGTTCCTGAAAACTGTACTCACACTGTGGGGACCACTCAAACTTTTTATCTTTCTTGAGAAGTTCCGTGAGAGGTTTGGCCACTTTGGAGAAGTTCTCAACGAAGCGGCGACAATAACTGGCTAGACCAAGGAAACTCCTAACTTGTTTAACTGTTTCAGGTGGAGTCCAATCAAGAACGGCTTGAACTCTCTCGGGATTGACAGCAATGCCCTTACCAGAGATCACGTGGCCTAGGTAGGTCACTTCTAGCAACCAAAATTTGCACTTGGAGAACTTGGCATAAAGGCGATGCTCTCTGAGTTTTTCTAACACGAGTCTAAGATGTTCGGCATGCTCTTCCTCGTTCTTCGAGTAAATAAGGATATCATCGAGGTAAACCATGACGAACTTATCTAAGTACTCCATGAAGATCGAGTTCATCAAATGGGAGAAGGTAGCTGGAGCATTGGTTAGACCAAAGGACATGACGGTGTACTCGTACTGGCCATAACGAGTGACGAAAGCCGTCTTAGGAATGTCCCCATTTTTGATCTTGATTTGGTGGTAGCCTAACCTCAAATCCATCTTGGAAAAGACTGAGGATCCAGTGAGCTGATCATATAGGTCGTTGATCCTGGGGAGCGGATACTTGTTCTTTATCGTGACCAAATTAACGGGACGATAATCTACAACCATCTGGTCCGTACCATCCTTCTTCTTGACGAAGAGGACGGGGCAAGCCCAGGGAGAAGAACTAGGACGGATGAAACCCTTTTGAAAGGATTCATCGAGTTGTTTCTTAAGCTCGGCTAGCTCTAAGGGTGCCATCTTGTAAGGTCTCCTAGAAATTGGGGCGGTTCCTGGGATAAGATCTATGACGAACTCTACATCCCTGTCAGGTGGAATACCTGGCAGTTCTTCTGGAAAGACATCCGGAAAGTCACGGACTACCGGGATATCCTCCAGGTCTGGAAGAGGGATGGCATTAAGAGAATAAAGCTGACGCTTTGCAATTCTGGTGGAGACAGTGACTATCTTGCCAGAGGGGTGTGTAAGCTGAACAGACCTAGTGTAACAATCAATCTTGGCATAATGAGCTTTCATCCAGTCCATACCCAAGATGATGTTAATATCTGTAGACTTGAGGGCTATGAGTGACACAAGGAATACGAGTTTGTCGACAAGGATTTCATTACCATGGCTTATTCTGGTAGTTTGCCATCTAGACCCCGGAGTTTGGATTTCAAGTGGAGTTGGCATATCACAAAATGACATGTCGTGCAAACGAGCACAGCCTTCAGAGATGAAGGAGTGAGATGCTCCGGTATCGAACAGAACCGAAGCTGGATGATAGTTGACAAGGAGTGTACCAAGAACAACATCCGGATCATCATGAGCGTCTTTAGCTGAGACGTGATGCACACGTCCATGTTCAGTGGGAGCTGACTTGACACTGATCATCTTGCATGATGGCTTATCACAGCCAATAGACTTCTCGGGCGGGGGTGGAGCATAGCTGGCTTGAGAGCAGTCACGTGCATAGTGTCCTAGCTCTCCGCATGTGAAGCAAGTCCCTGAAGTAGGACGTGGACCCTCATTGACAAGCGGTCTACCAATAAGCCTGGGTGGAGCATACTGCTGAACTGGGTGAGGTGCCACACAAGAAGGCCTCAGTGTATAACCGGGTGGAAGAGCGGAGTTCGGAACCCAAATCCGGCGCTTCTGAGAATTAGAACCGGAGGAAGAAACCAAATCACGGGTGTGCTTACAAGACTCCTCGTAGGTGAGCTGAGCTGTCTCCGCATTAATGGCCTTGTTCACAAGAGCCTGGAATGTATTGCAATGGTGCAAGTGGAGATCACGACGCAACTTGGGGTTGAGACCCTTCCAGAACCTAGCCTGCTTCTTGGCGTCCGTGGACACTTCTTCTGCAGCATAGCGGGCGAGGTTCTCAAACTCTCTACTGTAAGCATCAACAGCCATCTTACCCTGTGTGAAACTACAGAACTCTTCTCTCTTGCGATCGATGAGGGCTTCAGGAATGTGATGCTCGCGAAAAGCCTCAGTGAAATCTCTCCAGGTAGGAATCTAGCCAGCTGGGAGCATACCCTCATAGTTCTGCCACCAAAGACTAGCAGGACCTTCTAGGTGATATGCAACATAGATGACCTTGTCACCTTCAGCTACGTTCGCAGAACGCAGCTTGTGAGTGATACTACGAAGCCAGTCATCTGCATCGAGTGGCTCAATGGAATGATGGAAGGTGGGTGGTTTCAGACCAATGAAATCATGGATGGTCGCTGACTCTTTGCACCGATGTGCGGTGTTCTCCTCGATACGTGCCAACAAGCGGTTAGACTCACGCTTGTTCCTCTCCATCTCTAACATGAACTCTGCTAATGAAGGTTGGTCGGGAGGATCCTTCTCATCCCTACCACCTTCGCGGTTCAGGCAACGAGCAACAGAACTTCGGTTAACTGACGACATCCTGAGCAGCGGAACCAAGGACGAGATCAACAACAACTATAGGATGCAACATGTAGCACAAGGAAATTTAGTATCTCTCAAACTCCTAGGACAATTTCGGCAGCATAACGGCAGTAAAATGCTCAGAATGAGACATTCTGCAAAAGACGGGGTAGCACCATACTCAACATCATCACTCAAGGTTCTGAGATATTACTAAACAGGCTACACCAGAGGTACTCGAACTGGGATATGACTCTGATCAACCAATCCTAAGAGACTACGGAGTAGTAACACGTGATCCTGATAGACAGAAGAGGAAGCCTAGTTCCTTAACCCCGTAGGAAAGATAGGATGACTCAGATCAGAAGGGCATGAGGTAAAAGGAGTAAAAAGAGCCTTATGTTCTCTTCCACAATCAATTCCCTTACATAACTAAATAATTTCTAGACTCAACTTCGACCAGGTTGGCTTGGAAATCCTACAGGCAGTCAGGCTCTGATACCAAAGCTGTCGGGTCCCGATTCTAAGTCACACCGATCTAGCATGTAACACCTCATATCACCTTGCGGCCTCACGCACGGTATTCCCACGGGTGTCGCCCTACCATGGCCCGGGACCGTTTGCGCCTTTTGGCTCACGTATATGATAGTATCGCTAGCATCCATATGACAGAGAACCCGGGACGACATGACTAGTCGTGAACCCTAAGCGGCACTAACCCATGGGGACAGGCATACATGAATCAACTTCGAGCATGTCGGTCAGCAGCGTGTGAATCCGGGCTGTAGCACTGGGCTAACGGGACTCTAGTAACCCGGGCTGTAGCAGGCTAGGCAGGACTCTGGATGTCACCGCGTGACATTTCCCCGAAGGGACAGACATAGGAACAAAGTGAAACACATGCCAGCCAGTCAACTGTCCTGAACAGTAGTGCTGGGCTAGCAGGACTCCGGTGAACCGGCCTGTAGCGGACTACTTTGGCTCAAGGAGACACTAGACTACATTTCCCCATAAGAGAGGCTGACAAGGATAAACAACTAGATTGTCGGATCCCACACATAGCAATACACGTTACACGTACGCATAACATGCAAGTATGTGCTGTACAACATGGCATCACAACATAACGCAAACTCATATAGATAAAGGCCCAGAAGAGCCACATAACATATATACAAACAGGGGTCACATGACCCATCATTCAGAGCATACAAGCAACAAGCGGAAGCATTACATGTCTGAGTACAGACAACTACAAAAGAAAAGGCTGTGAGCCTGACTATCTACAACGTCCGATCAAGATCGTAGCTAAGGTACAAGCTACTTGTCGAAGTCCACGTAAACTAGTAAGACCCAAGTCTCCGCTGCAAAAACATAAATAAAGCAACGTGAGTACAAAGGTACTCAGCAAGACTTACATCAGATCCTATCATACATGCATTTGTATCAAGAAGGTAATGTGGGGTTTAGTTGCAGCAAGCCATCTTTGACTCAGTGGCTATCCTGTACTACGACTGCTGGTAACTCTTCTGAGGTGGCGCACACGAGTCCACTAATCACCACATCAATACACCACTATGGATTCATTCCCGTCTCACTACGAGAAGGCCATCCATAGCACTCACACTTATCTTGAGCATTTTAGGGTATCCACTTTAAGTTGTCTATGTACCACATAAGCATCCAAGAAGTCCATAACCGAGGACACGGCTATTCGAATAGATCATGATAACCCTGCAGGGGTGTACTTCTTCACACACGCTCTCACCACTTATCACCATGTACACGTCATGTATCTCGGCAACCTTCAAGCGGAAGCCTGGCGAGGGTGTCGGCCACGACCTGACTAACCACACAAGACTCTAGTCCAGGTTTATCGCCTATTCAGGTTCCATCCACAAGGAGATCCGGCCGGGGTTTCGCTCACGGCCCCAAACGATGTGTACAGGGTTCCCGAGCCCCCCATCCAGGTGCCACTCGGTACACCGGGCCACGTGTGCCTAGTCTGTCCCAAGCCCACCTAGCCGGGTGCCACTTGGTAGACTACTAACACTACCTACAAACACCAGAAACTATTTGCAACTCCTGGACAGAGATCAAGTTGGTTAATAAGTCGAGAGAGCTTGGAGTGCCCGGAGCCCAATGTGTGGTAGTAGCTAGTCATTGGACAACATACACAGAACTCAGTGCTTAAGGACGGTTCCAGTGAGACAACCCACCATGTACTCCTACATGGCCTCTCACCGCTACCTTTACCAAAACGTGTTCATACGTTCACTCTCAGCACCAGAACATATCGTAACACTCCAATTCATTCCCAATGAATCAGACCTGACACAACTCTAAGCAATAGCAGGCATGGCATGGTAGGAACACAACATGTCTCAATCAACTCCTACACATGCTAGTGGGTTTGAACTATTTACTGTGGCAATGACAGGTCATGCAGAGGAATGGGTTCAACTACCGCAGCATAAAGTAGAAGTTGAATCGTTGTTGTCCTAATACAATAAAAGAGAGCAGGAGCGAGAGAATGGGATTGTATCGGAATGAACAAGGGGGTTTGCTTGCCTGGTAGATCAACAGAGGGGGCACTGCTCCACAGATAGGTACTCTGGAACACTCTCCGAAGCAGAACCTATCGAGAAGGAACGATGTCGACAATCAAACACAAGCATATGCAACAATATGATGCATGAACATGTGATGTGTTTTGAGCTAATGCATTTAGCATTCAACTGGTTGAAGTCCATTTGAACCAAAGGTTCAAATGCAACTCCAAAATAAGCTCTTATAAATGCCATTCATGTGTTTTCATCTATACAACAGGTATAACTTGGTTTTTCATGCATGAAACTGATATAGATGGATAGATTGAATTTTTCTGATAATTTTTCATATATAAATTATTTCAATCTGAGCTACGGTTGAATTTCTGTGATTTTTTGAAGTTTAGAACATTTTCTGAAATTTCCTGTTTTAATATAATTCCAGAAAAAGGATAACTGCGTCAGCATGACGTCATGCCTGCGTCAGCAGGCCAGCGGCGCTGACTGGGTCAAACCTGACGTGTGGGGTCCACACGTCAGTGTCACAGTTAGTTAACAGGGGGGTTATTTCTAATCTAACTTAGATTAGTGGCGCTGGGGCCCACTGTCAGTGTCTCAAAGTTAACTAAGTGGTGATTAGCTTAAGCTAATCACCTGGCAGGTCGGACCCACACGTCAGGCCGGCGAGGTTAACGCCGGCGACCTCTGGACGCGGCGGCGTCCGTGTTACAGGCCACGGTGGCGGCGACTAAGGGCACCGGGGCATAGCCTGGGCTCTCGCGCAGCCAGCGGAGCAGGTAGGGGAAGCTGGGGTGGCCGGAGCTCGCCGAAGCGGAGCTCGTGGCGGCGGCCGGAAGCATGGCTACGGGCGGGAGCGGGCTGCGGGGCACGGGGAGGCCACCCGAGGGGCTCTGTGGCACCCTCGTGGCACCAGGAGCATGACTGGGTGCTCAGGGGCGGCTGGCTCGAGCTCTGGCCACGGTGGCTCCATGATCGGTGGCGAGGAGCTATGGCCGTGGTGAGGAAAAGGAGCTACGGCACGAGAACGGAGGAACGGGAAGAGGGGAACGGAGCAGAAGCTCACTGCGGACTCGACGGGCTTGACGGCGAGCTCGGGGACGCACTGGAGACGGCGGGCGGTGAAGATGATCTCCGGTGGCCGGGGATGAAGATGACGTCGATGGAGGCGCTCTTGGGCCTCCCGAGGCGTGTAGCTTGACGGAGAGATGGCAGGCGACGTGGCGGAGCTTGCAGACACAGAGAGAGGGCGAGGGGGAGGCGGTGGCTGCGGCGGGCGACGGAGCTGCAGGCGACGGAGCGCTCGTCGCGGTGAGGCGTAGAGCGAGGGAGAGGAGGGGAGGAGTGCGTGGGTGGTCAGAGCGATCCAGAGGTCTCGTAGGTCTGTCCGCCGGCGCCAAACAACGCAAGCTAGCGGGCAGGAGGGTGTCACGGGGCGCGTGTGTGCGCGGGAGCACCGCGCCTTGCCTCCTGGCGAGAGGTGGAGGACGACTGGCGCCAGCTGGCTGGGCCGGCCTGTTGGGCTGGGCTGCCAGGCTGCAGGTAAGGTCCAGGTAAGTATTTCCCTTTTGTTTTTCTTTTCTATTTCTGTAATTTCTTTTCTGATTTAGTAAAATACTAAATCAATTTATTTTCTTCTGAAATTTATTGTAGGAGCTAGTTGAAATATTCCAGAGCCCCTCACATAAAAATCAGAATTATTGGACATATATAAATAAATATATCATATATATATCCAATGCAAATAATTATTGCATTAATTCCAAATGGCCAAAATAAATATTTATGAGCTCCTGAAAATATTTGTTTGAATTTTACCTCTAACCAATATTTTCAGAGAGCAACATGAACATTTTCTTGGACCTTTTTGGAGCAATTTTTATCTGGGTTATTTCCAGAAATGATTTCTGAGGGTTTCACAAATCCCCATTTCAAATTTAAATGAATTAAACATGATGCCACAGAAGGCTAGCCTAGGTCATACCAGAACTAGGGATGTGACAACTCGCCCCCACTCGAAAGAATCTCGTCCCGAGATTCAGGGGTCGAGAAAGAAAGTGGGGTACTCAAGTCGAAGACGATCTTCTCGCTCCCAAGTAGCTTCTCTCTCGGAATGATGAGACCACTGAACCTTGAGAAACTTGATGTTATGACGTCGAGTGACACGCTCTGCTTGATCCAGAATGCGAACGGGGTACTCTCGATAAGTGAGGTTATCTTGGAGATCAAGCGTTTCGTGGTCCACTCCGCGGATGGGATCCGAGAAGCAACGCCTGAGTTGAGAGACGTGGAAGACATCATGAACTCGAGAAAGATGTGGGGGTAGTTCCAACTGGTAGGCAACCTCTCCTCGTTTAGCGAGAATGCGAAAAGGACCAATGTAACGAGGAGCCAACTTGCCCTTGATACCGAAACGATGGGTACCCTTCAAAGGGAGTAACCCGAAGGTAAGCCTTGTCGCCAATCTTCATAAGCCACTTCCTTATGACGACGGTCATACTGGCTCTTTTGACGAGATTGGGCTGTTTTCAAATTCTCACGAATGACGCGAACTTGCTCTTCTGCCTCCTGGATCATATCCGGTCCAAAGAATTGTCTTTCACCGGTTTCTGACCAGTTCAAAGGTGTTCGACATCTTTCCCATACAGAACCTCAAAAGGAGCTTTCTTGAGGCTGGATTGGTAGCTATTGTTATAAGCAAACTCGGCGAAGGGAAGACACTTCTCCCAATCCATACCGAATGAGATAACACAAGCTCTAAGCATGTCTTCGAGAATTTGGTTGACCCTTTCCACCTGACCACTTGATTGAGGGTGGAAAGCGGTACTGAAGGAAAGATGGGTGCCCATGGCAGTTTGGAAACTCTCCCAGAAATGAGAAGTGAAAAGACTACCACGGTCTGAATTGATCTCTAGTGGAACACCATGAAGTGACACTATTCGAGAAATATATAAGTCAGCGAGCTGACTAGCAGTGATACTCTCTCGAACAGGTAGGAAGTGAGCCACTTTGGAAAGACGATCAATGACTACGAAGATAGCATTATTCCCTCTCTTGGTCCTGGGAAAGCCGGTGATGAAGTCCATACCAACTTTATCCCATTTCCACTCAGGAATAGCTAAAGGCTGAAGGGTGCCAGCAGGCCTTTGATGCTCTGCCTTAACTGCGACGACAAACGTCACAGTTAGAAATGAATTGAGCAATTTCTTGTTGGGGAACATAGTAATTTCAAAAAAATTCCTACGCACACGCAAGATCATGGTGATGCATAGCAACGAGAGGGGAGAGTGTTGTCTACATACCCTCGTAGACCGTTCACGGAAGTTATATTAACGCGGTTGATGTAGTCGTACATCTTCACGTCCGACTGATCCAAGTACCGAAAGCACGACACCTCTGAGTTCTGCACTCGTTCGGCTCGGTGACGTCTCGCCTTCTCGATCCAGCAAGAGGGTGAAGTAGTAGATGAGTTCCGGCAGCACGACGGCATGGTGACGGTGTTGGTGAACAACAATCTTGTGCAGGGCTTCGCCTAAGCACTACGAAAACTATTGAGTGAGGATAAACTAGAGGGGACGGGCTTGCCGCACACGGCTTGGTGTTTCTTGATGTGTCTTTGGTGCTAGCCCTACCCCTCTATTTATATGTTGAGCCATGGGGTCGTAACTTGGAGTAAAAGCTCCTGAAAGTCGGTTTCACCCGAAAGGCAAGAGTCCTTCTCGGACTCCAGGGCTAGACGCCAGGGTTCCCGGCGTCTACCCCCTAGACGCCAGGGGTCCTGGCGTCTAGCCTCTGGTCTCCGCAAAAATTCCTTTTGCACTTTCCAAAAGTCTCGTGGGCTTTCCCCTTTGGCCTAGATAAAGTGTTCTCGTGCCCAAACATTTCGGGTAACATCCGGAACCACTTCCGGTGAATTCCGGAACCCTTCCGGAGATCAAACACTACTATCCACATATCAATCTTTACTTCCGGACCATTTCGGAGTTCCTTGTCATATCTGTGATCTCAAT
This sequence comes from Triticum urartu, assembly GCF_003073215.2. NCBI lineage: Eukaryota > Viridiplantae > Streptophyta > Magnoliopsida > Poales > Poaceae > Triticum > Triticum urartu. The sequence continues at coordinate 294,708,202 of NC_053028.1, forward strand.
CGCAAAACTCCGAACAACATTCGGTCACCAACATACATAACTCATAGTACTATATCGTCAACGAACGTTAAGCGTGCGGACCCTACGGGTTCGAGAACTATGTAGACATGACTCGAGACACCTCTCTTGTCAATAACCAATAGCGGGACCTGGATGCCCATATTGGCTCCTACATATTCTACGAAGATCTTTATCGGTCAGACCGCATAACAACATCACGTTGTTCCCTTTGTCATCGGTATCGTTACTTTGCCCCGAGATTCGATCGTCGGTATCTCAATACCTAGTTCAATCTCGTTACTGGCAAGTCTCTTTACTCGTTCCGTAATACATCATCCCGCAACTAACTCATTAGTTGCAATGCTTGCAAGGCTTATAGTGATGTGCATTACCGAGTGGGCCCAGAGATACCTCTCCGACAATCGGAGTGACAAATCCTAATCTCGAAATACGCCAACCCAACAAGTACCTTTGGAGACACCTGTAGAGCTCCTTTATAATCACCCAGTTACGTTGTGACGTTTGGTGGCACACAAGTGTTCCTCCGTAAACGGGAGTTGCATAATCTCATAGTCATAGGAACATGTATAAGTCATGAAGAAAGCAATAGCAACAAACTAAACGATCAAGTGCTAAGCTAACAGAATGGGTCAAGTCAATCACATCATTCTCCTAATGATGTGATCCCGTTAGTCAAATGACAACTCATGTCTATGGTTAGGAAACTTAACCATCTTTGATCAACGAGCTAGTCAAGTAGAGGCATACTAGTGACACTCTGTTTGTCTATGTATTCACACATGTATTATGTTTCCGGTTAATACAATTCGAGCATGAATAATAAACATTTATCATGAAATAAGGAAATAAATAATAACTTTATTATTGCCTCTAGGGCATATTTCCTTCAGTCTCCCACTTGCACTAAGAGTCAATAATCTAAGATCACATTGCCATGTGATTTAATTCAATAGTTCAATCACCGTGATTAACAACCCATAGTTCACATCGTCCATGTGCAACACCCAAAGGGTTTACTTAGAGTCAATATCTGGTTCACATGCTATGTGATTAACACCCAAAGAGTACTAAGGTGTGATCAATCGTTTTTTTGCTTGTGAGAGAAGTTTAAGTCACGGGGTCCTGCAACATTCAGATCTGTATGTATTTTGCAAATTTCTATGTCAACAATGCTCTGCAGGGAGCTACTCTAGCTAATTGCTCCCACTTTCAATATGTATCCAGATTGAGACTTAGAGTCATCTGGATCAGTGTCAAAACTTGCATCGACGTAACCTTTTACGACGAACCTTTTGTCACCTCCATAATTGAGAAACATATCCTTACTCCAGTAAGGATAATTTTGACCAATGTCCAGTGATCTACTCCTAGATCACTATTGCACTCCCTTGCCAAACTCAGGGCAGGGTATACAATAGGTCTGGTACACAGCATGGCATACTTTATAGAACCTATGGCTGAGGCATAGGGAATGACTTTCATTCTCTTTCTATCTTCTGCCGTGGTCGGGCTTTGAGTCTTACTCAATTTCACACCTTGTAACACAGGCAAGAACTCTTTCTTTGACCGTTCCATTTTGAACTATTTCAAAATCTTGTCAAGGTATGTATTCATTGAAAAAACTTATCAAGCGTCTTGATCTATCTCTATAGATCTTGATGCTCAATATGTAAGCAGCTTCACCGAGGTCTTTCTTTGAAAAACTCCTTTCAAACATTCCTTTATGCTTTGCAGAATAATTCTACATAATTCTACATTATCTCCGATCAACAATATGTCATTGACATATAGTTATCAGAAATGCTGTAGTGCTCCCACTCACTTTCTTGTAAATATAGGCTTCACCGCAAGTCTGTATAAAACTATATGCTTTGATCAACTTATCAAAGCATATATTCCAACTTCGAGATGCTTGCACCAGTCCATAGATGGATCGCTGGAGCTTGCACATTTTGTTAGCACCTTTAGGATTGACAAAACTTTCTTGTTGCATCATATACAACTCTTCTTTAATAAATCCATTGAGGAATGTAGTTTTGTTTATCCATTTGCCAGATTTCATAAAAATGTGGCAATTGCTAACATGATTCAGACAGACTTAAGCATAGATACGAGTGAGAAACTCTCATCGTAGTCAACACCTTGAACTTGTCGAAAACCTTTTGCGACAATTCTAGCTTTGTAGATAGTAACACCACTATCAGCGTCCGTCTTCCTCTTGAAGATCCATTTAATCTCAATGGCTCGCCGTTCAATGGGCAAGTCAATCAAAGTCCATACTTTGTTCTCATACATGGATCTCATCTCAGATTTCATGGCCTCAAGCCATTTCGCAGAATCTGGCCTCATCATCGCTTCATCATAGTTCGTAGGTTCATCATGATCTAGTAACATGACCTCCAGAACAGGATTACCGCACCACTCTGGTGTGGATCTCACTCTGGTTTACCTACGAGGTTTCGGTAGTAACTTGATCTGAAGTTACATGATCTTCATCATTAGCTTCCTCACTAATTGGTGTAGTAGTCACAAGAACAGATTTCTGTGATGAACTACTTTCCAATAAGGGAGCAGGTACAGTTACCTCATCAAGTTCTACTTTCCTCCCACTCACTTCTTTCGAGAGAAACTCCTTCTCTAGAAAGGATCCATTCTTAGCAACGAATGTCTTGCCTTCGGATCTGTGATAGAAGGTGTACCCAATGGTCTCCTTTGGCTATCCTATGAAGACACATTTCTCCGATTTGGGTTCAGAGCTTTATCAGGATGAAACTTTTTCACATAAGCATCACAACCCCAAACTTTAAGAAACGACAACTTTGGTTTCTTGCCAAACCACAGTTCATATGGCGTCGTCTCAACGGATTTAGATGGTGCCCTATTTAACGTGAATGCAGCTGTCTCTAATGCATAACCCCAAAATGATAGTGGTAAATCGGTAAGAGACATCATAGATTGCACCATATCTAATAAAGTACGGTTACGATGTTCGGACACACCATTACGCTGTGGTGTTCCAGGTGGCGTGAGTTGCGAAACTATTCCGCATTGTTTCAAATGAAGACCAAACTCGTAGCTCAAATATTCTCCTCCATGATCAGATCGTAGAAACTTTATTTTCTTGTTACGATGATTTTCCACTTCGCTCTGAAATTATTTGAACTTTTCAAATGTTTCAGATTTATGTTTCATTAAGAAGATATACCCATATCTTACTCAAATCATCTGTGAAGGTCAGAAAATAACGATACCTGCCGCGAGCCTCAACACTCATCAGACTGCATACATCAGTATGTATTATTTCCAACAAGCTTTTTGCTTGCTCCATTGTTCTGGAGAACGGAGTCTTAGTCATCTTGCCCATGAGGCATGGTTCGCAAGCATCAACTGATTCATAATCAAGTGATTCCAAAAGCCCATCAGCATGGATTTTCTTCATGCGCTTTACACCAATATGACCTAAACGGCAGTGCCACAAATAAGTTGCACTATCATTATTAACTTTGCATCTTTTGGCTTCAATATTATGAATATGTGTATCACTACAATCGAGATTCAAGAAACCATTCACCTTGGGTGTATGACCATTGAAGGTTTTATTCATGTAAACAGAACAACAATTATTCTCTGGCTTTAAATGAATAACCGTATTGCAATAAACATGATCCAATCATATTCATGCTTAACGCAAACACCAAATAACAATTATTTAGGTTCAACACTAATCCTAAAAGTATAGGGAGTGTGCGATGATTATCATATCAATCTTGGAACCACTTCCAACACACATCATCACTTCACCCTTAACTAGTCTTTGTTCATTCTGCAACTCCCGTTTCAAGTTACTAATCTCAGCAACTGAACTAGTATCAAATACTGAGGGGTTGCTATAAACACTAGTAAAGTACACATCAATAACATGTATATGAAATATACCTTTGTTCACTTTGCCATCCTTCTTATCCGCCAAGTATCTCGGGCAGTTCCACTTCCATCCTTTGCAGTAGAAGCACTCAGTTCCAGGCTTGGGTCTAGCTTTGAGCTTCTTCATGGGAGTGGCAACTTGCTTGCCTTTCTTCTTTGAAGTTCCTCTTTCTTTCCCTTTGCCTTTTTCTTGAAACTAGTGGTCTTGTTAACCATCAACACTTGATGCTATTTCTTGATTTCTACCTTCATCGATTTCAGCATCACGAAGAGCTTGGGAATCGTTTCCTTTATCCCTTGCATATTATAGTTTATCATGAAAAGTTCCAGTAACTTGGTGATAGTGACTAGAGAACTCTGTCAATCACTATCTTATCTGGAAGATTAACTCCCACTTGATTCAAATGATTGTAGTACTCAGACATTCTGAGCACATGCTCACTAGCTGAGCTATTCTCCTCCATCTTGTTGGCAAAGTGCTTGGCAAAGGTCTCATACCTTTCGACATGGACATGAGTCCGAAATACTAATTTCAACTCTTGGAACATATCATATGCTCCGTGGCATTCAAAACGTCTTTGAAGCCCCGATTCTAAGCCGTAAAGCATGGTGCACTAAACTATCAAGTAGTCATTATATCGAGCTCGCCAAACGTTCATAACGTCTGCATCTGCTCCTGCAATCGGTCTGTCACCTAGCGGTGCATCAAGGACATAATTCTTCTATGCAGCAATCAGGATAATCCTCAGATCACCGATCCAGTCCGCATCATTGCTACTAATATCTTTCAACTTAGTTTTTCTCTAGGAACATATCAAAATAAACGGGGAGCTACATCGCGCGCTATTGATCTACAACATAGTTATGCAAATACTATCAGGACTAAGTTCATGATAAATTAAAGTTCAATTAATCATATTATTTAAGAACGCCCACTTATATAGACATCCCTCTAGTCATCTAAATGATCACGTGATCCAAATCAACTAAACCATGTCTGATCATCACGTGAGATGGAGTAGTTTTCCATGGTGAACATCACTATGTTGATCATATCTACTATATGATTCACGCTCGACCATTCGGTCTCCAGTGTTCCGAGGCCATATCTGCATATGCTAGGCTCGTCAAGTTTAACCCGAGTATTCCGCGTGTGCAAAACTGGCTTGCACCCGTTGTATGTGAACGTAGAGCTTATCACACCCGATCATCACGTGGTGTCTCGGTATGACGAACTGTCGCAATGGTGCATACTCAGGGAGAACACTTATACCTTGAAATTTAGTGAGAGGTCATCTTATAATTCTACCACCGAACTAAGCAAAATAAGATGCATAAAGGATAAACATCACATGCAATCAAAATATGTGACATGATATGGCCATGATCATCTTGCGCCTTTGATCTCCATCTCCAAAGTACCGTCATGATCTCTATCGTCACCGGCATGACACCGTGTTCTCCATCATCTTGATCTCTATCAATGTGTCGTCACATGGTCGTCTCGCCAACTATTGCTTTTGCAACTATTGCTATCGCATAGCGATAAAGTAAAGCAATTAGATGGCACTTGGATCTTATGCAATAAAGAGACAACCATAAGGCTTCTGCCAGTTGCCGATAACTTTAACTAAACATGATCATCTCATACAACAATTTATATCTCATCATGTCTTGACCATATCACATCACAACATGCCCTACAAAAACAAGTTAGACGTCCTCTACTTTGTTGTTGCAAGTTTTACGTGGCTGCTACGGGCTGAGCAAGAACCGTTCTTACCTACGCATCAAAAACTACAACGTGGTATAGTGATTGCTTTTTTATCTTCAGAAAGAACCTTGTTCATTGAATCCGATTCAACTAAAGCTAGACAAACAGACACCCACTAGCCACCTGTGTGCAAAGCACGTCAGTAGAACCAGTCTCATGTAAGCATACGCGTAATGTCGGTCTAGGCCGCTTCATCCAACAATGCCGCTGAATCAAGAATCAACTAGCGATGGCAAGCAATATGTATATACCCACGCCCACAACTCCTTTGTGTTCTACTCGTGCATATAACATCTACGCATAAACCTGGCTCGGATGCCACTATCGAGGAACGCAGTAATTTCAAAAAATTCCTACGCAGACACAAGATCATGGTGATGCATAGCAACGAGAGGTAAGAGTGTTGTCCATGTACCCTCATAGACCATAAGCGGAAGCGTTATGACAACGCGGTTGATGTAGTCGTACGTCTTCACGATCGACCGATCCTAGTACCGAACGTACCACACCTCCGTGATTTGCACACGTTCAGCTCGGTGACGTCCCGCGAACTCACGATCCAGTAGAGCTTCATGGGAGAGTTTTGTCAGCACGATGGCGTCATGACGGTGATGATGTTGCTACCGGAACAGGGCTTCGCCTAAGCACCGCTATGATATAACCGAGGTGGATTATGGTGGAGGGGGCACCGCACACGGCTAAAAGATCAACTGATCAACTTGTGTGTCCATGGGGTGCCCCCCTCCCCCGTATATAAAGGAGTGGAGGGGGGAGGGCCGGCCCTCTACTATGGTGCACCCTCGGGAGTCCTACTGCCACCGGGAATAAGATTCCCCTCCTTCCATGTAGTAGGAGTAGGAGAGAAGGAAAGGGAAAAGAGAAGAGAAGGAAGGAGGGGGCACCACCCCTCCCCCTAGTCCAATTTGGACTAGGCCTTGGGGGCGTGCAGCCTCCCCTCTCTCTTTCCCCTAAAGCCCAATAAGGCCCATATACTCCCCGGCGAATTCCCGTAACTCTCCGGTACTCCGATAAATACCCGAACCACTCAGAACCTTTCTGATGTCCGAATATAGCCTTCCAATATATTGATCTTTACGTCGCAAACATTTCGCGACTCCTCATCATGTCCGTGATCTCATCCGGGACTCCGAAAAACCTTCGTTACATCAAAACACATAAACTCATAATAACGATCATCACCAAACGTTAAGCGTGCGGACCCTACAGGTTCGAGAACTATGTAGACATGACCGAGACTCATCTCCGGTCAATAACCGATAGTGGAACCTAGATGCTCATATTGTCTCCTAAATATTCTACGACGATCTTTATCGGTCAAACCGCATAACGGTTACGTTGTTCCCTTTGTGATCGGTATGTTACTTGCCTGAGATTCGATCGTCGGTATCTCAATACCTAGTTCAATCTCATTACCGTCAAGTCTCTTTACTCGTTCTGTAATGCATCATCCCGCAACTAACTCATTAGTCACATTGCTTGCAAGGCTTATAGTGATGTGCATTACCAAGAGGGCCCGGAGATACCTCTCCGACAATCGGAGTGACAAATCCTAATGTCGATCTATGCCAACTCAACAAGTACCATCGGAGACACCTGTAGAGCACCTTTATAATCACCCAGTTACGTTGTGACATTTGGTAGCACACAAAGTGTTCCTCCGGTATTCGGGAGATGCATAATCTCATAGTCATAGGAACATGTATAAGTCATGAAGAAAGCAGTAGCAACAAACTAAACGATCATCGTGCTAAGCTAACGGAATGGGTCAAGTCAATCACATCATTCTCTAATGATGTGATCCCGTTAATCAAATGAAAACTCATGTCTATGGTTAGGAAACTTAACCATCTTTGATTCAACAAGCTAGTCAAGTAGAGGCATACTAGTGACACTCTGTTTGTCTATGTATTCACACATGTACTAAGTTTCCGGTTAATACAATTCTAGCATGAATAATAAACATTTATCATGACATAAGGAAATAAATAATAACTTTATTATTGCCTCTAGGGCATATTTCCTTCAGCCCCCCCCCCCTTGGGTCCGAATTGGACTAGGGGAAGGGGGCGCCGCCCCCCTTTCCTTCCCTTCCCCCTCTCCCTTCCTTCTTCCCCCTTTCCTCTAGGTGAAATCCTACTAGGACTTGGAGTCCTAGTAGGACTCCCCTCTCCTGGCGCGCCCTACAGGGCCGGCTGGCCTCCCCCTCCCCTCCTTTATATACGGGGGCAGGGGGCACCCTAGAACACACACGATCAATTATCTTAGCCGTGTGTGGTTCCCCCCTCCAGAGTTACACACCTCGGCCATATCGTCGTAGTGCTTAGGCGAAGCCCTGCGCCGGTAACTTCATCATCATCGTCGCCACGCTGTCATGCTGACAAAACTCTCCCTCATCCTCAACTGGATCAAGAGATCGAGGGACGTCATCGAGCTGAACATGTGCTGAATGCGGAGGTGCCGTACGTTCGGTGCTTGGATCGGTTGGATCGCGAAGACGTTCGACTACATCAACCGCGTTACTAAACTCTTCCACTTTCGATCTATGAGGGTATGTAGACACACTCTCCCTGCTCGTTGTTATGCATCTCCTAGATAGATCTTGCGTGATCGTAGGTAAATTTTTTGAAATACTGCGTTCCCCAACATTTAGAACTTAAATAGTGCTAGATACATCCATTTGAGCGACAAGTAAAAACGGACGGTGGTAGTATTACTGTACTTGCATTGCGAGATAGTTGATTATCTAGCATTAGTCCGCATCTTATCTGCCCTGCCCTCCACTTTCTCCAAATTATTACATCTAAATTTACTCTTACCAAAATGTTGAATAAAGCCAATGCCACTGCACACGTTGAGGTATGCATTCCTCTTGTCAGTACCTTTTGCCTTGTAACGTTGTACTTAATTGATAGCTATTTGATTATGTATCATCACTGTGCACCTGGGCTTCATTATCCTCTATTTCTTCCAATATTATTAATCTATACTTACTCTTTACAAAATGTAGAATAAAGGCAACACTTATGAAGAAGTTTCTTTGGGGAATTCCTTGAATTATCCTTCCATCGACATGGAGAAGGGCTTTGTTCAGCCCGTGTTAACATGTAATGTAATTCCATCATTCTCAAGCCTTCAAACTTTGTTCTAGTATAGATTTGGATAGGCATAATTTCCTCCACTGCTGTTTACTTTGGTGTTTGCATCAGATTGGATGTTTGCAACAACTGCCAGTTTCAAATTATAGTTGTAGAAAATGTTCCTTATGCAGAACAGATCCATTTATTTTCTTTAGCCCTGTATGTATGCATGTGTACTAGATCTCTAATCCGGTGGTGTGGTGAAGCTGCCCACGCCTGCATCATCTCATTTTCTGCTTTCTCTTAACTAATTATGCCAATGATACGGACAATGCCATATTATGTTAATGCTATTTTAAATTATATCTCTGAATTTGCCAATATAAAATGGGACAGAATTGTCAGCACACTGACTATCTGTAACGCCCTCGATGCGGCTATATCTCCCACGTGTCGAAGCACGACTTAGAGGCATAACCGCATTGAAAGAAATGTCGCAAGTGAGGTAATCTTCACAACAACCCATGTAATGAATAAGGGAAAAAGAGATACATAGTTGGCTTACAATTGCCACTTCACACAATACAAGAATGTAACATTACATCATCCAGATACACACAAGGTCCGACTACGGAACCAAAATAAAAGAAGACTACCCCAAATGCTACACATATCCCCGATCGTCCCAACTGGGCTCCACTACTGATCAACTGAAATGAAACACACAATGAACGAGATCTTCATTGAGCTCCTCCTTGAGCTCGGTTGCGTCACCTGCACGGTATCCTCGGCACCTGCAAACTGGTTTTGGAAGTATCTGTGAGTCACGGGGACTCAGCAATCTCACACCCTCGCGATCAAGACAATTTAAGCTTATAGGAAGGGTAAAAGGGATGAGGTGGAGCTGCAGCAAGCGACTAGCATATTTGGTGGCTAACATACGCAAACGAGAGCGAGAAGAGAAGGCAAGGCACGGCCGAGAGACTATGATCAAGAAGTGATCCTAGAACAGCCTACGTTCAAGCATAACTCCAACACCGTGTTCACTTCCCAGACTCCGCCGGAAAGAGACCATCACGGCTACACACACGGTTGATGCATTTTAATTAAGGTAAGCTTCAGGTTTTCTACAACCGGACATTAACCAATTCCCATCTGCCCATAACCGTGGGCACGGCTTTCGAAAGTTCAAATCCCTGTAGGGGTGTCCCAACTTAGCCCATCACAAGCTCTCACGGTCAATGAAGGATATTCCTTCTCCTAGGAAGACCCGACCAGGCTCGGAATACCGGTTACAAGACATTTCGACAATGGTAAAACTAAACCAGCAAAGCCACCCGAATGTGCCAACAAATCCCGATAGGAGCTGCACATATCTCGTTCTCAGGGCACACCGGATTGTCCAAGGTTCCGGTAGGCCAGCCCAGGGTTGCCCTTGGTGGCCACCGGCAGCTGACAGGTTGGACCAACACTCCGAGCAGCACTGGCCCGGGGGTTTAAATAAAGATGACCCTTGGGCTCCGGAAACCCAAGGGAAAAGAAAAGGCTAGGTGGCGAATGGTAAAACCAATGTTGGGCCTTGCTGGAGGAGCTTTATTCAAGGCGAACTGTCAAGGGGTTCCCATTATAACCCAACCGTGTAAGGAATGCAAAATCGAGGAACATAACACCGGTATGATGGAAACTAGGGCGGCAAGAGTGGAACAAAACACCAGGCATAAGGCCGAGCCTTCCACCCTTTACCAAGTATATAGATGCGTTAATTAAATAAGAGATATTGTGATATCCCAACAAAATATCCATGTTCCAACAAGGAACAAACTCCAATCTTCACCTGTAACTAGCAACGCTATAAGAGGGGCTGAGCAAAGCGGTAACATAGCCAAACAACAGTTTTCTAGGACAAGGTGGGTTAGAGGTTTGACATGGAAATATGGGAGGCATCATAAGCAAGTGGTGGGTATCGTAGCATAGGCATAGCAAAAGAGCGAGCATCTAGCAAGCGAAGATAGAAGTGATTTCGAGAGTATGGTCATCTTGCCTGAGATCCCACAAGGAAAAAGAACGAGTCCATGAGGAAGACAAACAGACGTAGTCAAACGCGATGTTACCAGATCCAACCCGAAGAAGCAACACCGGAAAGGAGCAAACAACATAGTAAACAACCAACACATAAACATGGCATGATGCACAACCAAGTATGATGCATGTCCGGATTAATGAAGCATGGCATGGCAAAGTGCACAAGCAATCCTACAAATTAAGTGGAGCTCAATATGCCACGAGTTGCATATTGACGGAACACCGCATGACTTATTTAGTTCTCTCTTGTTTAGGTACCCAACAAGATTAAATGTTGTTAGCATGGAAAGAGGTGAAGCATAACAAAACTATACCATCTAACCAATTTAAATGGGGCCGGATATAACAAACAACAAATCCAGTAATCCCCATATGCATTTAGCAATTTAATGCAACAACAATTTAAACATTTTAATTGTTGTTATCATGATGCGGATGACATGAACAAGTTTATGCAATTTTTAATAAAAGTTGACAAGAGCAATATGAAGCATTTGTCACCGTGGTGGAAAGGAAAAGGGGTGCCACGGCAACGATAACGAAACGGTGCCACGGCAACGTCCCGGTTTCCGGTAACTCGATTGAGATGCTAGTGCAAAAGGAAAAATGACGGGGGCGTGTCAAAATATGGTGGGGCGCTCCCAAATTCCGGGTGTCCCACGAGTTGGCGACAAGGAAACGAGTGACAATTTGGACATGGTGCAAACTCGAGCATCTCATACATCACACAACATTCGTTCACGGGCGTCGTCTCGGGGTTATACCTTTGTAGCGTGCATTATCGGAGCGGTTCGAGTTCGATGCAGTGTAGGGGAAGTAGACGTTCTCGGGACGTTCGTAGTGGAAGAAGTCATACACGGGCACAGTGGGTTGTAGTGGTACTAGCATCTTCGGACTTGTCGGTCTCGATTCTTACGACGGTAGCGGTATACGTCTCGTTTTCGGAGAGGTACTTGGGGTCATTTGAACTTGTCGGTCTTGTCATCTTGAAGGGGTGCTTGACGTTCTTAGCAATTCCGAAGACGACGGTAGAGGTACACTTGTTGTAGGGGTACTTGTCGGATCCACGGCGACGGTAGAGGTACAAACGTTCTCGCGGTACTTGGGTCGTCGTGGAACTTGGCGTTTGCGGTATTGATAGCTCGAAGGGGTACTTGTCGTGTCCGGGGTCTCCGGCCGTAATGGTACTTGATGATACGGGTAGTTGAACTTGACGAAAAACGGGTCTCCTCGGGGACTTGATGCATCCGAATTCTTCGGGTTTGTAGTAGTACTTGGCGTTCGGAGCGGTGGTCGTTCGTGTTCCGTAAGTCGTGGTACTTGCCGGACTTGGTGAATCCAAGTGTCTCGGTGGCGGCCATGGTACTCCCTGATTTGGAGGGTCTTGACAATGACAACAGGGGCCAGCGATGGCATGGAGGAGGGCCTCGGGTGGTTGAAGACGCCAGCGAAAGTGGGGTGAGGCAGGGAGCAGCAAGGCGTTGCTATGGATCCTGGACGGCGGCGGAGCATCTGCTGGCAAGCAGGTGCGGGGTGGAATGGGCAAGAGCATGGAGGGTCCTGGTGCTGGAGCTTGACGGCGTGGACTTGAAGTGAGGAGGAGGCCACGGCAGGAGGTCGGCGACATGGACTTGGGGGCGCCGGCGATGCTTGGCACGATGCAGGGCTCCGGCGGCGCGGTCGACGAGCAGGAGAGGCGGGGTTGAGGACGACGGGTCCGGGCGGCGAGGAGGCACGGCCCTGGAGACTGGGCGCGTCGCGCAGGACTTGGGGCGCCGGAGGTCGACGTCTATGGGCGCAGGGCCTCAGCAGCAGGGGGCGCGGCCATGGCGGGGCTTGGCTGCTCGTGGTGGTTGGTGGTGGCTCGGGACGAGGACAAGGGGGGGTTTGAGTAGAGGGACGGCGGGGAAATAGGAGGGGATCGAGAGCAAGGCTCTCTCCCTGGCAACGTGAGAGGAAGGAAACGAGGGAGAGAGAGAAGTGGGATCGAGGCCTAGGGTTATGGGGCGTGCGGGCTGGCCTTGGTGCGGGTAGCCTAGGTAGGCCGGCGTGAGAGTGGGCCTAGGGAGGCCCAAGTGGGCTGCGGCTGGCCTGAGGTGCAGCTGGGCCTAAATGGCCTGTTGGGCACCCTCTCTCTCACTCTAAAGAAAAAACAGAGATAAGGAAGAAAAGAAAGAGAGGTTAGGGGACGAAGTTGGACGCGCGGATAATTTTCCCGGACTCACAAAAATGTGAATTTTTCGAGAAAATAGAAAAAGGCCATGATTGAAAGATTTAAATTCAAACTCATTTGATTTAAATTCAAATGATTTGAATAGGAAGTGAGGGTTGGGAAGGTCCAAAAAATATTCGGATTTTTAGTGGAGCTCTGGAACATGTTGAAAGAATATATGGCAAGGTTGGAGACCAAGAATTAAGATAACAAAGGCATTGAGATAATTTGCAAGTGTGTTATGGTGATATCCCAATTAAATAAATATTTAAAATAGCTTCCTAATATTGGGAGGATATGTTGTAAAGAGAATCACCATGTGAATTCCCTCGGTTTAAATGGATCAAAGATCCATGCCATTTATTTAGTTGAGTTGCAAAAGATTTATGAGATGATGACATGATGCAAAGCAAAAATAAAAGGGCAGGCACAAATGAAACACACGGCGAAACGTGGAACATATGGAAGTCTTCTCGAGCATCGGTCTCAGGGCGTCACAACACTCCACCACTACGAGAGGATCTCGTCCCGAGATCTAGGATGGCACCGGATAGAAAATGGAAGAGGAAGAGGTAAAACAAAGTTGCTTCTTTGACAAATGAGTGAAACCAAAGAACCTTGAAAAGTTAAGCCATTTTGAGAAAAAAAATACAACGGAGATGAACGAAGTTGAAAACACTCCGTTAGAAAAGAGGAACGAGGAAGAACAAATTTTTGGCAGCACTCCGGTTGAAAAGTGATAAGAAACTTTATAAGATGAGAAGAACTTGAGCAGCGGGCACACACTCCGGTTAAAAGGATAAGCAAGAAAAAATCATGATCTTCACAATTCGAGATGATGACTGAAAAGAGCAACATCACAAAGCCTCCGGACGAAATGAAAGAATGGAATGGAATGGAATGGACGGAGGGTAACAAGATCTTGAGAGATCATGATTACAACAAATGTTGGAATGGAGTTGTTGGATTATCAACAACGAAAAGCATAAACTTGATATGGTCTTATGGAATACATCTCAAAATTATGAGGTGACAACCTGCCACTCACGGAAAAAGATTGGATTGATAAGAACAAGGAGACGAGAAAATATTTCACTGGGAGAATAAAAGAAGAACTTGGGTCACTTATGAGCACCATAAATAGCAACAATCCTTAGGGAAGGCTTAGATGAAATATAACCCAAGATAACTCCAAGGAAGAAGGTGATGGGTTTAAATATCCCATTCTTGTGAAAGAAGAATGATATATTATCACCTCAAATGATAAGGGAGAACAATTGCACTCCGGATAGCAAGATGAAGAATGCTAGAAGTCCTCAGAAAAGAATCTCAATGAACACTTCGAGATTGAATTAAATCCTTGATGAACCATCATGTAGAGCCTCCATGAAGAACTCCAGTAATAAAAGAATGATCAAACGAAAGGAAAGAGAAGTTGAAAACACAAGGTGAATCCTTGCAATTGATTGGATGAAGCTTTGCGACGAGATAAAGTGGTAACTTGGAACTCCGGAAGGAAAGATAAGGCATCTCGAACCGAGAATGTGATATGATGAACCACTTCGGAAAGAAGAAATTAGAATGCTTGGATGAAACAAGAAATAAGACTTATGTTATGCGTATCCTTCACCAATTTAGCTTGATGGCAAGCAACGGATTGCAAACAACTTAATCTCATGGAAAGGATTAAGAGAGATAGATCATACACTCAATGGACCACCGGTAGGATTGAAACAACGAATAAATTAATATGATAACCATGGAATAGAATCTTGAGCAAACCACCGTAAGAATTGAAAAACTAACGAAGTAAAGGGATGAATCACCGGTAAAAATTTGAAAACGAACAAAGATACTTAGGGAAATTTAGATACAATAGAATGAAGAGATCACGAGCTAATTAGATAATACTTGAATGAAGCACCGGTAATATTTGGAGAGCGAGAGCTGAAAGCTGAGAATGGAAAAGTCTTATGAAATGATGGGCTCCAGAGAATCAAACTGAAAAGACTCCTGAATTGCTCCGGATAAGTGGAGAGAATTCTCACAATCGAACACAATTATGAGAGGATGGCAACAAGCTAGAATGATGAATCTTTGAGAGAACGGATAAGATTTAGAGAAAAATCTTCTTCGGTCTTCAAGTGTTGAGAATTGCAAAGAGAAACACCACCATGAACAGTTGAGATACTCCGCAATGACGAATAGAAAGGTTGAGCCAATGGTGACAAGAATTTGAAAGCGATATTGGAGAAGGCAATTGACTGATGATAATTCATTCTTACGTCAAACTTTGAAAGATTTGAGAATAGCTCCGGGAAAATTAGAAGAGTCAGGTAAGATCCTAGGAAAAGACCTGTGGGTTAGGGCCCACTCAAAAGTTACAACGTTGAACAATTTCAAAGAGAGATTGCACCGGTTGAATTAAATGACTTGAATGAGATAACAACCTCAAAATATCTTGGACGGATTGATAATGGAGACACAAATCTTCTGAGATATCTTCAGCACTCCGGAACAATTGAATAGCGAGAAATGACTGAATGTGAGGTGCACCGGCATGAGAAGGTATTTGAAACTAGGAAAAGGATATGATCAACAAAGCTTGAATTAGATCCACCGGAGAATATAAAAGAAACAAAGAATGATGAGCTTGAAGCTCCATTGGAATATTCATGATGATCACCGGATAAGAACATTGACGGAAAATGAATGGAGAGGCTTCCCATCAATAAAATTGATACTTGATTAAGAAATCCGAGTCCTTGAAGAAAGAGGGTGGGTGGGCGGGAAAACAAAGACAATTTGGGACGAATGAAACAAACACCGTTGAGAATGCTTGAGTTGATCTTGCGGATGTTGAAAATGACCGGATCCACTTGAAGAGAAAACACGCCGGTTAAAAAGGATTGACAAGACAGACTCGATGATCGAGAAGGATTAGTGCTCACATAGCAATATGAGAACACCGCTTAGGAAAGGTATGGAATCTGCATTTGACTTCGAAGCACCTCGAATACAACAACTCAAAACAAAACAAAGGCTTGGCTTGCAAAATAAGCCGGAACAAACATATGATAGAGATTTCGTCCGAAGTTTTCATGGTGGGGCCCACACGGGCTCGATCGTACAGCACCATCATGTACAAGGCAGTGCACATGACATACGAAGCGTCCCCGAGTCAGCATAGCCAAGGACACTTTAAGACACAAAGAGACCACTGTAAAACCAACCGTGGATAGGCGGACCACTAGACGTTGAACCCCAATTTCATATCATACATCTGTCGGAAAGATATCCTAAGAGCTACTTGAATTCCCACTTATAAACTCCCGAAACTTCCCGATTATGCAATCAGGTGTTGGGGATACACGGGAAGCATAATATCTCACCCAAAACTAACAAATCCTACATCCAAATGTATCCATCCTTCAACACATAACCAAGAAACCTTCGGAAATCGTTTACCTCAACCTTCAAAAAGCATCCGTTATACGAGTTATGGCAATACTCCCGAACTCCCGCCCCAGTACTGGGTGGCGTCGAGGTTATCTCACCAACAACTGCATAAAAGAGATTTTCGATGTCGGCGAACTCAGGTATTCCAGAATTGCAACGATAAAATTGTGACGACAACACCTCGGAGCTCAACTCCCCGGGACACTACCACAACCCCTAAATGTCAGGAGGCATCAAGAACAATGTTCTCGTCACAAAACCATCGGAACGATTCCAAGATACCCGCGTGATCCTAAATTTTTTTTGTGAAATTTGAGAAGAGAAGAGTCAAAACTCTACGTTAGGATGCCTCACCAGAGCGACGAACGGACTGGGGAGTAAAAAGAATCCTACTCTCCGATATATATAATCCTAAAAGACTCAAAACATTTTTCTAGACTCAACAACACCAGCGATTTGGTCAAGCAGGGGGCTCCTAAGGTCGGGGAAGGCTCTGATTACCAACTTGTAACGCCCTCGATGCGGCTATATCTCCCACGTGTCGAAGCACGACTTAGAGGCATAACTGCATTGAAAGCAATGTCGCAAGTGAGGTAATCTTCACAACAACCCATGTAATGAATAAGGGAAAAAGAGATACATAGTTGGCTTACAATCGCCACTTCACACAATACAAGAATGTAACATTACATCATCCAGATACACACAAGGTCCGACTACGGAACCAAAATAAAAGAAGACTACCCCAAATGCTACACAGATCCCCGATCATCCCAACTGGGCTCCACTACTGATCAACTGAAATGAAACACACAATGAACGAGATCTTCATTGAGCTCCTCCTTGAGCTCGGTTGCGTCACCTGCAAGGTATCCTCGGCACCTGCAAACTGGTTTTGGAAGTATCTGTGAGTCACGGGGACTCAGCAATCTCAGACCCTCGCGATCAAGACTATTTAAGCTTATAGGAAGGGTAAAAGGTATGAGGTGGAGCTGCAGCAAGCGACTAGCATATTTGGTGGCTAACATACGCAAATGAGAGCGAGAAGAGAAGGCAAGGCACGGTCGAGAAACTATGATCAAGAAGTGATCCTAGAACAACCTACGTTCAAGCATAACTCCAACACCGTGTTCACTTCCCGGACTCCGCCGGAAAGAGACCATCATGGCTACACATGCGGTTGATGCATTTTAATTAAGGTAAGCTTCAGGTTTTCTACAACTGGACATTAACAAATTCCCATCTGCCCATAACCGCGGGCATGGCTTTCGAAAGTTCAAATCCCTGCAGGGGTGTCCCAACTTAGCCCATCACAAGCTCTCACGGTCAACGAAGGATATTCCTTCTCCCAGGAAGACCCGATCAGGCTCGGAATCCCGGTTACAAGACATTTCGACAATGGTAAAACTAAACCAGCAAAGCCATCCGAATGTGCTGACAAATCCCGATAGGAGCTGCACATATCTCGTTCTCAGGGCACACCAGATTGTCCAAGGTTCCGGTAGGCCAGCCCAGGGTTGCCCCTGGTGGCCACCGGCAGTTGACAGGTTGGACCAACACTCCGAGCAGCACTGGCCCGGGGGTTTAAATAAAGATGACCCTTGGGCTCCGAAAACCCAAGGGAAAAGAAAAGGCTAGGTGGCGAATGGTAAAACCAATGTTGGGCCTTGCTGGAGGAGCTTTATTCAAGGCGAACTATCAAGGGGTTCCCATTATAACCCAACCGTGTAAGGAATGCAAAATCGAGGAACATAACACCGGTATGATGGAAACTAGGGCGGCAAGAGTGGAACAAAACACCAGGCATAAGGCCGAGCCTTCCACCCTTTACCAAGTATATAGATGTGTTAATTAAATAAGAGATATTGTGATATCCCAACAAAATATCCATGTTCCAACAAGGAACAAACTCCAATCTTCACCTGCAACTAGCAACGCTATAAGAGGGGCTGAGCAAAGCGGTAACATAGCCAAACAACGGTTTGCTAGGACAAGGTGGGTTAGAGGTTTGACATGGCAATATGGGAGGCATGATAAGCAAGTGGTGGGTATCGTAGCATAGGCATAGCAAAAGAGCAAGCATCTAGCAAGCAAAGATAGAAGTGATTTCGAGGGTATGGTCATCTTGCCTGAGATCCCGCAAGGAAAAACAACGAGTCCATGAGGAAGACAAACGGACGTAGTTAAACGGATCCTCACAAACGCGACATTACCGAATCCAACCCGAAGAAGCAACACCGGAAAGGAGCAAACAACATAGTAAACAACCAACACATAAACATGGCATGATGCACAACCAAGTATGATGCATGTCCGGATTAATGAAGCATGGCATGGCAAAGTGCACAAGCAATCCTACAAATTAAGTGGAGCTCAATATGCAACGAGTTGCATATTGACGGAACACCACATGACTTATTTAGTTCTCTCTTGTTTAGGTACCCAACAAGATTAAATGTTGTTAGCATGGCAAGAGGTGAAGCATAACAAAACTATACCATCTAACCAATTTAAATGGGGCCGGATATAACAAACAACAAATCCGGTAATCCCCATATGCATTTAGCAATTTAATGCAACAACAATTTAAACATTTTAAATTTTGTTATCATGATGCAGATGACATGAACAAGTTTATGCAATTTTTATTAAAAGTTGACAAGGGCAATATGAAGCATTTGTCACCATGGTGGAAAGGAAAAGGGGTGCCATGGCAACGATAACGAAACGGTGCCACGGCAACGTCCCGGTTTCCGTAACTCGATTGAGATGCTGGTACAAAAGGAAAAATGATGGGGGCGTGTCAAAAGATGGTGGGGCGCTCTCGGATTCCGGGTGTCCCACGAGTTGGCGACAAGGAAACGAGTGACAATTTGGACACGGTGCAAACTCGAGCATCTCATACATCACACAACATTCGTTCATGGGCGTCGTCTCAGGGTTATACCTTTGTAGCGTGCATTATCGGAGCGGTTCGAGTTCGATGCGGTGTAGGGGAAGTTGACATTCTCGGGACATTCGTAGTGGAAGAAGTCATACACGGGCGCAGTGGGTAGTAGTGGTACTAGCATCTTCGGACTTGTCGGTCTCGATTCTTGCGACGGTAGCGGTATACGTCTCGTTTTGGGAGAGGTACTTGGGGTCATTTGAACTTGTCGGTCTCGTCATCTCGAAGGGGTGCTTGACGTTCTTAGCGATTCCGAAGACGACGGTAGAGGTACACTTGTTGTAGGGGTACTTGTCGGATCCACGGCGACGGTAGAGGTACAAACGTTCTCGCGGTACTTGGGTCATCGTGGAACTTGGCGTTTGCGGTATTGATAGCTCAAAGGTGTACTTGGCGTGTCCGAGGTCTCCGGCCGTAGTGGTACTTGATGATACGGGTAGTCGAACTTGACGAAAAACGGGTCTCCTCGGGGACTTGATCCATCCGAATTCTTCGGGTTTGTAGTAGTACTTGGTGTTCGGAGCGGTGGTCGTTCGTGTTCCGTAAGTCGTGGTACTTGCCGGACTTGGTGAATCCAAGTGTCTCGGTGGCGGCCATGGTACTCCCTGATTTGGAGGGTCTTGACAATGATAACAAGGGCCAGCGATGGCATGGAGGAGGGCCTCAGGTGGTTGAAGACGCCAGCAAAGGTGGGGTGAGGCAGGGAGCAGCAAGGCGTTGCTATGGATCCTGGACGGCAGCGCAGCATCTGCTGGCAAGCAGGTGCGGGGTGGAATGGGCAAGAGCATGGAGGGTCCTGGTGCTGGAGCTTCACGGTGTGGACTTGAAGCGAGGAGGAGGCACGGCAGGAGGTCGGCGACGTGGACTTGGGGGCGCCGGCGACGCTTGGCGCGATGCAGGGCTCCAGTGGCGCGGTCGACGAGCAGGAGAGGCGGGGTTGTGGACGACGGGTCCGGGCGATGAGGAGGCGCGGCCCTGGAGACTGGGCGCGTCGCGCGGGACTTGGGGCGCCGGAGGTCGACGTCTACGGACGCAGGGCCTCAGCAGCAGGGGGCGCGGCCATGGCGGGGCTTGGCTGCTCGTGGTGGTTGGTGGTGGCTCGGGACAAGGACAAGGGGGGTTTGAGGAGAGGGACGACGGGGAAAGAGGAGGGGATCGAGAGCGAGCGCTCTCTCCCTGGCGGCACGAGAGGAAGAAAACGAGGGAGAGGAAGAAGTGGGATCGAGGCCTAGGGTTACGGGGCGTGCGGGCTGGCCTCGGTGCGGGTAGCCTAGGTAGGCCAGTGTGGGAGTGGGCCTAGGGAGGCCCAAGTGGGCTGCGGCTGGCCTGAGGTGCGGCTGGGCCTCAATGGCCTGTTGGGCACCCTCTCTCACTCTAAAGAAAAAAACAGAGATAAGGAAGAAAAGAAAGAGAGGTTAGGGGACGAAGTTGGACGCGCCGATAATTTTCCTGGGCTCACAAAAATGTGCTTTTTCCGAGAAAATATAAAAAGGCCATGATTGAAAGATTTAAATTCAAACTCATTTGATTTAAATTCAAATGATTTGAATAGGAGGTGAGGGTTGGGAAGGTCCAAAAAATGTTCGGATTTTTGGTGGAGCTCCGGAATATGATGAAAGAATATATGGCAAGGTTGGAGACCAAGAATTAAGATAACAAAGGCATTGAGATAATTTGCAAGTGTGTTATGGTGATATCCCAATTAAAGAAATAATTAAAATAACTCCCTAATATTGGGAGGATATGTTGTAAAGAGAATCACCATGTGAATTCCCTCGGTTTAAATGGATCAAAGATCCATGCCATTTATTTAGTTGAGTTGCAAAAGATTTATGAGATGATGGCATGATGACATGATGCAGAGAAAAAATAAAAGGGCAGGCACAAATGAAACACACGGCGAAACCCGGAACATATGGAAGTCTTCTCGAGCATCGGTCTCACGGCGTCACACTATTGTTGCTTATATATTTGTGAAACTTGTTATCTGCCTCCTTGTTTCTCTTTTAGAGTCATATCTCTTATGCCAGGCAGAACTTTACAGAAGATAGTGAGCCAAACCATCTTGAAGAGAGCGAGGTGACCCCAAGGTCATGTCTTGGTTAATAAAGTGAGTTGAATCTACTCACTGGCAGTTGTGAGACAACCTCAGTGTAGTTGCTGCCCCAATCAGTTTGACTTCTTCAGTCTCAACTTAAAGCAGAAAGGCTTGGTTTAGCTTAGGTCTGACTTGATGTCAATTTTGTAACAAATATCTCAGAGGACAACCATCCCGTGCTTTCTTGCTACACAACTAGAGTTTGAGGATCTACGTTGAGATAACTGAGGTCTCATCGGCATGTTCTACTGCTTGCAATGCACCTCTGGGGCAGGCCTAATGCCTTCTGAATTGTTTTGAAGTGCTATCAGTTCTGTATATTCTTTTTTCGGTGTGTTTATATGCACTGGTGGCGACCTTTGATGCCCAGTGTATGTAATCACTGGTCTCGTTGTGCTTTATTATCACCGATGGCGAACTTTGATGCCCAGTGGAGGTAATATTTCGTAATTGCTTTATTGTATAGTCTAGGTTTATCCTTAGTCGGTATGATGTAATTTAGGCTGGAAGCTCTAACGAAGCTCAATGTTGTCGGTCTATTAGGCCGGCCCGCAACTCCTATATATGGGCTGAAACGTGGGCCTATAATCATCTTGCTCCATTACCAGGACTAAACGTAAAGTAGTTTTCCACCTTTAATAGGCCGAGTAAAATTCGGGCCTGTTGAGCCAAAGAATACCATGGGCTTTTAAAGGCTGAAAACTAGATTGGGCTAGAGTTGAGCCAAAAAATTCATGGGCCAACATGGTCCAAAACTGTCGTAGGCCCATGTTTGGCCCAGTAACATACGAGCTGTTAACATGCCAAAATGTATCTCGGGCCCTGTTTGGCCCAATAAAATTACGGGATGTAAGCAGGCCGGTATCAACACGGGTCGTAGGCCCAACTGTGTCACAGGCCATTAATAGGATGGGTTGTAAGCAGGCTGGATTCAACGCGGGCCATAATTAGGCCCAATTGTGCCATGGGCCATTAACAGGCTGATAGGCACGTTGGCCTGAAATTTATCAATGAAGACTACGGGTCGTTAAGAGGCCTAAAGTCACTCTGGACAAGAAATAGCCCAGTTGCGGCACGGGCCGTTAAATGGCCTAAAGTGGAATCGGGCCAACGATGGCCCAGGTGCACCAAGGTCCGCTAACAAGCTGAAACGATTATCGGGTCAAACTGGTAAACGGGCCTTTAAGAGGCTGAAATACAAACCCGACTTAGAATGGGCCCAAAAGCACAATGGCCTGTTAATGGGCCTGATCTGATATGGGTTGTAATTTAGCCCAAAACACGACATGCTGTGAATGGGCCAGATCTGGTATGGGCCGTAATTTGACAAAAAAACATGGCAGGTTGTTTAACGGTCCGGCCCACTAGTGTCTGACAAAATATTATGGACCTTTGGCTAGGCCAACCTTTTTACCTTAAATGGGCCACTGTTGGGTCGTGCAACGTGTCGATGTATCATAGGCGTGTTCCATCCATTGAAGGCATGCCCAACGCTGGGCTGACACGTGAATCCTCTGGTGAATAAGAAATTTAAATGTGGAAAATTACCATTGGTCATGGCTGTTAGCGGGTTATCGGATTCAAAACCGGACCCGGTAGGTTAACGGAAACCCGTTATGGTGGATGCCACGTGTCAGTTACCCTTGACAAAAACATTTCCATGAAGCGGCATTTATTGTCATGGAAGTGGACCTTCCGTGTTGATAATTTCAGTATTGTCATGGAACACTTCTACGACAGCCCGGGTATGACTATCTTGATTCTGTCATAAAATCGTCATAGATGTACATGCATGATAGAAAACGTGACCTACTATGACAAAGATGTATCATCACGGAAGTGTTTTTTTGGTAGTGAGAGGACACCGACATCGAAAACGCTTCTATACTCTTAGTGGTGAGATAACCTCGACGCCAACCAGTACTGGGGAGTGCGTTCGTGAGTACTGCCACAGGTAGTATAGTTGAAGGTCTAAGATACACAAGTTTCCAAGGTTCTTGGTTATGTGTTAAGGAGGTGGTACATTTGGAGCTAGAATTCTGCTAGGAGTTGTGTGATGATATTTTGCTCCTTGTACTTGTTATACCAGACTGCATAACCAAAAATTTCGCGAGTTCCTAGGTGGGAATTCAAGTAGTTACCTAGCTTATCTTTCCAACAAATGCATGATATGAGATTGGGGTTTGACATCTAGTGGTCCACTTGTTCACGGTCTTTCTTATAGAGGACAGTCTCGGTATGCGTCGTCAAGCCATGTAGTTTACTATGCCTAGGGAGCCTATTCGAATGTCATTTCAACATGAAAATCCAAAGTATTATTGAGCCCATGCTGATCCCACCATGAAAATTTCAGATGAAATCTGTATCATATGTTTGTTCCAGCTTATTCCGCAAGCCAAATCCTTTGTTGTTGTTTTGTTGTGGTATTTGAGTTGCTTCAAAGTCAAATGTGGATTCCATACCTTTTCTAACATGTGTTCTCATATTTCTATGGGAGTGCTAATCCTCTTGTTCGTTAGAGATTTTCATGTCAATTCTTTTCCAACCAGTGTGCTTTTCTTCTTTGTCCCCCCCCCCCCCCCTTTTTTTCCATTGGGGCCGGAATACTCAAATCAAGTATTCTTTTGTTCAAGTCTCCTCATCCATTTTTCTTAAATGTTGTATCCGGTGATTCCTCATGAAGATGGTCAGGAGTTTCAAGCTCATCATTCTTCATTCTCATTTTCTTCTCTGGTGGATTCAATTCAAGCATCCAGTGTTGATAATATCCCTTTCTTTTGTGAAAATACTTTCTCATTTGGAAGTTCTTAGCTAATCCTATCTTAACCATTCACCTTTCTTTATCCATTTATATCTGGAGTGCCGAAGATATCTCAAAATATTCACGTTTCCATTTGTAGTTCGTTCAAGCTAATTCGAGGTTCTTACCACATTCAAGCCAACTAATTCAACCAGTGCAATCTCTCTCTAAAAATCATTCAACGGTGTTTTCTTTTGAGTGGGCCCATAACCCACAAGTCTTCTCCTAGGATCTTACTTGACTCTTCTAATTTTTTCAGATTTATTCTCAAATTATTTTTCAAAAGTTTGACATAAGAATGGATTTTCATCGATCAAATGTATCCTCCAAGATCGCTTTCAAATTATTTTTGTCTTTGTCTCCCCCTTTTATCTTTTCATTATTTCAGTGTGTCTCAACAATTTTGGCGGTGTTCCTCATCTTCATTCTCATTGTTCAAGACCGAAGAAGGATTTCTCCTAAATCTTGGTCCGTTCTCTTGAAGATTCATGGTTCAAGCTTGTTGCTATCCTCTCAAATTGTTTACGATCGTCAACAATTCTTGTCATACCCATTCGAAGCTTTTCGTGAGTTGTTTTCGTTTTGAATCTTCGAAGGCCATTAATCCAGAAGAAATTTTTCATTCGCAAATTTTGCTCTTGTTCTCCAATTATTCTGATGCATCGCTCAAGTATTATCTATTCAGCTCATGATCTCTTCGTTCTCGTGTATCTAAATCCCCTCAAGTATCTTCATTCGTATCTAATTCTTTCCGGTGATTCGTTCTCTTTTCTTCGTTTGTTTTCAATTCTTACTGTGGTTCATTCAAGATTCCTCTTTCTTTATTTTCATATCAATTCATTCATTCTTTCCAAATCCTACCGGTGGCTCGTTTAAGACCTTCCCAAGTTTGCATTATATCTCTCTTAATCCTTTCAATGAGAATAAGTGGTATGCCAAACATCCATTATTTGTCATCAATTTAAGATGATGAAGGGCAAGCATGACATAATTCTTATTCTTATTTCATCGAGGTAATCTAATTCCATTTTTCGGAGTTCGTTCATGCTATCAAATTCTCAGTTCTAAGTTGTTCATCTTTTCTTTTACGGAGTTCCAAGTTTTATCGTTATCTCATCGCGAAGCTCCATTTAAATCATTGCAAGGCTTCAATCTTATTCTTTCCAACCTTCATTACTTCTCTAGCATCCTTTCATTTTCCAGAATTCTTCCAAAAGGTTCTTCATGGCGGTTCATTAAGAATTTAATTCATTCTTGAAGTGTTCGTATAGAATCTTGTTGGAGGAGCTCAAGTATTCTTCATCTTGCCAAAGTGCTCTCCCAAACATTAAGTCATGACATGAGGCATTTGAAGTATGAGTATCTATGGATTTCATTGGGTTATACTCCTTTAATGCTTCTAGATCTACTCCTAAATTTTCTTTTGGAGATTATCTACAAAGTGTCATGCTTAACAATTTGAAGTTCACACTAATGATTTCAAGCCAACTTCTTGAAATTTTCGTTAGTTTTGCAAAGTTCATTGCAATATCAACCATGATGGTTCTTAATTTACCGCTCGTAAATTAATTATCTCAGGTTTACCCTTATAAGAAACCAATGGCTAAAGAATTTTAGGCACTTGCCTTAATGGCCACAACTACCCTACATTGGTCATGGACATCAATATTTGTCTTATGTCCCGTGGGATAGAGCAATCCCAGGACACTAAGGACCTCAAGGGAAAAGGTTTGAATTCAAGTTCAACCTTCACCCACACAGTGCAAATGGAGCGGGTTGTTCGCATGATGTTCCTTTTGAACCGAGCAACACCATGACTTTCCATCAACCAGAGGACATTGCTGACACGGAGAACATGTTGGTTGAGTATGCCTCATCGACGTGTTTGAAGACTTCAGCTAGTCTCTCAATTTCCATGGTGATATATTTATTTATGTCCATTTATGATGTTGTATTAACAACATAAGTCCTATTGTCATCATATATTGTATATCACACTATATTGTATCAGCACTTTGGTACAAATACATTTGTATGTATTCTATATAAGGTAGAGATTTCCATACTGAGAATCTTTAAGTATATTTATGATTTCTACGGGGGTTAATCTGATGAAAAATAATATATGCCTTGTGGACATATGCACCACAAACTCTATACTCGGGGAAGTAAAATGTTTCCACTCTTATTAAGAGAATAGGAGATATTTTAACAACCGCTAGACGCGATGATGTAATTATTGGCTCAACTCGAGTCATATTTACTATCCCCATGAATACCCGAGTATCATCAAGGATGCTTTATTGTGTCCGGGTCAACTCGTACCCTACTAAACTATAGAGATATTCACCAAAATAGTTTCCATAGCGAAACTTATGATGAAAACAAAGAGGAATATCTTCTCTTTACCTTATGCAGCGGATATGGCAAGCATGTTCTCTATGTATCATCAGGATTGCACTACACATAATACAAAACCCATCACACATGTTGCGTACAAGATAGTTTTCCAGGATGCCTTCTACATAACAAACTTGGCATACTCGCCTTGGTCATCCAGGCATTGGTTCGAAACTGAAACTATCAGCAATTCCATTGGTTTATGACTATTATGATGCTAAATTCTAACAATATTTGTATTTTATGTTCACTACACGTGATGCAGGGAAGCTAATTTTAAGGCTCGTGCACCTTAAAGTCTTCACTGAACCGCTTAGACTCCTTGAATGTATCAGGTCGAGGTAAGTGGCTCTTCCCAACTGTTGACTAGACTATTAGGTATCCCATGGTTTTTAAAAGATACATTTACACGATTCTCTCAATTGTGCCTTTATCCACATGAAAACCATTGATTGATTATCCTGACCATCGATTTCAAGCAAATCGAATGAACAACGTCGTAGAATTCTCCTTCGTGCCTTATTATGGCCCTAGGATTGAAGTTTGCACTCTGTCCTAAATGTCTAGACTCAAATTGGTTAGGTAGAATCCTTTATCCAATGAGTTAAACTCATTCTATGATCTTTACCTCGGAATTGCAACTTACCAACTTTACATTGGAGTCATGCAGTTTTACACGCTCATGACCAAACTGCATAATGTTATTCCCCTCTATCTTTGATACGTGGAAATCTACCAAGTATTTCCCATCTGCCGTAATTTGGTTGATACCGGTATCACCACCCCAACATACATCATTGGCCCCTCAACATACATTTGGGATCTATGTGAGGAATAACTATATTTCCGTCAATACCTCAAGCATACATGGGAAGTTATTTATGACTAGTATGTTGATTCAATGAGGAACATTTCCAAACATTAGGGGGAGATTTCAAGTACCATAAAGAATGCTAGGAAATTAGTGGAATGCTCAACACATTTCTGCCTCAAGTCCACGTACTCAAAGATCTGAACCATGCGTTCAGAAGATTTACAACACATTGCAAATAACCTGCCAGATTCATTTACTAAAAATAAAGGTGTCACATAATCCTTCAATCCTGCAAAAATATGCCTGAAAGAATGGAGGTACCAACAAAAACCACTCAACTACCCATTCATAGCAATAGGGGGAGAAGTATGGCAATAGTACATCAGGATTCGACTTCTCGCAAGCAAGTATATCGAGGCTCTGAATCAGTAAATGCAAGTCAACTTCACGTTGGCAGACACCTAATGCGTAGTATACACCCAGTGGACGGGCAACCTTCACCAACCCAGGTCATAGTGCACACAATGACCGGGACAACGAAATACCCGACTCAATCGCATTGGAAATCATGAACAGTCACCATGGGTAACGATATTTCCGTCAACTCTATATTGATAGGAGAAACATATAATCAAAAGTCTGCAATTGTCGACATACATTTCTCAACTAGATTGAAAAAACCTTTCACATGATTTAGGTCCAAAGACCATGGCCATGGAAAAGTGTGAATGTCACACCCTAGTTAGTTCAAGCATTAGAGTGTGCATCATGTTTAAATTCCTCTTAAATTTGAAATGGGGAAGACAGAACCCCCAACACCCCCCCCCCTGAAAACAACTAGGGTTTACTTAAATTATTTTTCAATGAACCTGAAATGCCCTTCTAAAAAGTTCACTCTCTTTGTCTTGGGTTAGAACCTCTGGCAAAATTGGTGCACAATTTTCTAGGTCAATAGAAGGTCATTGAATTAAATCATAAGTATTTGATTTTGGGCATTTAAATACTATAAAATAATTTAAATGATCAAATAATTCTGGAAATAAATGTATACTGTTGGAAATATTCTAAACAGAGCCCACATTTATTTTCAGGATTTTTGGAAACGTTTTAGTATTTTTAATAAAGCCCAACAGTTGCAGTTAAATAGAAAAACAGAAACAAATCAAAAAAAAGAGAGAGAGGGAAGCCCACCTGGGCCTTACCTGTGCTGGCCCAGCCCACCTGGCTCGGCCCAGCCGACTGGCCTTGCCAGTCGTCCTCCTCCTCCCGCCAGGAGGACGAGGAGCGCGTGGCCGGCGCCCGTGGCCACACGTCGGCCACCTCCTGCTTCTGCCGACGCCCTGGAGACGTCTAGGGATGCCACGCCGACCCCCACGTCCCCCTCTCATCCTCCCTCACTCTCCCCCTCGTCTCCCTCACCCTCTCCCGCGATGGCCGAGCGCGATCCTCGCCGCCGTTCGCCGTAGACGTCACCAGAGCCACCCCCTCGCCCCTCCGACAAGCCCAATAGCTCCGCCTCGTCGCCCTGGACCTCTCCACTGACCCACGCGACTCCAAACGCCACCGAACGCCGTCTTCGCCCTCGTCTTCAACCTCGGGCACCCGAGCCGTCTCCGGTCGATTCGTCGCCGCCAGGACCTCCCCGAGCTCGCTGACCCCCTCTCCGACCCTGCTATGAGCTCCTCTTCCTCTTCCCCTAGCTCCCGTGCTTGTTTGGCCTCTGTAGTCGCCACTTCCACCGCACCCGAAAGCTCCCCGCCGCCGGCCATGGCGCCGTCGTGGCTAGAGCCACAGTGGCTCGAAGCCAAGCTCACCGTTGTGCTAAGCGCAGCACCAGGAGCCCGTAGCCACCACCAGCTCTTTCTCCCGTGCACCGTAGCATCGAACCCAACCCCGTCCGAACTCCGGCCGCCGCTGTCGAGCTCGCCGGCGTCGTTTCCGGCGTTCCCGTGTCCAACCACTTGCACCACTGGATGCAGCAGCTCCCCAGCTACGCGTAGCACGTCTCCACCGGCGATTTGGTCACCGGAGGACCAAATCCGAAGCTCTCCACCGTCTCGGCCTCGCCGGCGACTCAACGCCGGCGGGATTAGCCCCGCTGACCAGGGGTTTGACCCCAGTTTGACTCCATCTAAGACACTGATGTGTGGGGCCGGCTTCTAACTAATTTAGATTAGTTTAAATTAGAGCTAATCACTCTGTTAGAGGTTAATGACGCCGTTAACTACCCCTCTCTCACTGACATGTGGGCCCAGAGCCTAACTAACCCAGTTTAGTGCTAACTAAACACTAACCAACTCTGTTAGTTAGCTGAGAGACTGACAGAAGGGGCCCACCAGTCAGGTTTGACCTGGGCTGGCGCCTTTGACCCGCTGACGTCATAGTGACGCGGTGCTGACGCATTAATCCAATTTCTGGATTTATTCTTTAATAGGAAATTCCAGAAAATAATCAAAACTTCTAAAAATCATAGAAAATCAACCATAGCTCCAAATGCAAAGATTTATATATGAAAAATGATTAGAAAAATTCAATCTATCCATCTGTAATGGTTTCATGCATGACAAAACAAGTTAACCTTGCTGTTTAAGCAGAATGAGGTAATGCACTAATAAAGCCATGTTTAATAAGCTAATAATTGAATCTTTGACTCAAATGATTTCATCCCTTTCTGTTTTAGCTTGCATTAGGCCAAGACACCTTCATCTTGCCATGTCATAGCATGCATCATATTGTTGCATATTGCCATGTGTTGATTATGTTTCGGTGTGTCTTTCGTGGTAGGTTCTGCCTCCGAGGATAACCCCGAGTATCCGCCTGAAGGGCAGTACCCTACTACCACTACAAACAGGCAAGCAACCCATTGATCATTCCAATACAAAACCATGTTCTCGCTTCTGCTCTGGTTTACTGCATTAAGACAACGTGATTCAAACTGCTGTGTGTTACGGTAGTTGAACCCTTATCCTCTGCATGACCTGTCATTGCCACAGTAACTAGATGAAACCCACTAGCATGTGTAGGAGTTGATTGAGCCATGTATGTGATTCCTACCTTGCTATGCCTGCTATGCTTAGAGTTGTGTCAGGTCTGGTTCATCTGGGTGATGGGCTAGAGTGATATGATATGTCGGTAATGTGAGGAATGTGTCGAACATGTTTTGGTAAAGGTATCGATGAGACGCCATGTAGGAGTACATGGTGGGTTGTTTCATTGAGACCGTCCATAAGAACTGAGATCTGTATGCATGATTTAAGATTCAGCTACTACCACACATTGGGCCCTGAAATATGACCCCGCTCGACTTACTGACCCCTCTCACCCTCTGTCCAGGAGTTGCAACTAGTTTCTGGTGTTTGTAGGACATGTGTTGGCGGCCGTGCGTAGCGCTGACCCTAGGGGTGGGCTATGATGCGGTAGATACACTGTGGCCGGGTATGCCGGGCGCCCGTTTGGCGTCTCGGGACCCTGTACACATCGTTTGGGGCCGTTGAGGACACCCCGGCCGGATTTCCTTGCGGATGGAACCTGAATAGCCGATAAACCTAGACTAGAGACTTGTGAGGTTAGTCAGGTCGTGGTCTACACCCACGTCGGTTTTCGCTTGAAGTCTGCCGAGCACATGTCGTGTGCAGACGTTAAGTGGTGGAAACATGTGTGACGAAGTACACCCCTGCAGGGTATAAAACTATTCGAATAGCCGCGTCCGCGGTAAAGGACTACTTGGTTGCCTATGCAGTTCATAGACAAGTTAATGGATACTACTAAAAGACTCAAGATAAGTGTGAGTACCGAGAATGGCCCTCTCGTAGGATGACGAGGGAGGATCCTCGGTGGAGTATTGTGTTGGTGAGTAGTGGACTCGTGTGCGAAAACTATTTTACTGGTGGAGTTCCGTAGGATAGCTTAGCCAAGAGTCAAAGCTGGCTTGCTGCAATAACCCCACCTCCTTCTTGAGAATAAGCATTTATAGTAGGTTCTGTTGTAAGACTTGCTGAGTACCCTTGTACTCATGTTTGCTTAATTACTGTTTTCAGACGACAACACCGCCCCCTCCGATGGGTTCTACGTAGACCTTGACGTCGACGAGTGACTAGCCACCCAGGTGGTGATCCTGGCCATGGAGGGCCCTATGTAGATAGACAGGCTTCGAGAAGCTTTCTTTCTTTCTAGTGTCTGTACTCGGACTAGTTGCTTCCGCATGTGCTTGTATGATTGTATGACTTGAGTGTCAGGTCATGTGACCCCTGTCTGTATGAACATGTTATGTATGGCTCTCTGGAGCCTTTAAATAAAGTACTTGAGTTGTAGAGTTTTGTTGTGATGCCATGTTGTATGTACTCATATCGGGCATATTGTGTGTATGATTGAAATGCTTGGTATGAGTGGGATCCGACAATCTAGTTGTTTATCCTTGGCAGCCTTTCTTATGGGGAAATGTAGTCTAGTGTTCCTCGAGCCATAGTAGTCCGCTACAGCCCGGTTCACCGGAGTCCTGCTAGCCCAGCACTACTGTTCAGGACACTTGACTGGCCGGCATGTGTTTCACTTCGTTCCTATGTCTGTCCCTTCGGGGAAATGTCACGCGAAGACTTCCGGAGTCCTGTTAGCCCAGTGCTACAGCCCGGAATCACTCGCTAATGATCAACATGCTCGATGTGATTCATGTATGCCTGTCTCCATAGGTCTGTGCCGCTTTGGGTTCACGACTAGCCATGTCGGCCCGGGTTCTCTGTCATATGGATGCTAGCGACACTATCATATACGTGAGCCAAAAGGCGCAAACGGTCCTGGGCCACGGTAAGGCGACACCTGTGGGATACCGTGCGTGAGGCCGCAAAGTGATATGAGGTGTTACCGGCTAGATCGATGTGGCTTGGAATCGGGGTCCTGACAGTGAACAACACTCGGACTGAACTCGAGCAAAGGGTATAATCTAGGTAGAAATAATCTTGCTCAGTAAAGGGAAAAGTATTCATATAAGCAATACCTACACCAGTTTTCTTCTGGAAACAGAATTGAGAACAACGAGGTGGTGAAACATAGAGCAAGTATTGTAGCACAAGGGTTCACACGGATACCCAACTATGCTCTAGAGATGGAATCTCTTTCTGATAACTTATATCATTGGCAGTACAAAATCATCTATCTATGCAGTTGATAGATGTAGTGATTACATATCCATGTCGATCACTAGATTCAGACATAGATGGTTCCCAATGGAATCTCACTTCTGAATCGAAATGCAAAACACAACATACAGTGTGTAAAAAACCAATAAGTCACTATATGAGTTATTGTTGTTGGTACATTTTGGTACAACTGACATAGTGAGTTTCTTATACACAAGGATTACTCCTACAATGATGATTACCCATGCATGTTTGTCATACACAAGGATTACTCCAGCAATGACAAAGCACATGATCATCTTAATGATGGATTTTGAGATGAAGGATTGGGTAAAACCTCAATCACCTTCACTCATACATTATGGTACGCTATGTTGTCTATATTCAAAATATGTTGGGAAAATTCATTGTGGACAAATCTTATGCATCCATAACTCGCATGGCTTCATTCTTTAGACATAGAGAAAGATCCATTAAAACCATGAGTTGATGAGAATGCGATATTGGGACATAAAGTTTCATATCCTAGTGCCATGGACCCACCACACATAATTGGTTGGGGCTCAAGAATATCTTTGATATCTCCAAGGCATCAAATAGCTTGTCCTAGTTTTCAGTTCAGAGAAATCTGGACACCAATATCATTGGATAAATAAATCAGATCCCCACTATGTTAGATCATACACAACCTTTGTGTTCCTCCTAGGTGTGGTAGCCATACCATGAAAGTCTTTGAAACATACCTTTGTGGCTACATCCACCAACCATTTTCTCAAATATAATGTTGCTTGTGTTGTCTGGATGCAAACAGGGTACATAGTAAGCAATATCTTTATATTGTTCATCTTGCAAGTCAAATCATGTGACAACCTGAAGTCTCTGCCAACTTCAACATTCTAGAAACATGTTCATGGAATTGGTATTTGATGGCTTCAAGATATGCAAGTATCGGGGGAGTATCTTCCTGAATTACACCTAAATTACTCATGTTCAAAGCACCATATTATACTCCTTTTCCCTTTATGAGTTTACTTTTACAAGTTTTCATCAAGGTTTTTAATGAGGTAATATCAACATGAGATCATATGTCATACTTTCTGTTTTCCCCACCGAGGTTTTTATGAAAGTATACACGACATATTTATTGTCCTCTAAAATCTATGGATTTTCCCATATTGAGTTAAAGAGACAATTATCATGATATGTCATATCTTTTTGTCCTTATATATTTTTCCCATTGGGTGTTAAAGGAGTTTTCAATGACATATGAGATCGCACTATTTTCCCTTATGAGCTTTCCCTCGAAGTTTCTCATAAAAGGTTTTAACAAGGCGACATATGCAATATTTTCTATTTTTTCTCACTGGTTTTTTAAAGGTAAGTATACAAGGCATATTTATTGTTCTCCAAACTCATCAATGAGTTTTCTCCTTTCTCAAAGGTTTTCTGATATGAGTTATCAAGAAGACAATAATCATTATATGTTGACTTTTTCTCCTTATTCTTTTTCCCATTGGGTTTAAAGTAGTACTCAGCAACATATCTACTCTATTCTCCTCATATTTTTTCCACGGGGTTTTTGGGGGAGACTCTCAAGATTATACGAAAGACTTCTAAAGATGGAAGATCTATGTACAAGAAGTTTTCAATGATGAAACATTCAAGGAGCGGTGTTGTACAAGGGGGAGTGTTAGGAGGGGGGGGGTGCCTCCGAATAATCAACAGAAATCCGGACTAATCATCAATTCACTTTCAATCTCCCTTTACTTTCGTTTTACTCTTAACATAATTGATTGGATATCCCGCATAAGGAATCGAAAAAAGACACGATGTTTTATTCTAGAGAATCCCCAACGAAAAATGCACACTATTCCCCTCTTTTCTATCAAATCGGTCATAACCACTACCTACATTCCATAAAATAGTAGTACACCACTAGGAGCAAATACATGCTCTAAGTACAACTAGGTGAAATGACTACGGTTTACATGATGAAAAATTATATTTTTGAGGATTATACAGTTTGAGGATATGCTATGTAGGCCTTGATCCCTCAAATCCTAAAATTTCCCCTTAAATATAACATTTGGGGAACCTGCATGAGATGTTACTTTGTGTTCTAGGCATAGTTTCAAAAACCAAACTCATTTCAGGTTTTTACTTGTCAGACCGTCGATTCATCGGTATTTGCAACAAAAAACAAATATTTAAGGTGATTATTGAAATTTTTGACCACATATAATATTGTATGTAAACCATTAATAAATCATGAAATGTTATTAGCCTAGTTGGTTATTGGGCCTTTAGCATGTCTTGCCTCAAGGTTGCCTAATTTTTAAAACATACTTTTGGTTTTACTAAGAGACCGGTACATATTGAAACTAACTTGGCGCCAGTTTCTTGTTTTTCTGGTCGGACCGACAGTTTAGCGCGGTTTTTAAAACTATATATATGCCTCGAGGTAGATTATGCCCACATGCACGTCAGGCCAAAAGGAGCAGTAAAATAATCTGTTCTCGGGATATGGGATGGGCCAACAGGGCAAGAGAGGAACAACATATGCCAACATGTTCTTTTAAGACTTCCAGAAAATTTGCATGCTCTCAAAACTACACACCTACGAAGCCATTGAATAATACAAATATAGAGAATGACAATGTAAAATTCTAGATGATGACCCTGCAAAGTATTTAAATCAAGTATAAAGAAAGCAAAAGGCAAACTACAAGGCGATTGATAATTTCTAAAACCAGACTCTGAACAGAGCAGTCACAAACGAGCTTGATCTGCATCCTCCAAAATTCTCCAAGGTGCTGAAAAAAAAGGACAGCAACAAAATTGCATGAATGCAACTGTGTGATTGAAGGAAAATGATCCATATCTTCTTCCTGATTAGAAATGCTTGCATGGAGTTCCTATTTCTTTTTAGGAGAGATACCACATCCCATATATCTCAAGTCATAGGGTAACAAGATAAGGTAGTTCACTTACATTTCTGAGTATTACATTTGGATTGCATCTTCACCACCACTCAGTACAACAGAGCTAATTTTCACTTGCTCTTAACCATTCAACAAAATTGTCTAAAATTAAAGGCCAAGCTTGGTCTGCATCATAATTGTCAAGTGATGGGAAGTTTATCTGAATGAAATGTGATTCAGCGTTAGTAGTATGAGAAGGAAATGTTATTAAGTACTGTACACAAAAAGGAAGCAAAAGGGGAAAAAAGATGCTGGGACATGGGGTTGACGTTTAAATCATGACCTCATTGCAGAACCGAAGAAATCCCATCCATTGATCCATGTTTATAACCTTGTACTCATTTTGATGCTGAAACCCAAACTCACATAAATAAGCACATCAACCAAAATACGAGTCCCTTAGATGAATGGGACCAATAAATTAAAATATTGAATCAACCGTTACCTTAAGGTAATTAATAAGTTTTTCAACCTGCGGGCGGAACTGCAAGCTCAACACTAGATTCAATAACTCACAAGCAACAGGTATTTCTATACACTTCTTCTTGTCCTCTGAGCAAGCACAAGTGCACAACCAAGTCATAAGTATTTATCAAGGAAAAAAATGTGTCATAAGAATAGCAAGTGTGACTACCTGTTAGGCAATAACGGAACGCATATGGATAGAAATCCTGGAAATTAGAGGACCTCGTAACCTGGTTTGTAAAGAACACGTTATGAGCAAGCCGGTTACAGTACAATTAAAAGTATCATCGTTTAATGGTAGCTCATTGTTCCATTCCCATGACAAGCCTTCCGTACTCAAATTCTGTTTTAACATAACTAGTAGGGCCCATCATAGGTAATTTCCACCCTTAGAAAAGTATAAACCTTTCAAATATATTTAATATACTACTCCCTCCGTTCCTAAATATTTGTCTTTTTAGAGATTTCAAATGGACTACCACATACGGATGTATATAGACATATTTTAAAGTGTAGATTCACTCATTTTGCTCCGTATGTAGTCACTTGTTGAAATCTCTAGAAAGACAAATATTTAGGAACAGAGGGAGTAGTTACTAAATATTTGTGGAATAGAACACTCACTTCTTGGACCAGTTCAGGAAAGGCTTTCTTCAGTTTACTGATGCTATCAGCTCGCAGAGCTTTCATCCCAGTTCTCCATTCATCCTATCAACAGAGTACTACCAGTCAAAAATCAGAAAGACAGTGCGATATATCATACCAATAAACATTTTGAACAGTTTAAAAAATATAATGCATACCAGAGTAAAATAACCTTGCTTTTCACAGCCCATTTTCCTGATACAAGATAGATGTCCATTAGATATTTCGGTAAATGATATCACCACTAAAGAATTTTAGAGAACAGTGACATACCATGCTAACATCAGAATCCGAACATCTGTATGTGGAACTTCAAGATGAGAGCAGAGTGTTTCGATGCCTTCTGGGCTGTTCAGGCAGGTTAAAAAAAATTGGAATAATGTCGAGCAACAGTTTCATTGGAGCAAACAATGGGGGCAATATGGTGGTGGTGGTGGGAGGGGGGGGGGGGGGGGGGGGGGGTAACACAATAAAACCCTGATGTCTCTACCAAAGATGAAATTATAGCATTAAAGAATCATTAACATCTAGCTGCATCAAAATGGTATGTAAAACTACCAATACACATTTTCGTGAATGGGATTACATAACATTGACAACTATTACATCACAATTTACAATGATTCATATAAAACAGCTCGTATTTTTACCATGTGCGATAATTCCCTAATTGGAAGGTATACATAGAATTTCTAAATGGAAGGATGACCACCATGAGTATACAGCAAAAATAATGACAGGCAAGTGTTTGAGAAAAACTGTGAAAAAACTTACTCAATCATGCTGGATGAGCCATCAGCATATGTATAGAAAAGTTGGTCAATCCGCTCTATTTCCTTTGAAACCGCTTTAGTGGGAACTGGAGATAATAATGGAAATGTTATTACAAATAGATCTAAGGAACATGTGGTTTCCTATCAATATACAGTATCTTGATTTTGCATACCACATACCATATGATAGAATTTAGCTTGCAAGCAAAAATTATGCATTTGGTATTTCTAATGTGCAAACAAAACTTGTGCATGTGGAAGAAGCAGAAGTAAGGAGAAGACCAACACATAGCTTGACATAAACCAAATGACTGAATAACACGCACATGCACATTCTTACACCCAGATGGATAAGTGTATAGGGTTCAACAAGTAATTCAGAAAGAAAAGGAATCAATGCATCTCACCACGTTGTGCTTTCCTGCTGGTCAGGTTTGTACTGACTCCTTTTCTTTTTCTGTTTTGTTTTTCATTTACTTGTTCCTCACCTAAATATAATCGTTTGCTTAGTACTCATTCAGATATACATACCCTCAAAAGAGAATATGATAGCTCCTACACCAACCCATTTGGAAAAAGAAGTAATGCGACAACAAATTTAAAGAGAAGGTAAGAATCAAGAGTTCAATACACAAACATTTTAATAACCTAAAAAAGAAAACCTATTAGGACAAAGTTTGAGCCAATGGGCAGCTATTCTAGTTGCTTATGAAACTTCTATGTATACACACGCAATTTCAAGATAAGCTTCTTAATCTGTCTTTTACATTTACTGGGGTAAAATTCAGCACTACAAATTACAAAATGGCACAAACCCCATGGGAGCAGCAAACTAACCACCAAATGAGTAAGTTGAAGTAATCGCTTGAGATATGTAGCAAGACAGCATGTAGTGATTAATCATTCCAATAATAAGGGACTACACAGGAGCAAAATGAGTGAATCTACAAACATATGTCTATATACATCCATATGTAGTTTGTATTGAAATCTGTAAAAAGACTTATACATCCATATGTAGTTTATACTAACCTGATTTCTGTAGTCACAGAAAAAAGGTAAAGATTTACCGCACAAGATACATGGCGAATTTATGTTATTAGTGGTGTAAAATTGATGCAAAGACAACAAATCGCCGCGGAGATTGCAGAGCTGAACCAGAAACCCAGAACACGGTGTTAACAGGTAGCTGCTCTTTAGATTTTACTTGCAAAGCGTTTCGGCATGGGTAGGCACACAATTAATAAACCTATGAATTGCCATCTGCTTACATTACGAATGTAAATCTGCTAGCGAATCCACACCCAATTCTGCACCAGGCGATCCAAACCCAGGATTCAGCTCCTTCTCTTTACCACCATGACAGATTCCCAAACCCTGAATCTACCCCGACCCTTCCCATCCCGTAACAAGCGATCCGAACCCCACATACCGGCAATCAACGAGTCGTACCTCGTAGGCTTCCGCACAGGACAACTCAAGATTGGATCTTCCCGAGACAACGCACCACACGGAATCTCGCAAGACAACGAACGGACCGGGGACCTGCCGAGGCCACCAGCAAGGCCTCGCACGCAGCCTAATCACGAAACAAGGAAGACAACCAGGGGAGCGGGGATGGGGGTCGGGGTGGGGGTGGGGGTTGAGGGGAGGAGCATTACCGGCCGCGGCGGACGACGACGACGACTTCTTGGAGGAGCGCCTCATGGTGGCCCGTCCTCTCACCTTCTCGTCGCGCGTCCCTCTCTTTCTCTCTCGGGTACCCCTGCGCGCGGTCGCCGAGTTATCTTCCCTCGTCTCGCCTTCTCTGCTGTCTCGGTTTGAGAGTTCGAGTTTGCGGAAGAAACGGGGGCGCCCCCCCCCCCCCCCCCCTATATTAACTACGATTCGACCTGGTTAGGAAGTTGTGTCCCACGTGCGGGCCTGGAGGCTAAATTTCATGTTTTGATCTTTTTCCAAACCTATTCGAGATCTGACTTAGTTTGAAAAAAAATTGAGATCTGTCCCTTTGCTACCGCCAGGGACCATGGCGGTAGGGTAATAGCCTATCGCCAAGGACCCTGGCAGTAGGGTTGCATGCCCTACCGCCAAAACCCGCCTAAGTATTGAACACAGCATGTGCCCGTGTCTACCGCCAAGCACCTTGACGGTAGGGTTGTGCAGACTATCGTCAGCTTGTTTGGTGGTAGAGATATTTTCTACCGTCAAGTCTCTAGCGGTAGGCTGTTAGACCCTACCGACATGGTCTCTGACGGTAGCAAAAGGGTCAGATCTCGAAAAAAATTCAACTTAAGGTCAAATCTCGAATAGGTTTCGGAAAAGGGTCAAAACACGAAATTTTGCCGGCCGTGGATACCTGCACCAACACGGCTGCCCCTATTTCTTCCTTGGTGAAAGATCGTACTCTCTATTGTCTTTTTTAGTTTGCATATATATATAAGTTTTATCTGAAATTAAATCATCTCTATTTCAATCAAGCTTGTAGAAAAATATTAACATTCATAATGCCTAATTAATATCGTTAGATTCTTTATAATATGTAATTCATAGTATATATATTTGATATTATAGATGTTGGTATTTTTTTAATATAAATCACAAATCTAATACGTGGAGTAAAAAGGACTGAAGAAAGTACCAATTTGCGAGTTTATATCGATACTACCGAACGCTCAGATTTTAAAAATCTGGGTTGAACGTCCTTTTCACCGCTAGATTTTGAGCACGCGTGCTAAAGCAGAGAACACAACCACGTTGGCAAATGAGATCTTTCGGTAAAATGGAAGTTGTCGTCGCGAACGCCTCCCGGATCCTATGTTCCCTTATCCATCCACACGACCTCCCCGAGCATGCTAGACAACGATGTTGCGAACCTGCACGGGGATTAATTCCTTGCCTATCCTACAGAGTTGTCGCTTGTCTTACCCGATGGTCCTTAATTTTAGTTATGGTCGGCGCATGAAAAGAAAGAGGCAGTATACTATGTCAGAGCTTTGATTTAGCAAGCAAACATCACATGCTCAACTATTTTTTAGTCTTAGATGATTATTGGTATACGACAGCTGTCACTCATTCTACCAAGCAGTCCTTGGTTTTGTTTCTGATCAGCGCATGGAATAAAATAGGCAGAATACTACGTCAGAGCTTTGATTCAGCAAACATTACATGCTCTACTATCTTTTAGTGTTTAGATGATTATCAGCACCCAAGAGTATATTTTAACAAGAAACGGGCAATTTCAAACAAACAAAAAACTTCAAATGTTGCATTCTTCATCGAAAAATGCGTCGAACTACTAAACTTGACACATCTATCGACCCTGATCGAATGCAACGAACACACCATTTTTGAACTTTCACCGTGCAATCATATTCAATTAAATCCAACTTGCACTAAACGAGGGAAAGAAGCACAAGCGGAAGGCTGAAGCTGGATGGAGCGCTGAGGATGCGGCCCTGGCCGTCCAAGGTAAATGCAAAAGCTTCCAAAAGCAGAAGAAAGACTAGAAGGGGAAGAAGCAAGTCGCCTTGAAGAGTAAAATCCTCGATCGACCCTGCCAGATCCATATGAAGAACAACGAGGAGGGCAATTTAATTTTGCCGAAGCATACCACTCGGGAGTGCCGACTCCTGAAGCAAGAGATGCGGCAAGATTCCTCTGGGGATAAGTATGAAGACGACGATGACGACAGAGGAAAGGGTACTTCTGGGTACCGCAACATCGAGAAAGTCTTGATGATCTTTGCCGATGTCGAAAGCAAGAGTCGCCTCAAGGTTATCAACCGAGAGGTCAACATGGCAATTCCGACTGCCCCCAAATTCCTCGACTAGTCCAAGATGTTGGTGACCTTCTATCAGTCGGACCACCCAGCCCACATACCGACCCTCGGGCGGCAGGCTTTGGTGGTTGAACCAGCTGTTGGAGGAGTCTGATTGCGCAAAGTCCTAATGGACGGTGGCAGCAGGCTCAACATCATTTATGCCGACAAACTGGAGGCAATGGGAATCCCGATGTCCCGGCTCAGCAATAGCAACATGCAGTTCCACGGGGTAATCCCCGAGAAGAAAGCCAAATCACTCGGACATGTCGCCCTCGACGCCTTTTTCGGCGAAGAGATGAACTTCCGGAAGGAACGGTTGACTTTTGAGGTGGTAGTCTTCTGAAGTGCTTACCACTCTATCCTGGGTAGGCCTGCCTACGCACGTTGTAACGCCCTTGATGCGGCTATATCTCCCATGTGTCGAAGCACGACTTAGAGGCATAACCGCATTGAAAGCAATGTTGCAAGTGAGGTAATCTTCACACAACCCATGTAATACATAAAGGGAAAGAGATACATAGTTGGCTTACAATCGCCACTTCACACAATTACATGAATAAAGCATTACATCAAACAGATACAATCAAGGTCCGACTACGAAACCAAAATAAAAGAAGACTACCCCAAATGCTACACAGATCCCCGATCGTCTCGACTGGGCTCCACTACTGATCGACTAGAACGAAACAACACAAAGGACAAGATCTTCATAGAGCTCCTCCTTGAGCTTGGTTGCGTCACCTGCTCGGTAACATCGGCACCTGCAAACTGGTTTTGGAAGTATCTGTGAGTCACGGGGACTCAGCAATCTCACACCCTCGTGATCAAGACTATTTAAGCTTATAGGTAGGGAAAAGGTATGAGGTGGAGCTGCAGCAAGCGACTAGCATATTTGGTGGCTAACATACGCAAAAGAGAGCGAGAAGAGAAGGCAAAGCACGGTCGAGAAACTATGATCAAGAAGTGATCCTAGAACAACCTACGTCAAGCATAACTCCAACACCGTGTTCACTTCCCGGACTCTGCCGGAAAGAGACCATCACGGTAACACACGCGGTTGTTGTATTTTAATTAAAGTCAACTTCAGGTTTTCTACAACCGGACATTAACAAATTCCCATCTGCCCATAACCGCGGGCATGACTTTCAAAAGTTCAAATCCCTGCAGGGGTGTCCCAACTTAGCCCATCACAAGCTCTCACGGTCAACGAAGGATATTCCTTCTAGCGGGAAGACCCGATCAGGCTTGGAATCCCGGTTACAAGACATTTCGACAATGGTAAAACAAGACCAGCAACACCGCCCGAATGTGCCGACAAATCCCGATAGGAGCTGCACATATCTCGTTCTCAGGGCACACTCAGATGAGCTCTTCATACAACTAAAACCAAACCTCGAGTTTCCCCGAGGGGGCACTGCACAGGGCTCTAGTTTGGACCAACACTCAGAGGAGCACTGGCCCGGGGGGGTTAAAATAATGATGACCCTTGAGTCTGCAGAACCCAAGGGAAAGAAAAGGCTAGGTGGCGAATGGTAAAACCAATGTTGGGCATTGCTGGAGGAGTTTTATTCAAGGCGAACTGTCAAGGGGTTCCCATTATAACCCAACCGCGTAAGGAACGCAAAATCCGGGAACATAACACCGATATGACGGAAACTAGGGCGGCAAGAGTGGAAAACACCAGGCAAAGGCCAAGCTTCCACCCTTTACCAAAGTATATAGATGCATTAATTAAATAATAATATTTGTGATATCCCAACAATGTAAACATGTTCCAACAAGGAACAACATCTCCATGTTCCAAACAAGGAACAAACTTCAATCTTCACCTGCAACTAACAACGCTATAAGAGGGGCTGAGCAAAGCGGTAACAGCCAAACAACGGTTTGCTAGGACAAGGTGGGTTAGAGGCTTGGTTCAACAATATAGGAGGCATGATAAGCAAGTGGTAGGTATCGCGACATAGGCATAGCAAAAGAGCGAGCAACTAGCAAGCAAAGATAGAAGTGATTTCGAGGGTATGGTCATCTTGCCTGAAATCCTGCAAGGAAGAAGAACGAGTCCATGAAGAAGACAAACGGGCGTAGTCGAACGGGTCCTCACAAACGTGACGTTATCGGAACCAACCCGAAGAAGCAACACCGGAAAGAAGCACACAACATAGTAAACAAACAACACATGGACATGGCATGATGCACAACCAAGTATGATGCATGTTCGGTTTAATGATACATGGCATGGCATGGCAAAGAGCACAAACAATCCTAACAATCCTACAAATTAAGTGGAGCTCAACATGCAACTCCATTGCATATTGACGAAACACCACAAGACTTATTTAGTTCTCTCTTGTTTACGTACCCAACAAGATTAAATGTTGTTAGCATGGCAAGAGGGTGAAGCAAATGAAAACTACCTATCTAGGCAAGTTTAAATGAGGCGGGAAGCAACGAACAACAATTCCGGAAACTCCTCATATGCATATTTTAGGTTTGGTGTTGTTCTGCCCTAAACATAATTTTAGAGTTGTGAAACATGCAAAGAGATCCACCATGTTAAACTAGGCAAAATTCTACCCCAGTTACATATAAAGTTTGTTAGGTTTGGAGCTACG
The DNA here is from genome assembly GCF_003073215.2 of Triticum urartu. NCBI lineage: Eukaryota > Viridiplantae > Streptophyta > Magnoliopsida > Poales > Poaceae > Triticum > Triticum urartu. Next base: position 294,752,262 of record NC_053028.1, read on the forward strand.
GTTATTTAGATATGAATTAAATCATTTTAGCAAGTTATTTAAGCAAATTTAAACAAACAACATTTTAAACATATTAACCATGGATGAAAATGACATATTATGAAACTAGATGCAATTCTAAGCATATTTCATATATAAATTGTTTTAATATGATGCACCATTTGTGAGTTGTTAAATGCATGAACTAGAGGGACTTTTCTGCAAAACTGTTTTACTGGACTAATTAGCAAAAAACCCAGGAGCTGAAAAAAACATACACGGGCCGAAACTGGGTGAGCGTAGGATAATATTCAGCGCCCAGGGCGTCACATAAGCAAACAGGGATGGGTTGGCTGGTGCTCACCTCGCGGGCCTTGGGCCAGCGGATCTGGTGGGCTAAGGCTGGTGGGCTAAGGCTGCAGAAAACGAGGTGGAGCAGATCGGAAAAGGATCCCGAGGGAGATGGAAGAGAGTGGCGGCGGCGGAGGATCCCTAGAAATTAGGGATTTGGTCTTCGGATAGACTAATATATATATAGCGGGTAGGTTAGGCTAGGGGCTATCTCGTCCCTCCGATCGTAATCGGACGGACGGAAAAAATATGTTAGGAAGTCCAATTAACAAAACGGAGACGTTTTGTAGATGTTTGGGGATGATCTGGACCCAACGGTGACAACTGTCCGGGTCGGGTTCGGGTAAGTTTCGGACACGCGCGAGGGGTCGATGCACTGTGCAGAGAGGGTTTCGAGGTCTGGCGGTAGGTAGTGGGCTGTGTAGACGGTCTCGAGCTGAGAGAAGAGAAGAGAGGGAGGCCCGACGACTGTTTCCGGAGACCGAAAACGTCCGACGTTAGACCGGCTATACTGCCGCTATAGTTATCCGTTGGGGCATCAAATGATCTCCGAATGCGATGAAACTTGACAGGCGGTCTCTACACTAAAATAAGACCACACGTCAACTCTCATCCCATTTCGAGAACATTTTCCGGCCACTTATGAAATACTATTTCGGACATGCCGCGGGCGCGTGCAAGTGTGTCTGGGCTCAGAACGGGCAACGGACGGAACGAGAAGACCGGGACGGATGCAAGTTTCAAAAACATGATGATGCAATGCACATGATGAAATGATGAAATGCAACACGCAAGCAAATGACATGGCAACGACAGCGAATAACTAGAAGACACCTGGCGCATCGGTCTCGGGGCATTACAACACTCCGCCACTACGAGAGGATCTCGTCCCGAGATCTAGAATGGCACCGGAGGGAAATTGGAAGAGAAAGAGAAGAGGTAAAACTAAGTTGCTTCATTGACAAACGAGTGAAACCAAAGAGCCTTGCGAGGTTGAACAAATTCGAGAAAAGAATACAACGAAGGTGAACAAAGTCGAAAACACTCCATTAGAAAAGAGGGACAAAGAACATTGCGAAAAACCTTTATGTTGAAGGGCAAGATATATATTGAAACCACTCCGGTTAAAACAAGATAGAGAAGCATTAAGAATGATATAATTTGGACAGCATTCCGACTGTAAATGGAAGGAATTGAACATGAATTTGACAAGATGAGGGGATACTTGATGAAAACAACAATACACTGCCTCTGGAACTATTGAAAGAATGGCACAATGGGTAAGAACGATTTCAGGCGGCACTCCCGTTGAGAAGGGAGGCAAAACTTGACAGGATGGGAAGAAACTCGAAAAGTGGGCATGACACTCCGGTTAAAAGGATAAGGACGAAAAGAACACGATCCTGACAAAACAAGAAGATGGGTTGCAGAGAGCAACATCACAATGCCTCCGGAACGAAGGGAAACAAGATCTTGAGAGAGCACGGTTACAACAAATGCTAGAACGGAGTTGTTGGAAAACCAACAACGAAAAGAATAAGCTTGATATGGTCTTATGGAATACATCTCAAATTATGAGGTGACAACCTGCCACTCACGGGAAAAGAATTGGATTGATATGAACAAGGAGACGAGAAAGTATTTCACCAGGAGGATAAAGAAGAACTTGGGTCCTTTATAAGCACCATAGATAGCAACAATCCTTACGGAAGGCTTTAGGTGAAATATAACCCAAGATAACTCCAAAGAAGAGATTGATGGATTTAAAATATCTCATTCTTAGCGACATGTGAATCACGAAACATGAACTCAAATTATCAAGAATGACATAATACCACCTCCAAAGATACGATAGAAAGAATTGCACTCCGGAATGCAAGATGAAGAATTCTTGAGCTCCTCTGAAAAGAATCTTGATGAACGCTTGGAGAAGGGAATAAATCCTTTGATGAACCACCATGATGGGCCTTCATGAAGAACTCGGTAAACAAAAGGATACCGAAAAGAAAGAGTAGTTGAAAACACAAGGTGAAACCTTGTAATGCTTTAGATGGATCTCCGTGACGAGGTAATTGAGAGAACTTGGAACTCCAGGAAAAGAAAGATGAACAAATGGAAACAAGAATTTGATGAGCCTCCGAAATAAGGAATTGAATAAACTCGATGAAACAAGAATAAGGATTACATTATTCTTATCCTTCACCAATTTAGATTGATGAGAAACAATGGATTTGGCATACTACTTATTCTCGTAGAAAGAATTAGGAGAGATATCGATAACTTGATAAGGTCTTCAATGAAACACCGGTAGGATTGAAAACAACGAATAAATTGATATGATAACGAATGATGAGAACTCTTGAATGAACCACCGTAAGAATTAAAAATGAACGAAGAGAAGATAAAGAAACACCGGGAAGAATTATAAATTGAACGAAGATGCTTGAGAGGATTTAGATACATGAGAACGAAGAGATCACGAACTGATTAGAGATCACTTGAACGAAGCACCGGTAAGATTTGGAGAACAATAGCTGAAAGCTGAGAATGAATAATATTTGAAAAGATGGCCTTTGGAGGAAATAAATGGAAAACAACTCATGAAATGCTCCGGGTGGGTGAAAAGAATTCTGACAATCGAAAATGATTATGAGAGGATGGTTTCGAACTAGAGCCACGAATCTCTGAGAGAACGGATAAGATATGGATGTAAAACTCTTCTTCGGTCTTCAAGTGTTGAGAATGATGACGAGAAACACCACCAAGGATCGTTGAGACACTCCGGGACGAAATTTAGAAAGGTTGAACCAACGATGAAAGAATTTGACAGATCAAGGAGAAAGGCATTTGACTGATGACAATTCATTATTACGTCAAACTTCAAAAAGAATTTTTAAGATATCTCCGGGAGAATTAGAAGAGTCAGGTAAGATCCTGGAAAAGACCTGTGGGTTAGGTCCCACTCAAAAGATACACCGTTGAAAAGATTACTTGAAAAGAGAGATTGCACCGGTTGAATTAAAATGGCTTGAATGAGATACCCATCTCGAAAGAGCTTGAACGAATGCAGAGTGGAAACACGAATCTTCGAGATATCTTCAGCACTCCGGAACAACTGAATAGCGAGAGGTGAATGATTAAGAATTGCACCGACATGAGAAAGCATTGAAATGAGGAAAGGGTATGATCAACACCAAAAGCTTGAATAGAATCCACCGGAGAAGAAAAAGAATGAAGAATGACGAACTTGAAGCTCCATTAGAATCTTCCTGAGAATCACCGGATAAGAACATTGACGGAAAAGGAATGGAGAGACTTCACAAGAATATAAAGGATACTTGATTAAGACATCGGATTCCTTGAAGAAAAAAGGGTGGGTGGGCGGGAAAACAAAGGCAACTTGGGGACGGCTGAAACAAACACTGTTGATAAGAACTGATAATTGATCTTGCGGATGTTGAAATGATTGTATCCACTAGAAGAGAAGCACACCGGTTAAAAAGGATTGACATGACAAACTCGATGATCGAGAAGGATTAGTGTTCACATCGGGGTATGAGAACACCGCTTAGGAAAAGGTATGGAATCAACATTTGACTTCGAAGCAACTCGAATACCACAACTCAAAACAAAACAAAGGATTGGCTTGCAAATAAGCCGGAACAAACATATGATAGAGATTTCATCCGAAGTTTTCGTGGTGGGGCCTACACGGGCTCGATCGTATAGCACCATCATGTACAAGGCAGTGCGCATGACATACGAAGCATCCCCGAGTCGGCATAGCCAAGGACTCTTTAAGACACAACGAGACCACTGTAAAACCAACCGTGGATAGGCGGACCACTAGACGTCGAACCCCAATTTCATATCATACATCTGTCGGAAAGATATCCTAGGAGCTACTTGAATTCCCTCTTATAAACTCCCCAAAATTTCCGGTTATGCAATCAGGTGTTGGGGATACAGGGGAAGCATAATATCTCACCCAAAACTAGCAAATCCTACATCCAGCTGTATCCATCCTTCAACACATAACCAAGAAACCTTCGGAAATCATCTACCTCAACCTTTGAAAAGCATCCGTTATACGAGTTATGGAAATACTCCTGAACTCCCGCCCCAGTACTGGGTGGCGTCGAGGTTATCTCACCAACAACTTCATAAAAGAGACTTTCGATGTCGGCGAAACTAATCTTAGGTATTCCAGAACTGCAACGATAAAATTGTGACGACAACACCTCGGAGCTCAACTCCCCGGGACACTGCCACAACCCCTAAATGACAGGAGGCACCAAGAACAATGTTCTCGTCACAAAACCATCGGAACGATTCCAAGATACCCGCGTGATCCTAAATTTTTTTTAGTGAAATTTGAGAAGAGAAGAGTCAGAAATCTACGTCAGGATGCCTCACCAGAGCGACGAAGGGACTGGGGAGTAAAAAGAATTCCTAACTCTCCGATATATATAATCCTAAATGACTCAAAACATTTTTCTAGACTCAACAACGCCAACGATTCGATCAAGCAGGGGACTCCTAAGGTCGGGGAAGGCTCTGATACCAACTTGTAATGCCCTTGATGCGGCTATATCTCCCACGTGTCGAAGCACGACTTAGAGGCATAACCGCATTGAAAGCAATGTCGCAAGTGAGGTAATCTTCACACAACCCATGTAATACATAAAGGGAAAGAGATACATAGTTGGCTTACAATCGCCACTTCACACAATTACATGAATAAAGCATTACATCAAACATATACAATCAAGGTCCGACTACGGAACCAAAATAAAAGAAGACTACCCCAAATGCTAGACAGATCCCCGATCGTCCCGACTGGGCTCCACTACTGATCGACTAGAACGAAACAACACAAAGGACAAGATATTCATAGAGCTCCTCCTTGAGCTTGGTTGCGTCACCTGCTCGGTAACATCGGCACCTGCAAACTGGTTTTGGAAGTATCTGTGAGTCACGGGGAGTCAGCAATCTCACACCCTCGCGATCAAGACAATTTAAGCTTATAGGTAGGGAAAAAGTATGAGATGGAGCTGCAGCAAGCGACTGGCATATTTGGTGGCTAACATACGCAAAAGAGAGCGAGAAGAGAAGGCAAAGCATGGTCGAGAAACTATGATCAAGAAGTGATCCTAGAACAACCTACGTCAAGCATAACTCCAACACCGTGTTCACTTCCCGGACTCCGCCGGAAAGAGACCATCATGGTAACACACACGGTTGATGTATTTTAATTAAAGTCAACTTCAGGTTTTCTACAACCGGACATTAACAAATTCCCATCTGCCCATAACCGCGGGCACGGCTTTCAAAAGTTCAAATCCTTGCAGGGGTGTCCCAACTTAGCCCATCACAAGCTCTCACGGTCAACGAAGGATATTCCTTCTAGCGGGAAGACCCGATCAGGCTCGGAATCCCGGTTACAAGACATTTCGACAATGGTAAAACAAGACCAGCAACACCGCCCGAATGTGCCGACAAATCCCGATAGGAGCTGCACATATCTCGTTCTCAGGGCACACTCAGATGAGCTCTCCATACAACTAAAACCAAACCTCGAGTTTCCCCGAGGGGGCACTGCACAGGGCTCTAGTTTGGACCAACACTCAGAGGAGCACTGGCCCGGGGGGGGGGGGTTAAAATAATGATGACCCTTGAGTCTGCAGAACCCAAGGGAAAGAAAAGGCTAGGTGGCGAATGGTAAACCAATGTTGGGCATTGCTGGAGGAGTTTTATTCAAGGCGAACTGTCAAGGGGTTCCCATTATAACCCAACCGCGTAAGGAACGCAAAATCCGGGAACATAACACCGATATGACGGAAACTAGGGCGGCAAGAGTGGAACAAAACACCAGGCATAAGGCCGAGCCTTCCACCCTTTACCAAGTATATAGATGCATTAATTAAGTAAAAGATATTGTGATATCCCAACAAGTAAACATGTTCCAACAAGGAACAACATCTCCATGTTCCAACAAGGAACAAACTTCATCTTCACCTGCAACTAACAACGCTATAAGAGGGGCTGAGCAAAGCGGTAACATAGCCAAACAACGGTTTGCTAGGACAAGGTGGGTTAGAGGCTTGGTTCAACAATATAGGAGGCATGATAAGCAAGTGGTAGGTATCGCGACATAGGCATAGCAAAAGAGCGAACAACTAGCAAGCAAAGATAGAAGTGATTTCGAGGGTATGGTCATCTTGCCTGAAATCCTGCAAGGAAGAAGAACGAGTCCATGAAGAAGACAAACGGGCGTAGTCAAACGGGTCCTCACAAACGCGACGTTATCGGAACCAACCCGAAGAAGCAACACCGGAAAGAAGCACACAACATAGTAAAAAAACAACACATGGACATGGCATGATGCACAACCTAGTATGATGCATGCTCGGTTTAATGATACATGGCATGGCATGGCAAAGAGCACAAACAATCCTAACAATCCTACAAATTAAGTGGAGCTCAACATGCAACTCCATTGCATATTGACGAGACACCACATGACTTATTTAGTTCTCTCTTATTTACATACCCAACAAGATTAAATGTTGTTAGCATGGCAAGAGGGTGAAGCAAATGAAAACTACCTATCTAGGCAAGTTTAAATGAGGCCGGAAGCAACGAACAACAATTCCGGAAACTCCTCATATGCATATTTTAGGTTTGGTGCTGTTCTGCCCTAAACATAATTTTAGAGTTCTTAACCATGCAAAGAGATGCCACCATGTTAAACTAGGCAAAATTCTACCCCATTTACATATAAAGTTTGTTAGGTTTGGAGCTACGGTTATTTAGATATGAATTAAATCATTTTAGCAAGTTATTTAAGCAAATTTAAACAAACAGCATTTTAAACATTTTAACCATGGATGAAAATGACATATTATGAAACTAGATGCAATTCTAATCATATTTCATATATAAATTGTTTTAATATGATGCACCGTTTGTGAGTTGTTAAATGCATGAACTAGAGGGACTTTTCTGCAAAACTATTTTACTGGACTAATTAGCAAAAAACCCAGGAGCTGAAAAAAAACATACACGGGCCGAAACTGGGTGAGCGTAGGATAATATTCAGCGCCCAGGGCGTCACATAAGCAAACAGAGATGGGTTGGCTGGTGCTCACCTCGCGGGCCTTGGGCCAGCGGATCTGGTGGGCTAAGGCTGCAGAAAACGAGGTGGAGCAGATCGGAAAAGGATCCCGAGGGAGATGGAAGAGAGTGGCGGCGGCGGAGGATCCCTAGAAATTAGGGATTTGGTCTTCGGATAGACTAATATATATAGCGGGTAGGTTCGGCTAGGGGCTATCTCGTCCCTCCGATCGTAATCGGATGGATGGAAAAAATATGTTAGGAAGTCCAATTAACAAAACAGAGACATTTTGTAGATGTTTGGGGATGATTCGGACCCAATGGTGACAACTGTCCGGGTCGGGTTCGGGTAAGTTTCGGACACGCGCGAGGGGTCGATGCATTATGCAGAGAGGGTTTCGGGGTCTGGAGGTAGGTAGTGGGCTGTGTAGACGATCTCGAGTTGGGAGAAGAGAAGAGAGGGAGGCCCGGCGACTGTTTCCGGAGACCGAAAACGTCCGACGTTAGACCGGCTATACTGCCGCTATAGTTATCCGTTGGGGCATGAAACGATCTCCGAATGCGATGAAACTTGACATGCGGTCTATCTACACTAAAATAAGACCACACGTCAACTCTCATCCCATTCCAAGAACATTTTCCGGCCACTTATAAAATACTATTTCGGACATGCCGCGGGCGCGTGCAAGTGTGTCTGGGCTCAGAACGGGCAACGGACAAAACAAGGAGACCGGGACGGATGCAAGTTTCAAAAACATGATGATGCAATGCACATAATGACATGATGAAATGCAACACGCAAGCAAATGACATGGCAACGACAGCGAATAACTGGAAGACACCTGCACGTCGGTCTCGGGGCGTTACACATGTTTCATGGGCCGTCTGTGTTACGTGTATCTTAAGCTTAAGATGCCAGGGCCAAAGGGCGTGATCACTATCACGGGCAATAGGAAGTTGTCCGAAGAATGTCTCCAGAAGGGCTCCCAGATCGCTGACGAGCAGATGACAATGGCCGAATTAGATGAGTACAAGAAAACGGTGGATTCAAGTGACCTGCTAAAGTCCAAAAAGGTTATTATGGAATCCGCTTTCCAATCGGAAGGAGAGAAGAAGCCAGTGCACATTCATCCTAAGGATTCAAATGCCGCCCCAACCAACATCTCCACCACCCTTGACAGCAAATAGGAAGGCGAGCTCATCCAGTTCCTTCGTGAGAACTGGGACATCTTCGCATGGAAGCCTTCTGACATGCCTGCTGTTCCCAGGGAACTGGCTGAGCACAGACTCCATGTTGACTCAAAGATGAAGCATGTCAAAGAGCACCTTCGACGATCTTCCATAGAGAAGCGCAAAGCAATCATCGATGAGATAGTGCGGCTGTTAGCCGCCGAATTCATCCAAGAGGTATACCACTCCGAGTGGCTCGCCAACATCGTCATGGTTCCAAAGAAGAATAACCCCCTCCAGATGTGCATTGATTTTAAGCACATAAATCGGGCCTGCTCGAAGGATCACTTTCCTCTCCCTCGCATTGATCAGATGGTAGATTCTACTATCGGGTGTGAGCAGTTATCGTTTCTGGATGCGTACTCCGGGTACCACCAGATCCGATTGTACGGTCCTGATGAAATAAAAACAGCGTTCATCACCCCATTCAGGTGTTTTTGCTATATCACTATGCCATTCGGGTTGAAAAATGTTGGGGCCAGGTTTTAGCGCATGATTCAGAAGTGCTTACGGAAGCAGATCAGTCAGAACGTGGAGGCTTATATGGATGACATCATGATCAAGTATAGGAAAGGTTCTGACCTCCTGACTGACCTTGTCGAGACCTTCGCAAACTTACGCAATTTTGGCATTGAGGGAGTCCTGGATTAGGGGGTGTTCGGATAGCCGAACTATACCTTCAGCCGGACTCCTGGACTATGAAGATACAAGATTGAAGACTCCGTCCCGTGTCCGGAAGGGACTTTCCTTGGCGTGGAAGGCAAGCTTGGCGATACGGATGTTCAGATCTCCTACCATTGTAACCGACTCTATGTAACCCTAACCCTCTCCGGTGTCTATATAAACCTGGGGTTTTTTAGTCCGTAGGACAACATACACATCAACAATCATACCATAGGCTAGCTTCTAGGGTTTAGCCTCTCTGATCTCGCGGTAGATCTACTCTTGTACTACCCATATCATCAATATTAATCAAGCAGGACGTAGGGTTTTACCTCCATCGAGAGGGCCCGAACCTGGGTAAAACTTCGTGTCCCTTGCCTCCTGTTACCATCCAGCCTAGACGCACAGTTCGGGACCCCCTACCCGAGATCCACCGATTTTGACACCGACATTGGTGCTTTCATTGAGAGTTCCTCTATGCCATCGCCGTCAGGCCCGATGGCTCCTACGATCATCAATGGCGATGCAGTCCAGGGTGGGACCTTCCTCCCTGGACAGATCTTCGTCTTTGGCAGCTTCGCACTGCGGGCCAATTCACTTGGCCATCTAGAGCAGATCGAAAGCTACGCCCCTGGCCGTCAGGTCAGATTCGGAAGTTTAAACTACATGGCTAACATTCGCGGGGACTTGATCTTCGACGGATTCGAACCACTGCCGAGCGCGCCGCACTGTCACGACGAGCATGATCTAGCTCTGCCGCCGAACAGTGCCATGGAGGCCGCACCCGCATCGGCTCTGACCCTTAGTTCAGAGCCAACTGCGCCGATCGAGGATGGGCGGTTGGACGCCACCTCTGGGGCTGTGATCCCAACAGCGGTTGAGCCGAACACCAGCCCCGTACTCTGCAAGACTCGTGACTCCATGGAGCCGGATTCTTCTCCGGACTCTGAACCCTCCATGCCCCTGCCAATCGAATCCGATTGGGCGCCGATCATGGAGTTCACTGCTGCAGACATCTTTCAGCACTCGCCTTTCGGCGATATCTTGTAGACACTGAAGTCTCTCTCTTTATCAGGAGAGCCCTGGCCGGACTGCGGTGAGCGAGGTTGGGGTACGGACGATGAAGAAATTCAAAGCCCACCCACCACCCACTTTGTAGCCACTTTCGATGACCTAACTGACATGCTCGACTTTGACTCCGAAGACATCGACGGTATGGACGCCAATGAAGGAGACAATGAAGAACAGCGCCTGTTGGGCCCTGGAACGCCACGTCGTCATATGACGTATACACAGTGGACGCACCAAAAGATGACGACGAGGAGCGGAAGGACGCATCGAAGGCTTGTTCCCTCGAAAAGCAGTCAAAACAGCGACGCAAGCGCCGCCCCAAATCCTGCCTCGACAGAAATAGCGATCACACAGACCCAGCGCCGGAGCAGGGCGAACCCCTGCCGGACAACGGCAATCCGAATGTTTAAACCGAACAAACAAATCCTATCAAGGCTAATGGCCCGGACAACATAACGCCGGACAGGCACCCGGAGCATCAGAATGCCCACAAAAGGCTCGTTGCCACCGCGAGGAGCCTTAAAAAGCAGAAGCAAAGGCTCAAGGCCGCGCAAAACACACTCCAATTCAGATGGAGTAAAATACTCAATACAGAAACAATGTACGGCGACGATCGCCCCTCAAAGAGCTACCCAAAGCGGAAGCTACTACCTGAATTCGATGAGGAGGCCTCCGACCCCCCACAACCAAATATCAAAGCAGCCACCCGGTCGGATAGACGACCCCTCTATCAACACAGAACGACATACAACGCCGCTCACAATACAACACGCGACCCACGCTAGGGCTCGCACCCAAATGACGGCGCAACAAGATCCATTTATGGACCACGCAGGCGCGCCCCAGCATACAATGCAACGCAACAAACGTCTGAACAATGTGGCATACCCAGCTACAGGGGTGCCGCACATCCCCTGTGTTTCACCGATGAGGTGCTAGACCATGAATTTCCAGAGGGATTCAAGCCCGTAAACATAGAGGCATATGACGGAACAACAGACCCGGGGGTCTGGATTGAGGACTACATCCCTCATATCCATATGGCTCGAGGAGATGATCTCCATGCCATCAAGTACTTACCCCTCAAGCTCAAAGGGCCAGCTCGTCACTGACTCAAAGGCCTCCCCGAAAGCTCCATTGGAAGTTGGGAAGAGCTCGAAGACGCCTTTCGGGCAAATTTTCAAGGGACTTATGTCCGACCTCCGGATGCGGATGATCTGAGTCATATAACTTAGCAGCCCGGAGAGTCAGCCCGAAAGCTTTGGAATAGGTTTCTTACTAAAAAGAACCAGATTGTCGACTGTCCGGACGCCGAAGCCTTAGCGGCTTTCAAGCATAGCGTCCGTGACGAATGGCTCGCCAGACACCTCGGCCAAAATAAGCCGAGAACAATGGCCGCATTAACAAACCTCATGACCCGCTTTTGCGCGGGTGAGGACAGCTGGCTAGCCAGATGCAGCACCAGCGATCCCAACACATCTGAAGTTAGAGATGGAAACGGGAAATCACGGCGCAATAGCAATAACAAACGCCGCAATAAAGAAGACATCACGAAGGGCACGACAGTAAACGCTGGATTCAAAGTCTCTCGGCCAGGTCAAAAGCCGCCCCCTAAAGGCACCAGGGATGAAATGTCCAGCCTCAACAAAATTCTGGACCAAGTATGTCAGATCCATAGTACCCCTGGCAAACCTGCTAATCATACCCACAGAGAATGTTGGGTCTTTGAGCAGTCCGGCAAACTCAACGCCGTACACAAGGGGGAGGATACACCAAGTGAAGACAAGGACGAGCCTCCCAAGCAAGACACTGGGGAACAAAAGAAATTCCCACCAGAAGTCAAAACAGTAAACGTACTACACATGATCAAGGGAAAAAACAATGCGGCACCCCCAGGAAAATATACCCAAGTGCCTGTCACCGTGAAGTCCTGCCAACGGTCGTCTCAACCGATCATTTTCGACCATCACGATTACTCAGCAAGTATCCGACACGCAGGATGGGCTGCCCTGGTATTAGACCCAGTAATTGGCGGATATCACTTCACACGAGTCTTGATGGACGGCGGCAGCAGCCTAAACCTAATATACCAGGATACAATCCGCGGGATGGGGTTAGACCCAACACAAATTCGCCACAGCAATACTACCTTTAAAGGAGTAACGCCAGGCCCAGGGGCTCATTGTGCGGGCTCCCTCCTACTGCAAGTTATATTCGGCTCCCTCGATAACTTCCGTAGCGAACATTTAACTTTCCACATCGCTCCGTTCCGAAGTGGCTATCAAGCACTGCTCGGACGCGAAGCTTTCGCTCGCTTTAATGCAATACCACACTACGCCTCCCTTACACTCAAGATGCCCGGTCCACGAGGCATCATTTCAGTGCACTGAAGTATCAAGCGATCTCTGCGCGCCGAAGAGAGTGAGGCTGCCTTGGCAGCCGCACACTAAAGGCACCCGGACCAACGAAAGCATCCAATAGGTCGTCAAGACCTCAGATACAACTAATCGAGTCCGGCGCCACTACTTATACCGCATAAACGGACACACCCCTATTTTTCAATACAAGGGGCTCCACGCACGCAGACAAGTGGCAATTTCTCCTCCTCTTGAATTACACATGGTTTCTTTAGAAAACTATCTTTTTGGACGACCACCTTTTCACCCAAATTCCTCTCTTTTACAGACGATCATCATGCTACACCTGTCCAGGATACGGCACAATGGAGACACATGCACAGACGTGCAGCAGGGACCCGCTCCAAGGATTCTTTTTAGATTAAGACCCTGCGTAAACCTTTTTTACTGTCTCTTGTTGATACATATCCACCGTTGAGAAGGATGCTGACGTCTTGGCATGCGGCCACGCCAGACCAATGCACGTACCTGGACATAAGGGGCTTCTTATGAAGGCCATTATTTAGGCCCGGTTTATACCACAAAGACCGAATACCTTAGGGAGTGTTCGGCGTCGCGAGTTTGGCCCTATATGCATCAGCTCCGAATCATTGTCTTTGGTCAAATGTTGGGTTTGCCCGGCTCCTGTGTTTTGGTGCCTTACGTTCCGCTTTACCGGCTAAGGTAGCACCAGGAGAACTACTGCGATTGTGCCCTGGTTCATCCGGACGAGCACCTCAGTAGAGAAAGCCGAAAACTGTCTGTCATGATCTAGCGCGAGACTGGTCAACCACTCGATGACCCATGGGAATGTTAGAATTCCTCCGCCTTAACTAAGGGCCGCTTTCCGGCCAGGCATATACGCACCCCGGGACCGGGAGAGTGCGGAGCCACTAGGGGCTATCTAGTAGCCCCACTGTCAAACTCCTATGGCTAAGTGAAAGTGTTAAAGCATTATAGTCCGGTTGCCTCGCTTGCTCCGCTATCACCTCCTTAATAGGACCAAGACGTTGGGTTAAGTGTGAACACGTGTTTCTGCGAACACCTCCGCATTATATGCGTGGGGGTTGAAGCCGACGACTGCAATCTTTCAGGTTATACACATGTATACATAAACGGCTGCCCAGGAGGCATCACATTACTTTCAGGCAAAAGTATAAAAGTAGCCTTATGAAAATTTATAAAAGCATTTCGCTTACAATGAGATTACATGTCACTCGAACATAATATTTTTTGAGCACTAGGTCTCTAACAAACGAGCACCCTCAAGAACTTCCTCAAAGTAGTGCTCAGCAGCCCTTCGACCTATGGCCGAATCCTGCGCTGCAACAGTGGTAGCATCCATCTCTGCCCAGTATGCTTTAGCACGGGCAAAGGCCATTCATGCGCCTTCTATGCACGCCGACCTCTTCATCGCATTTATGCGCGGCACCACGTCAAGGAACTGCTGCACCAAGCTGAAATAGCTGCTCGGTTTCGACCTTCCCGGCCATAGCTGATCCACAACAGACCTCATGGAGAGTCCGGACAACCTATTTAGTTCGGCCCATTCGGCTAATTGGTCCGTTAATGAAAGCGGACGCTCGGGAGAAAGGAATTTGTCGGGACCCCGATTCTAAGTCACACCGATCTAGCTTGTAACACCTCATATCACCTTGAGGCCTCACGCACGGTATTCCCACGGGTGTCTCCCTACCATGGCCCGGGACCGTTTGCGCCTTTTGGCTCACGTATATGATAGTATCGCTAGCATCCATATGACAGAGAACCCGGGACGACATGACTAGTCGTGAACCCTAAGCGGCACTAACCCATGGGGACAGGCATACATGAATCAACTTCGAGCATGTCGGTCAGCAGCGTGTGAATCCGGGCTGTAGCACTGGGCTAACGGGACTCTAGTAACCCGGGCTATAGCAGGCTAGGCAGGACTCTGGATGTCACCGCGTGACATTTCCCCGAAGGGACAGACACAGGAACAAAGTGAAACACATGCCAGCCAGTCAACTGTCCTGAACAGTAGTGCTGGGCTAGCAGGACTCCGGTGAACCGGCCTGTAGCGGACTACTTTGGCTCAAGGAGACACTAGACTACATTTCCCCATAAGAGAGGCTGACAAGGATAAACAACTAGATTGTCGGATCCCACACATAGCAATACACGTTACACGTACGCATAACATGCAAGTATGTGCTGTACAACATGGCATCACAACATAACGCAAACTCATATAGATAAAGGCCCAGAAGAGCCACATAACATATATACAAACAGGGGTCACATGACCCATCATTCAGAGCATACAAGCAACAAGCGGAAGCATTACATGTCTGAGTACAGACAACTACAAAAGAAAAGGCTGTGAGCCTGACTATCTACAACGTCCGATCAAGATCGTAGCTAAGGTACAAGCTACTTGTCGAAGTCCACGTAAACTAGTAAGACCCAAGTCTCCGCTGCAAAAACATAAATAAAGCAACGTGAGTACAAAGGTACTCAGCAAGACTTACATCAGATCCTATCATACATGCATTTGTATCAAGAAGGTAATGTGGGGTTTAGTTGCAGCAAGCCATCTTTGACTCAGTGGCTATCCTGTACTACGACTGCTGGTAACTCTTCTGAGGTGGCGCACACGAGTCCACTAATCACCACATCAATACACCACTATGGATTCATTCCCGTCTCACTACGAGAAGGCCATCCATAGCACTCACACTTATCTTGAGCATTTTAGGGTATCCACTTTAAGTTGTCTATGTACCACATAAGCATCCAAGAAGTCCATAACCGAGGACACGGCTATTCGAATAGATCATGATAACCCTGCAGGGGTGTACTTCTTCACACACGCTCTCACCACTTATCACCATGTACACGTCATGTATCTCGGCAACCTTCAAGCGGAAGCCTGGCGAGGGTGTCGGCCACGACCTGACTAACCACACAAGACTCTAGTCCAGGTTTATCGCCTATTCAGGTTCCATCCACAAGGAGATCCGGCCGGGGTTTCGCTCACGGCCCCAAACGATGTGTACAGGGTTCCCGAGCCCCCCATCCAGGTGCCACTCGGTACACCGGGCCACGTGTGCCTAGTCTGTCCCAAGCCCACCTAGCCGGGTGCCACTTGGTAGACTACTAACACTACCTACAAACACCAGAAACTATTTGCAACTCCTGGACAGAGATCAAGTTGGTTAATAAGTCGAGAGAGCTTGGAGTGCCCGGAGCCCAATGTGTGGTAGTAGCTAGTCATTGGACAACATACACAGAACTCAGTGCTTAAGGACGGTTCCAGTGAGACAACCCACCATGTACTCCTACATGGCCTCTCACCGCTACCTTTACCAAAACGTGTTCATACGTTCACTCTCAGCACCAGAACATATCGTAACACTCCAATTCATTCCCAATGAATCAGACCTGACACAACTCTAAGCAATAGCAGGCATGGCATGGTAGGAACACAACATGTCTCAATCAACTCCTACACATGCTAGTGGGTTTGAACTATTTACTGTGGCAATGACAGGTCATGCAGAGGAATGGGTTCAACTACCGCAGCATAAAGTAGAAGTTGAATCGTTGTTGTCCTAATACAATAAAAGAGAGCAGGAGCGAGAGAATGGGATTGTATCGGAATGAACAAGGGGGTTTGCTTGCCTGGTAGATCAACAGAGGGGGCACTGCTCCACAGATAGGTACTCTGGAACACTCTCCGAAGCAGAACCTATCGAGAAGGAACGATGTCGACAATCAAACACAAGCATATGCAACAATATGATGCATGAACATGTGATGTGTTTTGAGCTAATGCATTTAGCATTCAACTGGTTGAAGTCCATTTGAACCAAAGGTTCAAATGCAACTCCAAAATAAGCTCTTATAAATGCCATTCATGTGTTTTCATCTATACAACAGGTATAACTTGGTTTTTCATGCATGAAACTGATATAGATGGATAGATTGAATTTTTCTGATAATTTTTCATATATAAATTATTTCAATCTGAGCTACGGTTGAATTTCTGTGATTTTTTGAAGTTTAGAACATTTTCTGAAATTTCCTGTTTTAATATAATTCCAGAAAAAGGATAACTGCGTCAGCATGACGTCATGCCTGCGTCAGCAGGCCAGCGGCGCTGACTGGGTCAAACCTGACGTGTGGGGTCCACACGTCAGTGTCACAGTTAGTTAACAGGGGGGTTATTTCTAATCTAACTTAGATTAGTGGCGCTGGGGCCCACTGTCAGTGTCTCAAAGTTAACTAAGTGGTGATTAGCTTAAGCTAATCACCTGGCAGGTCGGACCCACACGTCAGGCCGGCGAGGTTAACGCCGGCGACCTCTGGACGCGGCGGCGTCCGTGTTACAGGCCACGGTGGCGGCGACTAAGGGCACCGGGGCATAGCCTGGGCTCTCGCGCAGCCAGCGGAGCAGGTAGGGGAAGCTGGGGTGGCCGGAGCTTGCCGAAGCGGAGCTCGTGGCGGCGGCCGGAGCTCGGCTCGAGCGGCGGAGGGGCTAGAGGCGCAGGGAAGCATAGGAGTAGGGGGGAAACGACGACGGGGCTCACAGCGAACTTGCAGGGCTGCTCGTTGTGGCCGGGGGACGCGCTGGAGACGACGGAGCGACGATGGCGATCTACGGCGGCCGGAGGCGAAGACGATGGCGATGGCGGCGCTCCAGGGCTTCCCACGTCACGTGGCTCGACGGAGAGGTGGACGGCGACGTGGCGGAGCTTCTGAGCTGGTCGGAGAAGCGAGGGGGAGGCGGTGGCTACGGAGACGGCGAACGGCAGCGACGGCAGTGCTCGGGCGGTCGCGCGGGAGAGAACCAGGGGAGGAGGGAGAGCGATGGAGAGGGAGAGAGGTGCGGGGCGTTGTGGCGACGTCCAGGGAGGCCAGAGCGACGAGGAGGGGAAGCAGGAGGTGGCGGGGAGACGTGGCCACGGCCGGCTGTGGCGCGGCCACGCAGCAGCTCCTACTGGCAGGAGCTTGAAGAAGCTCCTGGCAGTTGGGCTGGGCCGGCCTGCTGGGCCGCAGGGCCAGGCCAGGCTGCACAGGTGAGTTGGCCCAGGTAAGTATTTCCCTTACTTTTGTTTTCTGTTTTCTATTTTCTGACATTTGTTTTGATTTAGTAAAAATACTAAATCATTTTATTTACTTCTGTCAATTTATGCAGGGACCTAAGGGATTATTCCAAAGCCCCTCACCAAAATTCAGAATTTTTGGACATATATAAAATATATAACATATATATCCAATGCAAATAAATATTGGATTAATTCCAAATGCCCAAAATAAATACTTATGAGATCCTAAAAATATTGGTTTGATTTTTATCTCTGTCCAATATTTTCAGAGAGCAACATGAACATTTTCTTGGATCTTTTTGGAGCAATTTTTAACTGGGTTATTTCTAGAAATGATTCTGAGGGTTTCACAAATCCCCATTTCAAATTTAAATGGAATTTAACATGATGCACACATGACTAGCTAGCCTTGAGCATACCAGAACTAGGGATGTGACAGAATTGTTTCCAAAATAGCTGGTCTACTTCACGGTCCGTCTGACTCTGGAAGTATTTGGCTGCATCGGCAGCACTCGCCGCCAAATCCATATACACATCCTCCGAACTCCACAGCCGATCTAGAGGGGCATACCGTGGATCTCCGAACTTCCTCTGCAGCATAAAGGATTTCCCGGCTACAATATCCCCGGCTTCCCGCAGCTCCTCCTTCTTTGCCCTCATAGCAGAGCGGAGGTCTTTTCCCGTTGCAGCAGCCTTCTCAAGGTCCGATGCCTTCGCCTGGTTTTCCTTTTCAAGAGCCCAACAACGGTCGACGGCGGCTTTTAATTCTACGGCCATATTGGCCATCTTATCCCGGCTCTCGCCATGCGCGGCCTTCTCAGCTCATGACTCTTTGGCCGCCTTCAAAGCAGCCGCATTACCCAATCTCGCTTGTTCCTTGGCTCGGGCAAGTTCTGCCCACAAGGCTTCAATAGTGGCAGCTCCATCTGCAGTAATAACATGTTAAATATACTGGCTTCATGCTGCTCTTACTATGCGGCGTTTACCAGATAATAACACCTACCCTGCACCTCGTCAAGCCTTTTGTTAACAAGCTCGATGCCGGCGTCTGCCGCATCCAACTGCCATTTTAAATGGGCAAACTCGCTAGTCCGGCTAGCCACCGGAGCTTCCATCACCTGCTCATAAAAGCAGTATGGTTACTACCTGGGATTATGATCCTCTGATCGTCGTCGTTCTCAACGACAACCAGAGTCTCAGGGGCTATTATCTACACAGGGCACACTTAGCATGTGCAGGACTATCATACATTATTTTACGTACCTCAAAACCTGTCAGTAGACTCATAAAAGCTTTATGCAATCCGCTTTTGGCGGACAAGATTCTCTCCATCACCTTATTCATCAGCACACGGTGTTCATCTGAGATGGCCGCTCGCCCCACCAACTCCCTCAGAACATCCGACCGCACACTAGACCGTGCCGGACTCATTTGTCTGCTCTCTTCGGGAGCCGGACACTGGGAACTTCGGGGGTCGACGGGATTATCTTCTGGCCTCGCCGGGCTCGGAGAGGCCCTCCGCGACGACACTTCAGGGTCGCCCGCTTCCGGAGCAGAGAAGTCTGGAGGAGGCGTTTCGCTCTCCATCATCTCTGGAAGAAGATCCCTCAAAGACGAGCTCATTTGAGAGGGGCTAAGGCCCGAACTGCAAAGATACATGCAGTGGTTATCTTCTCAGAAGAAAAGAAGACATATCTGTGCTATTAAGGTATTTTGGGTCACTTACGACTCGTGGGAGAATTGATCCCCCTGCGGACTTTGTGCGGCAACCGCACCCCCCGGGGGAGGACGCTCTGCGGGAGACTTCTTCTCCCGTTTGGAAGCTTCGGCTTCTGAATCCCCAGACGCAATCCTTTTCCTCTTCTGGTCGTCTTCCTTCATGGAGACGCTCGCTCCCTCGGCTAGAACGGCCAGCGTTTGGGGCCCGCGACCGCCCACATTTTCCTTCAAGGGCTCCGAGCAAGGTGCGGTCTGGAGCATCTTTTCCAATATCGGATTTTCCAAACCCTCAGGGAGGGGGGCCGAGCACCGAATCAACTTCGCCTTTGTTAGCCAGTCCTGGTCAAAAAGTGAACTGTCAGAAATAACTTCGCATCAAAGGAGAGGTAGTACGCTCGGTCGAAAGATGCCTTACCTGTTCGGCGACACGGTTGCTACTCAGGCCCACGTCCTCGGTAATTTCTGGACACTCCACTTGAGGTCCGAAGAACAACTTGTACATCCCCTCGTGCGTCAGGCCGAGGAAATTTCGAATGGCGCGTGGTCCCTCGGGATTGAACTCCCACAAGCGAAGAGGCCGGCGTTTGCAAGGTTGGACTTGACAAACCAGCATAACTTGTGTTACCGCGACCAAACTGAAATCTCCATTAAAGAGATCTTGAATGCAGCTTTGCAGTATAGGCACGTCCTTGGCCGGACCCCAGCTCAATCCTCTACTAATCCATGACATCAGTTGTGGAGGAGGGCCCGGGCGGAAAACGGGGGCGGCCGCCCACTTGGCACTTCTAGGAGCCGTGATGTAGAACCACTCCTGTTGCCACAATTCAGACACCTTTGGAATGGAACCTTTGGGCCATGCAGCTCCCGTCATCTTACGTATTGAGGCACCTCCACACGCCGCATGTTGCCCCTCGATCATCTTCGGCCTTACTTCAAAAGTCTTGAGCCATAGGCCAAAGTGAGGGGTAACCCGGAGGAAGGCCTCGCACACAACAATAAACGTCGTGATATGAAGAAAGGAGTCCAGAGCTAGATCATGGAAATCTAGCCCGTAGTAAAATATCAAGCCCCTGACAAAAGGATCCAATGCAAGGCCTAGACCTCGGAGGAAGTGGGAGACGAACACGACGCTCTCGTTGGGTTCGGGGGAGGGGACGGCCTGCCCCCGGGGAGGCAGCCAATGCAGAATCTCGGCGGTCAGATATCTGGCCTCCCTCAACTTTTTGACGTCTTCTTCCATAACGGAGGAAGGCACCCATTGGCCTTGAAGGCTAGATCCGGACATGACTGAAGGTTCGGAGCTCCCGACCTGAACTTTGGGCGTTTGAGCTTGAGATGGGGGAAAGATTTGATTGAGCACGGGAGGGAAAAATAGAAAGCCTCATCCCTTTATAAAGAGGCGAACATTAAGTGTCCTCTCCGTGTCCGTTTGGATTTGCCTATAATCTAGGAGTCCTAGAAACGGTTGGGTTACCCACGCCCGTATTGATGAGAATCCCGGAATAAGGGGACACGATCTCTGCTTTGACAAGACGTGCCAAGGAAACCGCCTCGCATGACACGCTGAGGTGGGATAATTAAACGACTCGGATAAAAGCTTGGTCGTGGTGTGTCGCACTACGGAATACGTCAGCAGATTAGATTTGTGTAAATATTATTCTCTCTATGGCAATATGTGGAAAACTTATTTTGTAGAGCCGGACACTATCTTTGTGTTTAAAATCTTCTATAAAGTACTTGGAGGAGGAACCCGCCTTGCAATGCCGAAGACAATCTGCGCACCGGACTCGTCGTCATTGAAGCCTGGTTCAGGGGCTACTGAGGGAGTCCTAGATTAGGGGGTGTTCGGATAGCCGAACTATACCTTCAGCCGGACTCCTGGACTATGAAGATACAAGATTGAAGACTCCGTCCCGTGTCCGGAAGGGACATTCCTTGGCGTGGAAGGCAAGCTTGGCGATACGGATGTTCAGATCTCCTACCATTGTAACCGACTCTATGTAACCCTAACCCTCTCCGGTGTCTATATAAACCAGGGGGTTTTTAGTCCGTAGGACAACATACACATCAACAATCATACCATAGGCTAGCTTCTAGGGTTTAGCCTCTCTGATCTCGCGGTAGATCTACTCTTGTACTACCCATATCATCAATATTAATCAAGCAGGACGTAGAGTTTTACCTCCATCGAGAGGGCCCGAACCTGGGTAAAACTTCGTGTCCCTTGCCTCCTGTTACCATCCGGCCTAGACGCACAGTTCGGGACCCCCTACCCGAGATCCGCCGGTTTTGACACCGACAGGCATCAAGCTAAACCCAGCTAAGTGTACCTTTGGGTCCCTGCCGGCAAGTTACTCGGTTTCCTTGTTTCCGAATGTGGGATCGACACAAATCCTGAGAAGACCGGAGCAATAGTCTGAATGAAGCAACCAGAGCGTCTCCATGACGTACAACAACTCACAGGCTGTCTGGCAGCCCTGAGTAGGTTCATCTCAAGACTCGATGAAAAAGCAGTGCCGCTTTACTGATTGATGAAGAAGTCAGACATGTTCGAGTGGACTCCCGAAGCACAAGTTGCGTTCCAGGAACTCAAAGCCATGCTTTCCACCGAGCCGGTGCTAGCTGCTCCGAGCAGCAAAGAGCCACTCCTCTTATACATCACGACCACGAGCCAAGTTGTTAGCACAGTACTCACTTTGGAGCGGGAAGAACAAGGCAAGACCTTCATGCTCCAACGACCAGTCTACTACATCTCTGAAGTCCTAACCCCTTCCAAGCAAAGGTATCAGCATTATCAGAACCTAGTATATGGGATCTATCTGACTACGAAGAAGGTGGCACATTACTTCCAAGAGCACCCAGTCACGGTGATAAGTGATGCCCCTCTGTCTGAGATCATGAACAACAGAGATGCCACGGGCTGAGTGGCAAAGTGGGCCATCGAGCTCCTTCCTTTGGATATCAAGTTCGAAGCCAAGAAAGCCATCAAGTCACAAGCCCTAGTGGATTTTCTCGCCGAGTGGATCGAATAAGAGCAATCCGTCCCGAGTCTCCCTGAGCATTGGACGATGTTCTTCGACGACTCCAAAATGCTCCACGGCTCCGGGGCCGGAGTGGTTTTTCTGTCCCCTAAAGGCGATCGACTCAGCTATGTGCTTCATTCACTTTGACTCCTCCAACAATGAAGCCAAGTACGAAGCTCTCCTATTCGGGCTGCGGATGGTAGTTTCCCCCGGAATTCACCGATTGATCACTACAAAAAAAACACTTCCGTGATGATACATGTTTTTCACAATAGGTCATGTTTTCTGTCATGCATGTACATCCATAAAGATTTTATGACAGAATCAAGATAGTCATACTCGTGCTATTGTAGATGTGTTCCATGACAATACCAAAATTATCATCACAGAAGTGTTCACTCCCATGACGATAAATGACGCATCATGGAAGTGCTTTCGTCAAGGGTAACCGACACGTGGCATCCACCGTAATGGGTCGCCGTTAAGCTATCAGGTCCGATTTTGGATCCGATAACCCGTTAGTAGCCCAGGCCAATGGGGATTTTCCACGTGTAAAATTCTCATTGGTTGAAGGAAACACGTGTCAGCTCGTCATTGGGTCAGATGGGCGCCTATGATATGTCAACACGTGCGACGGCCCAACACTGGCGCATTTAGCTTACAAATGCCGGCCCATTTGACATGGTCAAAAGCTAGCGGGCCGGCCCATGACAAGCCTGTTAACGGTCTATTCACATATAGCCCATTTTATGGCTCGGTAACTGATAACGCACAAGTATAGGGGAACGCAACAGTTTTCGAGGGTAGATATTCAACCCAAATTTATAGATTCGACACAAGGGGAGCCAAAGAATATTTGAAGGTATTAGCAGCTGAGTTGTCAATTCAACCACACCTGGAGATTAATTATCTGCAGCAAGTAATCAGTAGCAAGGTAATATGATAGTTTTGATAATAGTAGCAGCAGTAATAGTAACAGTGATAGTAGTAATTTTGTAGCAAGTGTAACAGTGATGATAATGGCAGTAACTTTGCAAGAACAATATAAGATAAATTCGTAGGCATTGGAGCGGTGACTTGTTGGATGATATTCATGACGAGACAGTTATAACCTAGGGCGATACGGCACTAGCTCCAGTTCATCAATATAACATAGGCATGTATTTTGTAAATAGTCATACGTGCTTATGGAAAGAACTTGCATGACATCTTTTTGTTGGGGAACGTAGTAATTCGAAAAAATTCCTACGATCATGCAAGACCTAACTAGGAGATGCATAGCAACGAGAGGGGAGAGTGTGTCCACGTACCCTCGTAGACCGAAAGCGGAAGCGTTTAGTAACACAGTTGATATAGTCGAACGTCTTCATGATCCAACCGATCCAAGTACCAAACATACAACACCTCCGTGTTCAGCACATGTTCAGCACGATGACGTCCCTCAAGCTCTGCATAGTAGTTGGGGTACTGAGGACCGGGCATCCACTCATCCCACTGCCGAGGCTCCTCCTCTGCCTCCGCGGCAGCCTG
Organism: Triticum urartu; assembly: GCF_003073215.2. NCBI lineage: Eukaryota > Viridiplantae > Streptophyta > Magnoliopsida > Poales > Poaceae > Triticum > Triticum urartu. The sequence continues at coordinate 294,776,430 of NC_053028.1, forward strand.
AGTGTTCCGGTAGGCGACGATGTCCGCATGCATGATCCTATATCCGCCCCTAGCAACAGAATCAAACAAAGCAGGAGCAGGCAACGGAATAATATCACGAGTTTCAATGCTAAAAACCAGGTTATAAGGAATAGGGATGGAAGGGTAATCTCGTGCAATAAAATGGTGGTGTTCCATGGCTGCACGGTCTAGGTAAACCTTGGTCAGAGGGTAATCATGATGGCATATCTCAACATTAAAGTGAGCCGCCAAACGAGTAGCGAAAATGCCACCATTTATCTTACCCTTGGACTTATTAATGTGTAGGTGAGGAGCCACAATAGCTCCCAAGCTATAAGTGTTGTCGCCCTCTAGTGCACGAGTAAAACAGCAAGGTCTAGTGAACTGAGTGCACCCACCTTATCTCTAGCAAGCAAACATTTTGCAATGAAAAGAGCAAAGTAATGAACAATAGGAAAATGCAAGCCAACGGCAATGATAGCTGACACCCCTCTCTCATCTCCCACTGTCAACGTGCGATAAAAGGTCTCAAACTCCCCCGGCCTAGGCTCAGCTAAGCTACCATCAGAAGGGATCATGCATATGTTACAAAATTCAATAAGTGGTATATGATGGTTTTCAGCATATAAATCAAAACTCACTTCAGGAGGATTATTCCTAGGAAGGAAAGTAAAACTTTGAACAAAGATGTTTTTGAGGATTTGATGCTGTTCACACTCACCTGCGATGAAGTTGTTGAGGCTGGCATTAGCAGCATATTGTGTGAACTCCTGAAGGATTCTAGCCTCTTCCAGGAACGAGGTCTGCGACCATTCACACGGCCGTACTTCCGCCAACCTCCGAGGATGGAGATCACTATTAGATGACTCCCCAATAACACCCTTAGAGTTCTTCTTAGATCCAAACTTCCTAAAGATATTCATGGTTTTCCTATGAACAAAAATTCTGAAATTTATTAGCCCACAAAATTTTCTCAACAAAACTTCACAAAAAATGATACCAACTACTCATAGGGATACATAGAGGCCATAGCAAGCATTCAAACTACTTAGAGATCTAAGAATTCAACATGCAAGCTCATCTACAGCAGCACCAAGAGTAGCTAATTATTCAAAATATAAACCACTAAAACAAAAACTAATTGGGCAAACAGTGGAGTCACATACCAGGCAACAATCCCCCAAAACAGTTTCGAAAATGGAGCTTCGAGAATAGAGATCGAAATCCGCGGATTTGAGAGCAAGAACACGGGAGAGAGAGCAATGGAGAATTTTTTCTGGAGGTAAGTGATGATGTGGTGTGAAGGGATAAGTGAGGGGGCCCACGTGGGGACCACAACCCACCAGGGCGCGTCTGGGGGTCCTGGTGCACCTCCCTCTGATATTATTTGCACTAGAAATTCATAAATATTTAGAAAAAATCATATTAAATTTTCAGGGCATTCTAAGAACTTCTATTTTTGGGTCATTTTTTATTGCACAGGAAATTCAGAAAACAGACAAAACATGGCATTTTGTTTTATTTAACTAATAAAAACAGAAAACAAAAAGTAGGGAGAGAAGGTAGTGCTTACTAAATTCATCAACTTCATACCGCTAAAAATGATCCATTAATAAGGTTGATCAAGTCTTATTAACAACCACTTTCGAGTAGCATGAAACCGAAGAACTTCCATAAATCACTAAGTTACCTTAATGGGGATATGGATGTCCCCAACAATAAGCATTTCATATTTCTTTTTGATAGTAGGTAGAGGTATTTTAAAACTTCCAATAATGATTGTCAAAGATTTTTCAATAACATTAATACCATTCACTTGGAATTGTTTCTTCAGAAAGTGCACCTTATGTTCATTACCATTGATATGAAAAGTGACCTTGCTTTTATTGCAATCAATAACAGCCCCTGTAGTATTCAAGAAGGGTCTACCAAGGTTAATTGACATGTTGTCGTCCTCAGGCATCTCAAGTATAACAAAGTCAGTCGAAATAGTAACATTAGCAACAACAATGGGTACATCCTCACAGATACTGATAGGTATGGCAGTTGATTTGTCATCCATTTGCAAAGATATTTCAGTAGGTGTGAGTTTATTCAAATCAAGTCTTTTATATGAAGAGAAAGGCATAACATTAACACCAGCTCCTAAATCACACAAAGTAGTTTTCACATAATTCTTTTTGATGGAGCAAGGTATAGTTGGTATTCCCGGATCTCCAAGTTTTTTAGGTACTCCATCTTTAAAAGTATAATTATCAAGCATAGTGGAGATTTCAGCTTCCGGTATTTTTCTCTTATTGGTGATGATGCCTTTCATATACTTCGAATAAGGAGGCATTTTCAAGATATGAGTCAAGCGAGTACGCAAAAAGACTGGCCTCAACATTTCAGCAAAGCGTTCAAATTCTTCATCATCTTTATTTTTAGTTGACTTGGGTGGAAAAGGCATAGGTTTTTGAACCCACGGTTCTCTTTCTTTACCGTGTTTTCTAGCCACAAAGTCACTTTTATCATACATTTTATTCTTAGGTTGTGGGTTCTCAAGATCAATGTGTGGTTCTATATCAACATCGTTGTTTGGTTCTTTATTATTATTAGGTTGAGAGTCTTCATGAACATCAGCATTATCTTTTTCATTATCACTAGGTGAATGTTCATTACCAGACTAAGTTTCAGCATCATAGATAGAAGTTTTGTTATCATTATCAGGAGGTTTTTCTATTTCAGGTTCACTAGAGGCATGCAAAGTCCTATCATTTTTCTTTTTCTTTTTCTTTCTAGAAGGACTAGGTGCATCAGTGTTAACTCTTTGTGAATCTTGTTCAATTCTTTTTGGGTGTCCCTCAGGATAAAGTGGTTCCTGAGTCATTTTACCTCCTCTAGTTGCAACTCTAACAACAAAGCCATGTATATTATTATTCATTTCATCAAGCAACTCTCTTTGAGATTTAGCAACTTGTTCTAACTGAGTTTGAACATAGAAGTATGTTTTCCAACACCTCTAACATCATTTGAGATTCTAAATAACAAGTCACTCAAGCGATCAATCATATCAGAATTATATTTCAACTGTTTCATAACATTTGCACTGAAGTGATCTTGTTTTCTAATGTAGTTTTCAAACTCATAAAGGCATTAGCTAGGGTGCATATTGTGAGGATTGTCATTATCATTGAACTTCATAAGAGAATTTATCTCTACCACCTTAGGCAGTGGTGGTGTATTAAGCCCATGCATTTCTTCAATAGGAGGTAAATTTTTAATATCCTCAGCTTTAATACATTTTTCCTTCATAGATTTCTTTGCCTCTTGCATATCTTTGGACTGAGATATAATATACCCCTCTTCTTCGGAGTGGGTTTAGCCGGTGGTTCAGGAAGAGTCCAATCATCATAATTTTTCAATATATTATTCAATATTTCTTTAGCTTGCCCAACAGTTCGTTCCTTGAAAACACAACAAGCACAACTATCTAGGAAGTCCCTAGACGCATCGATTAGTCCATTATAGAAGATATCAAGTATTTAATTTTTCTTAAGAGGATGATTAGGAAAATCATTAACTAATTGGCAAAGCCTCCCCCAAGCTTGTGGGAGACTCTCTTCTTCAATTTGAACAAAGTTAAATATTTCCTGCAAGGCAGCTTGTTTCTCATGAGCAGGGAAATATTTTTCAAAGAAGTAATAAATCATATCCTGGGGACTATGCCAACAACCAGGAGCAAGAGTACTGCACCAAGCTTTAGCATCACCCTTTAATGAGAACGGCAATAATTTGAGAATAAAGTAATAGCGAGTTTTGTCATCATGAGTAAAAAGGGTGGCTATATCATTTGTAACTTCCCAAAATTCTAAATTTTGGAATGTTATATTAAATAAATAGTTTTGATTGATTGTTTGATGTGGTGTGGTTGCTTGTGTGAAATTGAGTGAAATTTGAATATTTTTTGAAATTTAAATGAGAGGGAATAAAAGGACTTTCCCAAACTTTCACCATGCATTTATGATCTCCATGAATTCAAATTCATTTCATCATAAAACCCTAGAGTGACGATGATATGACTTCTTCCATTTAATTAAATGAAAAAGGGTTTTTGTAAAGGTTTTAATTCCATTTGAAAATATTTCAAATTCAGAAACTTTATGCAACTCAATGAGTTTCATGAGAGAAGATAAAATGACTTCTTCAAATGCTAAGAAAGAGAGTTGGAAGTTTCAAAGAATCAAATTGAAAGTCCCCTTTGAAATTATTTTCAATTTGGAGTTATTTGGTTTTTATTCAAATTATTTTTCTCCAAAAGTAAAATATATGGAAAGTAGAGTAAAATGATTCCCTACAGTAGAAATATTGAGAGAAATGAGTTTGAAATCATTTTGGTATTTTTAAAATATTTTATTTGGTTTTTAAATAAACCAGTAGCACTGTTTGCTTTATTTAATTTTTTGTGTAATTTATTTGCCCTTGAAAAATAGTTCATGTTTTGAAAAATCTTTTTCTGAAAATTTTGATATACAATATGCCTATATATCATTTTTATTATTGGTGGTTTGTTTTATTTTTGTTGACAGTTAAAAAAAACTGCCGAACTGGGCCGGCCCAGCCCAGCGCCGTGTCGCCCCTGACCGGGCGTCGGTCTCTGTCGCCCATACGCCATCGCCGTCGCCACCCGCCGTGTCTGAGGCAGACACGCCACCCGCCTTGCCCCTCCTCCAAGCCGCCCGACCCCGTCCCTCCTCCTATTTATACCGCCGCCCCGGCCCCTCTCGCCTCCCACATCGCCGCCGCTTCACGCATCTTGCCGCCGCCGCCACAGCAAAATCCCACCGCCGCCGTCTCGCCTCGCCGCCGTCCGCAACCGTCGCCGTCGTCGACTCCACCGCCCCGCGGCGCATCCGCCGCTACCGAAGCCGTCGTCCGCCGCTGCCGGAACCGCCTCCCTCGCTCGTAGCTGATGCCGCCGCCGTCTTCTCCGTCGCCGACGCTGCGCCGCCGCGGTACCTTCGAACCCCCCCTCGCCATCAGATCTGGATCCAACGGACCAGATCGATTTTGTTTTTTTTGAAACATTTTCCTTTAACTAGCGAACGTTTGTTGTTTAAGCCTCTGTAGTGAACAGTTTTCATCGTAGGTTCTATCATGAACGTTCGTCCGTTAGTTTTCTGTTACGTAGCCAGGGACATAGATGTAAATAGTTTTCTTACAAATTAGTCCTTGATTTTCAAACTCTCACAACTTTTTACTCGTTTGTCCAAATTCGATGAAACCAACGCCAATTTCTTCGTCATGGTCTCAACTATCTAGAGAACATATAAAATAAAGTTTTTGAAATTTTAAAATTTAAATTAGATTAGATTTGAATTCAAACTTGTTTTAGCTATAACTTGAGTTTAATAACTTGATTTAGTTGATTCTTTTTACAAATCGAATCTCTTGACATGTACTTTCTGTTAAGATCAAAATCACATAATTTGCTACTGTTAAAAAAATATGTTTCTGTTGAAAAGCTTTATTTGATATTTTTGAAGTTTTTCCAAAGTATTTTCTTTGTTCTTTTGGATCTTTGAGTGATTGCTTATGTGTGGTTATAATTGCTTGCTCACGATAGATTGATCGGAGTGTGATGAGTAGAACTACCAGAATTTATGAGTGCAAATAATCTTCATCAACAGTACAAGGCAAGTTCACACTTTGATCATACTCTTCCTATACCCAGTTTTACTTGCATTAGATACACCCCCAAAGATTTGCATTTGTAGGATTTGGGTACATGTGGTTATTGCTATGTAGTTGTTGAGGTAGGAACCTAATACCGTTGATCACCCCGGGAATATACATTATGCTCATATTGCTTAGCCATGCTCATAGACGGGGATTGGTATGTGAGAATCATGCAAGTTGTGAGAGATAATAACTAAGGGAAACTTAAGGTGGCTACTTTAATACACATCTGGGTGGATTGGTTGTGGGCACCTGGGGAATCCAGTGTTGTCCTAGGAGATGTCGGGGTATCCATGTGATCATCCTATGGAATTCCACCCAGTCTCAAAGGGATCATAAGATTATTCATGCTAGAAACTTCCGTGTGCAGCCACAAGCCATTATGGGCTCTTGCATAGTTAAGTTGTGGGAAACCTTTCCATGATGGGCTCGCAGATGTAGGGGGATTGTAGGTGTACCGGCCTATCTATCGGTTAAGGGGACCTCTTCGGAAAGACCATGTCTTGATCATCCGGTTCTCAAACATCAGGTAGTGCGAGGAATTGAACGGAGGAGATTGAGTCTTGTGGGGGAAAAGTGCGCAAACCTCTGCAGAGTGTACAAACAAATCATGATTTGCCGTGTCCCCGGTTATGGACAATTTTGAGTATCTAGTATTTGAATTATTGGTTGATCTCATCACTCTATTAAATGAAATTATTAGGTTAATATTATTATTAATTGGAAATTTTGGGATTGAGTTGGGGAAACCTTCTCAATATGGGAATTTTAACTTAGTAGTAAATAAAAAGGTATTCCTTTGTTGTAGGGAAAAATTAGCTTTATGCAAAAATTAAACTTAGAGCTCCCACTAGCCAGATATGCATATAGTGATATACATTCTCATTATTACTCTATGGTGTCAGTACATTCAATGTACTGACCTATATGGCTACAACGTCTAATGTTGCAGGATTTTACGACGAGTAAGTGATACGATAGGGTTACGATGTCTACACTCAACTTTGCCGTTGGTGTTGTTGGGACTCCACAGCTTTGTTGTTTCTTTCGCTATATGGATTGAGGTAATAGAATTTACGTTACTTTATACATGTCATTTACCTCCGTTATAAATCCTCGAGTACCGTGTGTGTCAACATACCGATCCGAGGATGACACTTAAGCACAGAGACTTCGATCCATTGGGATCGGGTCGCTACATCATTCAACTTAGTGAGATGTGCCACAACAGTTTCAGTTTCATAACGATGGAAAGGATCAGATTCAACCAAAGTAATTAACTCTGGGTCGACAGAGAATTCATAATCCTTATCATCAATAAAGATAGGTGAAGTAGCTAACTTAGGATCATATTTCATTATAGCATTCAGAGATTTATCTTTATACTTGCATAATAATTTCTCTAGATCATCTCTATCCCTACAAGCAAGAGTATCTCTAGTTGTGTCCTCATTCATAACATAACCTTCCGGTACCTTAGGCAATTCATATCTTGGAAGGCTAGTTCTAGCAGGTGTTTCAGGAGATTCAGTTTCAAGCTCATCATCAGATTGAACAACATCATGTTATATTACTCTAGCAGTTTGTTTATCAAGAAATTCACCAAATGGCACATTATCATTATTAAGCAAGGTAATAGCATCATCATAAGCATTATCCATAGCAGAAGTAGCATCATCAATAACTTGCGACATATCATAATTAATAGCATGTGGTGGTGTTGCAAGTTTACTTATAACAGAAGGTGAATCTAAAGCAGAACTGGATGGCAGTTCCTTACCTCTCCTCATCTTTGAGGGAAAAATCTTAGTCTTAGCATCCTTCAGATTCTTCATAGTGATAATATGATAATAATCCCAAGTGACTCAACAAATATAGCTTTGCTCCCCGGCAACGGCGCCAGAAAAAGGTCTTGATAACCCACAATTATAGGGGATCACAACAGTTTTCGAGGGTAGAGTATTCAACCCAAATTTATAGATTCGACACAAGGGGAGCCAAAGAATATTTGAAGGTATTAGCGGCTGAGTTGTCAATTCAACCACACTTGGAGATTAATTATCCACAACAAGTAATCAGTAGCAAAGTAATATGATAGTTTTGATAATAGTAGCAGTAGTAACAGTAACAGTGATAGTAGTAATTTTGTAGCAAGTGTAACAGTGATGATAATGGCAGTAACTTTGCAAGAACAATATAAGATAAATTCGTAGGCATTGGATCAGTGACATGTTGGATGATATTCATCAGGAGATAGCCATAACCTAGGGCGATACGACACTAGCTCCAGTTCGTCAATATAATGTAGGCATGTATGCCATAAATAGTCATACGTGCTGATGGAAAGAACTTGCATGACATCTTTTTTCCGACCCTCCCGTGGCAACGGGGTCCTATTGGAAACTAAGGGATATTAAGGCCTCATTTCAATAGAGAACCGGAACAAAGCATTAACACATAGTGAATACATGAACTCCTCAAACTACGGTCATCACCGAGAGTGGTCCCAACTATTGTCACTCTGGGTTGCCAGATCATAACACGTAGTAGGTGACTATAACTTGCAAGATCAGATCTAGAACATGGATATAATTATGATAACATAAACGGTTCAGATCTGAAATCATGGCACCCGGGCCCAAAGTGACAAGCATTAAGCATGGCAAAGTAACAACCATATCAATCTTAGAACATAGTGGATACTAGGGATCAAGCCCTAACAAAACTAACTCGATTACATGATGAATCTCATCCAACTCCTCACCGACCAGCGAGCCTATGAAGGAATTACTCACTCCCGGTGGGGAGCATCATGGAATTGGCGATGGAGAAGGGTTGGTGATGACGAAGAACGATGATCCCCCTCTCCGGAGCCCCAAACGGATTCCAGATCTGGCCTCTCGGTGAATAATAGGAGGTGATGGCAGCTCCGTCTCGTGGATCGCAATAATTCTTTCTCCCTGATTTTTTGTAGAAAAATAGGATTTTATAGCGTCGGTTCCAGGGTCTGCGGGGCCACCAGGTGGGGACAACCCACCTGGGCGCACCAGGAGAGGGGGGCAGGCCCTAGTGGGTTGTGCCCACCCAGGTGCCCCTCTTCGATAGGTCTTGGCTCCAGAAATTCTTATTTATTATATAAAAATTCCTCGCAAAGTTCCGTTCCATTCCGAGAACTTTTATTTCTACACAAAAACAACACCATGGTAGTTCTATTGAAAACAGCGTCAGTCCGGGGTTAGTTTAATTCAAATCAAGCAAATTAGAGTCCAAAACAAGAGGACAAGCGTTAGGAAAAGTAGATACATTGGAGATGTATCAGAACTCATGGCCCGTTAGGGCCTTCTCGAAATCGACCCAACATCATCATGTGGGCTGTCGAATATAACACCAACCCGTTTCACTTTCGGCCCATGTATGGCCCACGACGTCTTTCCGGCCATATGAGGCCTTTCGTATCTTTAGGCCCTTTAGTGGCCCTCGGTGACTCTGGCCCATAATGAATAGTAAATTTCTTTGTACCCATTAACGGCCCATGATTCACATGGGCCGTTTCCAGCCCGTGTTAGCTTTCGGCCTACTGACGACCCATATCATGGGCCATTTCCAGCCCGTGTTAGCTTTCGGCCTACTGATAGCCCATACGTTCTTGGGCTCCTTTCTGGCCCTCGATTACTTTTGGCCCGTTACTGGCCTATTCCCCTAATGGGATAAATTCGGCCCGTGGTTAGAATCACCTCGTTTGTGGCCTGTTAACCCATTGCGCCGTTTCCAGCCCGTCCTCTATTCTGGCCCATTAATGACCCATTTTGCATGTGACAGAATTAAGCCTTTGTTGTCTTCCGGCCCGTGAATGGCCCATTACCGTGCTGGCCCGATACCAATTACACCTGTTTATGGCCCATGTAGGCCCATTTATCCAATGACCCGAGGCCCACTAATTCTATAGCCCGTTAGAGGCCCATTTTTCCGACAGCCCGTAGGAGGCCCATGGATTCTACGGCCTGTAGCAGGCTCAAGGTTACCATGGTCCATATATGGCCCATGGTTGTTGCGGCCACTAGCAAACAAAGGAAAAAGAAGACTAGGAAATAAATAAGCCAGAAACTAATGATAGACTATTAAGGCGATTGCACAGATTACATCCACTAGGCATCAAAGTTCGCCACTAGTGCAAATATAGGGAACACCCTACACTATACAAAAATGGCTTGCTATTTTCTTCAGCCGGTGGCTGCATGTTAAGAACAAATATTGTATCGCAGCAAAACAAATTAAAACCATAAAACAAAAGGAAGGTTGGCATAAAAGTTAACAGTTCGGTAGATAAATGCACCACCAGAAGTTCAGAAGCTCAGTTCATTTGACCTGACTATTACGTTTTCATGTTGTACTGTCCGATGGAGCACCATAACCTTCGCCTTCATTTCTCCTAGGCCCCTGAACAACATAGCAAATGTCTGATAGTCTGTTTTCAAAACCATGCATATCTTGATGACATCGAACAATGGTTGTCCTTGTTTCACAAAGGGTCTCTGTTAGGGAATGGACTTGTGTCTGGAGCGTAGATATAACATTGTTTTGAGCTTGCATATCTTGATCATGAGGCAGTTTGGATGAGATTGCCTTAACAACCAACCCAGTATTACGCAGGAACATGCTTTTGGCACTGTTAATGGATAGGTACTGACCCACTGCAACAAGAGGTGACATTGTGGTTATAGTTTCCTTGTCACCTTCAGAAGGTGGCGGTTCCACCATTTGTTCCATAGCTTGCTGAAAAGTTGAGTTTTTACATTAGTAGTACCAGAACATAAGATATTAAAGAGGCAACAAAACCAAACAAAATAGCTTTGGTTTATATACATAACTTATTCTGGTGAACGCATGTAAATATTAGTTGTATTTTACTGCAAAGTACATAATAAAACCAGGTTCCAAACATGTGAATGTCTTGATCTTCCGAAAGATTATGTCTTGATCTTCCGATCATGGATGTGGTCGAGTCTTGTGGGGAAAAGTGCACAAACCTCTGCAGAGTGTACAAACTAATCATGATTAGTCGGGTCCCCGGTTATGGACCTCTTGAGTATCTGGTACTTCAATTATTGATTTGATCTCATCACTTTACTTAATGAAACTGTTGGGTTATAATTATTATTTTGGGATTGAGTTGGAGGAACCTTCTCAATATTTTCATTAAACTTTGTAGTTAAAATAAAATATATTCCTTTGTTCTAGGAAAAAAATTAGCTTTATGCAAATGATAACCGTAGAGCCTCCACCAGCCAAATATGCATGTAATGATAGCTGTTATTTGTTCATTGCTCCATGGTGTTATCGTGCCAGCATATTCCATGTGCTGACCTACACGGCTGCAACGTATCATGTTGCAGAATTTTCAGACGAAGAGTAAGGTGCGATAGGCCGTTGTCATGCACTCAGTATTGCCGTGGAGTTGGATGGACTCATTTATCTTTGAAGCTTTCGCAGTTATCTATTTTAGATGGCCTTCAACCATATTATTGTAATAAGTACTCTTTTTGAGACACTCGTGTAATAAGTGTGTGATTGAACTCTGTTATAAATCCTCGAGTACTGTGTGTGTCAGGAATTCTGATCCAGGGATGACACTTAAGCACAGAGACTACGGTCCATTTGGATCGGGTCGCTACAAGATGGTATCAGAGCACACGCTGACTGTTGGACGCGACCACTGGGAACAGTCACATGATACTCTTCTCTACTCATTTCTGACTCTTCTCCATTTCTACTCTATAGATGGCCTTCAGCCAGATTATTGTAATAAGTACTCTTTTTGAGACACTCGTGTAATAAGTGTGTGATTGAACACTGTTATAAATCCTCGAGTACTGTGTGTGTCAGCAATACCGATCCAGGGATGACACTTAAGCACATAGACTATGGTCCATTGGGTCGAGTCGCTACAAGATGGTATCAGAGCACACGCTGACTGTAGGAAGCGACCACTAGGAACAGCCACATGGTACTCTTCTCTACTCATTTTGACTCTTCTCCATTTCTAGGATGCCAGTTTGTCCGGAAGACCACCATCAGTCCCTGCCTTATTTTTCCCTTCCTCTTTCTTAATTGTATTGCCTTGTCAAATGAAACCCACAAGAAAAATGAATAAAAATTCACTTTTCAGAACTCATTGATGTAGGATGCCGACGAACACTACTTTAATGTAAGGCGACCGCATGATAGGACGATTGAATGTGTAAGAAAAAAGGACAACATTGCATATTCACAACTATGATGTGTAAACTAAGCAGAATGCATTTCAAAAAATTAGAAGCTATGAAAGCTGGACACCATATGAAAGATGCAACGAATATCACTCTACCAAGTTAAAACTGTCTCGTCATAAGTGCCATTTCAACAAATTAGAAGTAGTACAAGCTAGAAAAGAATGCAAGATGTAGCCTATATCATACTCCCAAGTTAAACGTGTCTTATGATAAGTGATTGTTGCAGGTTACACAATAGTAGTACTTTGATGTAAGAACATGGTGTGATAAACAGATATTGTATGCTCTAGAAACAGGAACACGTGTCTTATTCGCAAGTATAATGTGTAAAGTAAGCAAATGGAATTCAACAAAATTAGAAGCAATACAAGCTAGACATCATACATAACGTGCCATAACCGTGCCATGTTAGAGGGAGCACCTTTGATGGTGTACAAGGGGGACCGTGCTCATCATCAACACAACTACGTTGAGTGGCGATGCATGTGTTGTCTTCCAAATCTTGTTGGGGTGATGGCGGAGTAGAATTTGTAGAGGCCCCTATTTGGAAGAAGCACCTTTATCCACTGCCTTACTAATTTCCTTCTGCTTTATTGATTTTGCATTGTTAAGTAAAACCGACAAGAAAAGGCAATAAAATTCACTCTTCAGAACTCGTTCATGCATGATATTGACAATCACTACCTTGATGTAAGGGAAACATATGATACGAGGATGGAATATGTACGAAAAATAGGACGGCAGGGCATATTCACAACTATTTGTGTAAACTAATTAGAAGCCATTTCAACTAATAAGAAGCAATGCAAGCTAGACACCACATGAAAGATGCAACCAGTATGACTCTGCCAAGTTAAAAGTGTCCCATCATAAATGGCATTTCAACAAATTAGAAGTAGCGCATGCTATAAATCATATGAAAGATGCAACCAATATCACACTGCATATACTAAAGGTGTCTCGTCATATTGATTGATGCGGGATACAAAAAACAGTAGTTTTATGTAAGGGCATGCTTAATAGACAGATGTACTATGTACTAAAAATAGAAAGGCATGTCACATTAACAGGTATAATGTATAAACTAAGCAGAATAGCACATGCATTTTAACCAGATTGGAAGAATTACAATCTAGACACCATATGCAACATGCAACCACATATCACGCTGCCAAGTGAGAGCATGCACCTGCGATAGTGGTGTAGGGGAAATGCGGTCATCAACTATAGAGCTACATTCACTATCTTCATCTAGCCTTGCTGTTTGTTGAGAATCATGTGGGGAGGCTCACACTACATTCTTTAAAAGAGGATCTTTTCTCACAGTAACCCACTGGCGTGACTGTCTCATCATAAGTGATTGATGAGGCATACATACGAACATTAGTTTGATGTAAGAACATGGTTAATAGACAGATGTACTAGTATGTACCAAAAATAGGAAGGCATGTCATATTCAAAGGTATAATGTGTAAGCTAAGCAGATGCAATTTAACCAAATTGAAAGCAATACAAGCTAGACATCCGGCTGGAGTAGTGAGCATGATCATCGAGGACCTGAGAGCCTGGTGGGAGGCGGGCTGCTTCGCCACCATCGTGGCTTTTTAGCTGGCTTCCAGGTGATGCCTCCCTGTGCTGGGCTTGTCACTGGCTCGGCCAGTGCCCTGACTAGCTATTTATCTTCTGGTACTCCCGGGATGGTGGTTCATGTAAAAAATATCTTTCCTTATCTTAATAAGGACCGACTCCGGCCTTTCGAATACAAGCTAGACACCATATGCAACATGCAACCACATATGACACCGCGAAGTTAAAGCAAGCACCTGGGATGGTGGTTCATGGCGAGCGAGATCATCAACTCCAGAGCTACGTTTACCATCTCCATCTGTTGAACATGCAACCTTTAAAGCACCGACATGTGTCTTGCCTTCCAACGAAGAAATCAGGAGCGACTTCTCTCTTTTATTTTGTGCTTCTGACAACAGTTTGGAAGAGGCTAAAATACCCATGCATAAAAAACAATAGTGAGAGTATGGGTGAAGTGTGTGTAGAACTAGTGCACTGTAAAAGTAGTAGATAGTAGGTGGCTGAAAAATAAATGATATGAGACATATGATAGCTCTACAACATTGCATGGCAAACAAAGTTAGATTCTACTCCGTATGGTTTTGTAATATATGAGCACATGGATGGCTAGGAAATGCAGGTACTCCTCCAGCACACCACCACATGTGGTCCTATCAAAATAACAGTCGATTGAAAATAAATAGGCCAGTCGATTTTTTATGAACCGTCCGATCTAGAAGGAACAGGTAGATGGCCTTTGTCTACCTCCCGCCAGTCACTGTTGACGATCTTTGTCGAACTGCCAGCGACCACCGGCCCAGACCCCTGCCTCCGTCGCCCCGCCCTCCCCTCGACCTCACACCCTTGCCATGCTTGGCAGCGCCCCCGGGCCATCCCCTTAAGCACGGCCGACCTCTAGATCGGGCGCCAGCAGCTCCTAGGCCCCACACACCCCTAAGATAAACACTGAGGCGCTGCTTCCCTGGCGTAATAGGCGGATTAGCGCCTGTCACGCTGGGGAATGCTTCCTTTAATTAGGAATCAACTGACCAGGAATTGAAATCCAGGGGGCGACGGACCTCTAGCTAAGGTTAAATAGTATATGAGGAGAAACCTTGTGCATCGTGACTTACTAGGAACATCTAGTATTAGGAAGAAGGTGTAGGAAGAAGCGGTCAACTAGTGTCTTCTGTGGGATGAATACCTTGCAAGTAGACACGTAAGATTTGCATGAATAAGGGAACAGGAGTACCATTTCCGGTTGCCAGTGTTGTGTCCTCATGATATCGCGGTGATGTTCTTCTTTTTACCAAGGGAACCGATGTTTTGGAGGAGGGTGGAGCCTTGGATGAACCCATGGACAAATTGTTGACTGTGTTGCGGTGGCCGTCTGTCGGTGGAGGGGAAGCAGATCCAAGGCGGCGAAGGAAGGCGTAGCGGGAACAGCTCCGGTGCGATGGACGGTGGCGACGTTGGAGCAGCAGCAGTGAGGCGCAGGACGACATGGTTGAACTGACATGGGTACGGCGCACGTCGCCGTCCTGGAGGCAGCTCGGCCTCGGCTTCAACTACTAGCCATGGAGGGCGCTGCAGTTGCGGTGGACGACGATGTCGGGGTATCGGCTCCGGCGTGATGGAGGAGGGCGGCGGTTGATGGGTCAGATGGGGTGGCAGACAGAGGACGCCGGGGTTTCGCGACTGGTGGAGAGGTAGTTTTGGCGCCCACGGAGTACGAATGGGGAATCGAATGTGGGGGGGGGGGAGGGAGCTAAGGGGGAACCATGTCATTAAGTCCCATTTTAAACAAATCGAATGGCGCCCAAGTTGGAGGTTTTCATTAAGTCCCCTATGTCCAGATAATCAACTTGAACATGATTTTGAAAATTTAAAATTTGGTTTCAAGCAGATTAGAATTTGAACTTCTTTTGATCGTAGTTTGAGTTTTGTAACTCCGATTCGATTGATTCTTTTTGCAAATTGAAGCTCTTCACTTGAACTTTCTGTTTAGATCTTTCCTTTTGGTTTTACTTTTGCATATTATGCTTGAGTGCTTATGTATGCTATTGTTTGTTCACAATAGAGTTTCCGGAGTGCGAGGCTTGCTACTACGAGTCTCTAGGGTTTTCCGATCGTCAGCAAGGCAAGTAACACTGTGATCATATCCCTTTATTGCGCAATTTTTATGCATTAGTTTCAACCCTCAATTATTTCATGAGTAGGATGTGATAACATGTGGGTATTGGGAAGTAGTTGATGAGGTAGCATTCTATTGCCTTACATTTAAACCCTGGGAGTTAATACGTTATGATTGCATTACTTTGCTATGCTCATCGACGTGGATTGGTTTGTGAGATTCATGAAAGTTGTGAGAGTTATTATTAACTAAGGGAAACTTAAGGTGGCTACTTTAATACACTTCTGGGTGGATTGGTTGCGGGCACCTAGAGCAATCCAGTGTTGTCCTAGGATATCCCGGAGTACCCGTGTGATCATCCTATGGTTCGCCACCCAAGCTCAAAGGGATCATAATATTATTCATGCTCAGAAACTTCCGTGTGCAGCCACAAGCCATTACGGGCTCTGGCATAGTTGAGTAAGTTATGCGACCTCTTTCAGTGGTAGGCTAGCAGATGTAGGGGAAAGTAGGTGGTACTGTCTACCCAGAGTAAAGAGTTAATGCTTCAGAAAGACTATGTCTCGATCTTCCGATCATGGATGTGGTCGAGTCTTGTGGGGAAAAGTGCACAAACCTCTGCAAAGTGTACAAACTAATCATGATTAGCCGTGTCCCCGGTTATGGACCTCTTGAGTATCTGGTACTTGAATTATTGATTTGATTTCATCACTTTACTTAATGAAACTGTTTGGTTATAATTATTATTTTGGGATTGAGTTGGAGGAACCTTCTCAATATTTTCATTAAATTTTGTAGTTAAAATAAAATATATTCCTTTGTTCTAGGAAAAAAATTAGCTTTATGCAAATGATAACCGTAGAGCCTCCACTAGCGAAATATGCATGTAGTGATAGCTATTATTTGTTCATTGCTCCATGGTGTTATCGTGCCAGCATATTCCATGTGCTGACCTACACGGCTGCAACGTATCATGTTGCAGAATTTTCAGACGAAGATTAAGGTGCGATAGGTCGTTGTCATGCGCTCAGTATTGCCGTGGAGTTGGATGGACTCATTTATCTTTGAAGCTTTCGCAGTTATCTATTTTAGATGGCCTTCAGCCAAATTATTGTAATAAGTACTTTTTTTGAGACACTCGTGTAATAAGTGTGTGATTGAACTCTGTTATAAATCCTCGAGTACTGTGTGTGTCAGCAATACCGATCCAGGGATGACACTTAAGCACAAAGACTACGGTCCATTGGGATCGGGTCGCTACAAGATGGTACTAGAGCACACGCTGACTGTAGGACGCGACCACTAGGAATAGTCACAGGATACTCGTCTCTACTCATTTCTGACTCTTCTCCATTTCTACTCTATAGATGGCGGACCTAAGGAACAAGTTCACTCAACCAGATGATGACACACCCTTCTGACGACACTTGAAGGAAGTCACTAGGTATCTGAACATCGGCATACCAAGCTTCACCGAAACCTACACCGCCACTTTACCAGAAGAGGAGCACTGGACGACTCAAGTTCATGTACCAGGAAGAACATTCGCGCCAGTTACGGAGCCTATCAACTTCTCCTTTGATGCACCAACCCGGAGTCTAGGAAATAGCATGGCCGCCCACATCGCCATTGGACGCATCGGAGAGGTGTACAACAAGGATCTTAAGGACACCATCTATCAGATATGTGGACGTCGAGATGAGCAATGGGAGATGATTCACACCAGGAAGGATAGATCCATTGCAGCCTACATACAGAAGTTGAACCAGCACATTCGACGCTATGAGAACCAGATGTGTGCCAACATGATAGACACAAAGAAGGTGGTGACCAGGAACATGGAGCTGGAGGAAGAACTCAAGTCTACACGCGAGGGATATGAAGAAGAAATTGCTGTACTACTGGAGAAGAATGAAGACCTGAAGAAGATGCTAGGAATATTCATGGGGGATCCTGAACCTAGAGTGGACATTCGCTCAGAGGATTACATCATACTGGACGACACAGACTCCGACCCCGAGAATGATGATGATTATGAAGACGAAGATGGAGCAGATATCATGGAGTCTTCCACCGATCAAAATTTCTAGTCGGCCACCATATTACCATTAGTATTCTCCCATGTATATAGTAGTAGTCCACGAGCTTTTGTAATGATAGCTTAGATCGATTGTATGATCTTGTTTGAATTGAGTGGTGTGGAATGAATATGTTTGTTTCATGTGCATATGGGTAGTGAAATCTCTCTTTAGACCTCACTCTATTATGTTCTCACCCCTCTAAACCTGTCAGATGCCTCCGAGACGTGACCCCGCATTCGCCTTTCCACCAGAGCTCACTTAGTTGATCCAACAACATAATGGCTTGATGCAGTTGCTAGTCTAGAACCAAGGCAACAACAACAACCCACCGCCTCCACCTCCAATGGAAAACTTAACCCATTTTCTAAGGTTGAATCCGTCGGTGTTCTCTAGTAGCACCGAGCCGATTGTTGCTGATGACTGGCTTCGCAAGATTGGAAGGGAGCTGACCACCGCAGGTTGCACAGATGCTGAGAAGGTGCACTTTGCCGCACATCAACTGGATGGACCCGCAACCTCATGGTGGGAGAATTACACAATCACTTTCCCCATGGCCAATGTCACTTGGGATCAGTTTCAGCAAGCATTCCGCACTGCACATGTCTCTACTAGAGCCATGAGTATGAAGAAGCGTGAGTTCCGCAACTTATGCCAGGGAAATCGTACTGTGGTGCAGTACGTGGAGGAGTTCAGTAAGCCCGGTACGCCCTAGATGATGTGGCCACAGATGCCGCGAAGCAGGAGAAGTTCCTTGAGGGGCTGAATGATGAGCTGATTATGCAGTTGATGGTGGCAACATTCGCCAACTACTAGGAGTTGGTAGACAGGGCTCTCATGATTGAAGGCAAGCAGCAGCAGATTGAGAACCATAAACAGAAGTATGGACAGGGGAAGTACGACTTTGGAGCTCAGCAGAAGCCTTGTTTTACCCCGAACTCGGGAGGACATACCCATCATAACCATGGAGGCCAAACTCACAATGGAGGAAGTTCACACAACCACAATGGCCCCAAGAATGGTAATGGGAATGGAGGGAACAACGGTCAGAACCGTTTCAACCCCGCTACACCCGCCAAGAAGGATCTAAGTCACATTACTTGTTTCAAGTGCGGGAAGACTGGACACTATGCCACCGAGTGTCCTGAAGCAAAGAATGGAAATGGAAATGAAAGCTCAGGGAAGAAGCCAAATCCCTTCACCAGAGGTCAGGTGAACCACATCAACGTGGAGGAAGTTGAAGAGCAGCCTAACGTAGTGATTGGTAAGTTTTTGATTAAGTCATTTACCGCCCTTGTTCTTTTTGAGACTGGTGCATCGCATTCATATATCAAGGGGATTTGTGGACAAGTTTAAATTGCCAACCTTAGCCCTTAGGTCACCCATGTTAGTAAGCTCACCAGGAGCGGAGTATATGGCTAGCCGATGGTGTGATCGGTTGCCATTAACCATTGGTAGCCATGTTTTCCATTCAGACCTCATAATCTTGGAGTCACAAGGATTGGATATAATACTAGGCATGGATTGGCTCTCGAAGTATGGAGGAAACATCGATTGTGCTAGTAAGTCAATTCTACTCACCACCCTAGAAGGTAAAAGGATCAAGTATGTATCTAGGCATGCGCCAAGGAGGACTCAAGTGAATTCACTTTCGGGAGTTATTCAAGAGGAAGTGCCAGTTGTGAAGGATTATCCCGACGTATTCCCGGAGGAACTACCCGACATGCCACCAAATCGAGATATATAATTTTTGATAGAGCTGTTACCAGGCACCGGGCCAATATCGAAGAGACCGTATCGGATGTCCGGAAATGATCTGGAGGAGATTAAGAAGCAGATTAAGGAGTTATTGGAGAAAGGCTATATTCGACCAAGTTCATCACCGTGGGGAGCCCCAATGCTCTTAGTTGAGAAGAAGAATGGATCTTTAAGGATGGTTGTGGATTATCATGCACTGAATGAGGTGACGATCAAGAACAAATACCCACTACCGATGATCAATGATTTGTTTGACCAGCTGCAGGGAGCTAAAGTATTCTCCAATATCGATCTTCGATCAGGATACCACCAGCTGAAGATCCAAGAATAGGATATACCTAAGACAACTTTTACCACAAGGTACGGGCTATATGAGTACACTGTCATGTCTTTTGGTTTGACTAACGCCCGTGCCTACTTTGTGAGTATGATGAATAAGGTGTTCATGGAGTTCTTGGATAAGTTTGTTGTGGTGTTCATGGATGATATATTGGTGTACTCGAAGAATGAAGAAGAACACAAGGAACATTTGCGCTTGGTTCTCGAGAAGCTCAGAGAACATCAGCTATATGCCAAGTTCAGCAAATGTGAGTTTTGGTTGAAGGAAGTTAGATTTCTAGGACATGTTATATCAGGAAAAGGTATAACAGTAGACCCTTCCAAGGTTTAGTCTGTCACTGAGTGGTTGGCACCCACCTCAGTTGGAGAGATACGCAATTTTCTTGGACTCGCAGGATATCATCGGAGATTCATTGAGGATTTTTCCAAGATCGTGAAACCCATGATGGAGTTATTGAAGAAGGACACCAAGTTCAAATGGACCGAAGAATGTGAGGCCAGTTTTCAGGAGTTGAAGAAACATTTAATCACAGACCCAGTACTAATTCTTTCGGATATACGCAAGGATTTCCAAGCTTATTGTGACGCTTCTGGCCTGGGACTTGGAGGCGTACTTATGCAGGACGGAAGAGTTGTTTCATATGCCTCACGTCAGCTTTGACCTCATGAGTTGAATTATGCCACGCATGATTTGGAGTTAGCAGCCATAGTGCATGCGCTCAAGAACTGGAGACATTTTCTTATTGGAAACCGTTGTGATGTATACACGGATCATAAGAGTTTGAAGTACATTTTCACACAGAAGGAGTTAAATCTCAAGCAAATGAGATGGTTGGAGCTCATAAAGGATTATGATATGAAGTTGCATTATCATCCAGGAAAAGCCAATGTTGTAGCAGACGCTTTGAGCCGCAAGAGTTATGCTAATACTCTTGTAACCGGAGGATTACCTCAAGAGATAGCCGATGACCAGAACTTCATTTGGAGATAGTTTCGAGAGGTTTTGTTGCAGCATTGGAGGTTCATTCCATGTTGTTGGGAAAGATTCGAGAAGCCCAGAAGACTGATAAGGAGATTGCGGAGATAAAGGAAAGGATGAGTAAAGGAAAGGCCAAAGGTTTTCATGAGTATGAGCACAAAACGTTATGGTTTGAGGACCGTATTTATGTGCCCAATAATTCAGAGATCAGGAAGTTAATACTTCAGGAGGCCCATGACTCGCCATACCCGATTCACCCGAAAAACACCAAGATGTATTTGGATTTGAAGGAACATTTCTGGTGGACTGGTATGAAGAAGGATATTGCCGAGTATGTAGCAGTATGTGACATATGTGAGAGAGTGAAGACGGAACACCAGAAGCTAGCAGGATTACTTCAGCCTATGCCGATACCCGAATGGAAG
This sequence comes from Triticum urartu, assembly GCF_003073215.2. Lineage (NCBI taxonomy): Eukaryota > Viridiplantae > Streptophyta > Magnoliopsida > Poales > Poaceae > Triticum > Triticum urartu. The sequence continues at coordinate 294,797,696 of NC_053028.1, forward strand.
TGGGATAAACTGGGCATGGATTTCATCACCGGATTACCCAGGACACGACCAGGTTATGATTCCATGTGGGTAGTAGTTGACCGCTTGGCCAAAGTGGCTCGCTTTATCCCTGTGAAAACCACTTATACGAGCGTGAAGTTGGCCAAGATATATATGACAAGGATCGTATGTCTGCACGGAGTTCCGAGGACCATCGTATCAGATAGAGGAACATAGTTTACCTTGAAGTTTTGGAATCAGTTACACCAGACCTTGGGTACCATGCTAGAGTTCAATAAACCTTTCATCCGTAGACAGATGGACAAACCGAGAGAGTCAATCAGATTCTGGAGGATATGTTGAGAGCTTGTGCACTAGATTATGGATCTAGTTGGGATGATAATTTGCCTTATGCAGAGTTCTCGTACAACAACAGTTACCAAGCTAGTTTGAAGATGGCCCCTTTTGAAGCTTTGTATGGAAGGAGGTGCAGGACACCATTGATGTGGGATGAAGTTGGAGATCGTCAATTGTTTGGACCAGATTTAATCAAGGAGTCTGTAACACCCCCAGTATCATGCTATAGTAACCCTCTGTGATTAAACTAATCATTTTCCAAACAGTGCTTAATCACCTTTGATCAATATCCCATTTGAAATTCCAGTCAATTCAAATTCAAGTGAAGTTTGAAGTTGCTCAAAAGTTGCTGGAAAAATGTTCATCATTTGTCAAAAATTCCATAACAATTATTTGTTAATGAACACAACATCACTTTTGTGCAAAGATGAGCATTAGCAATTATAACAGCACCAATTCAGCATTTTTAAATGCTATCCTATTTATGAAAAATACCAAATGAATTCTTCTGGTCTCCAAAATATTTGTGGCACTGACGATAATTACCAGGGATTTAATGGGACACATCCCAAATTTTTCTTAAGTGAAACACTCGACCAAATAATTCCCTTTCTCTCTTTGTTAATAAATAAAGGCAGAATATACAAATATAAAAAAGGCCTACCTGGCCTCTGGCCTAAGGCCCAGCGCGGCCTAGCCCATCAGGTGCGCCTGTCTCCCTCCTTTGTTCACAGGGCGCGTGGATGCCGTGTGGCCGCACATGGCCGGGATGGCCACATGCCGACCATCCGCTGCCATCCCGCGTGGACAAGTTCGCCGCCGACACCCCTGCCAACCCTAGATCGCCTACTTCCCCTTCGCGCCCCTCCCTGGTCCTCTCCTCCTTGCCACCCTTGCTAGATCATATCCCTCCTCCCGTGCGCGCCCATGGCCGCGGCGCCGTGATGACAGCAGCCACCGCTGTCCCCGCCCCTCTCTGACGAGTCCCCGAGTGCCGTCGTGCCCCGCTACATCTTCTCTGACCACGGACTCGACCTCGCCGCCCCTACAGTGCCCACCCCGTCGTCGTCTTCTTCCTCGGCTCACCGCCGTCTTCTTCAACGACGGTGCCCACTGCAGCTCCTAAACCCACCGCCGGGCCCTCGTGTGCCCTCTCGGTGAGCTCGCCCTCCTTTTCCCTCTCTCACGTAGGCCACCTCCCTCTCAAGCTCGCTCACCGTAGCTGCCGAAGCTCGGCCCCACCGCTGAGCCCCTCGCCGTCGCTATTAACGCTGTCGAGCTCAACTGAGCCCAGCGTCATGCTCAGGGCCTCGCGACGGAGCCGCCCGTGCCTTAGTTTGTCTTGCCACACCCCGCAACATCAACTCCGTCGAGCGCCCGAAGTCGCCGCCGCCGCCGTCGACGAGTAAGTCACTTCCGGCCATCCCCGGGCGAGCCACCACTACCCCCTCGACGCACCTCGACGCGCTCGTTTGTTAGGCCCCAAACACGCATCGAACGGAGCCCCTTAGCGCGATCCCCATCCGTGCCCGAACCCCACCACCGCCTCCACTCGTCATCGGTGCAGTTCCGGCCAGCCACGAGCCCAACCGACCACAGCACACGACGCGGCGTTGAGCCCTCGTTCGAACGGAAGCAAAACCGCGTGAAACGGTGCCCCGTAGCATTTTTCCAAGCGTCTCCGGCGAGCTCGCCGCCGCGGGAGGCCATCGGAGCAACTCCGGCGCCGGCCAGCTATGTGGCTCGGCGGGCCCCACCCCTAGGTCATTGCCAGTGGGCCATGGGGGCCCCGTTGACTGGGTTGACCCAGTCAACGTGCTGACTGGGCAGCCTAGTGGCACTGACATGGGGGCCCACCACGTAATTAAACTAATTAAAACATTTTTATAAATAAAACTAGTTTATTAACCTAATCAGTCACTGACATGTGGGGCCCTACTGCTAATTAACTCTGTCTAATTAAAATAAACCCCTGTTAGCCCCACTCTCTATGACAGGCTCTGTTGGAAAAGGCAGTGCCTAGGAGGCGCTTAGGCACGCTTAGGCGCTAGGCAATGGCCAAACGCCTCGCCTAGGGCATAAATGGAGGTCTAGGTAGGGCAAGCAAGGAATTGCCTACCCAAGCAAGAAATCATGCATCATATTGCACTGATATGCCAAACGCGTTATATTCCAATGCAGTAGACGGTAATTAACTTATTTATATGCCCTGAAATAATATCAACACCCATATAATAATCACAAATATACTATGAGTAAAAACAATATTACCGCCTAGGCCACGCCTAGGCACTAGGCGAAGGCCAACCGCCTCGCTTACGCCTACCGCCTTTTCCAACCTGATAGGTGGGACCCACTGGTCAGTTTGACCTGGCCAGCCGTCCTGTTTACTACTGACGTCACAATGATGTCATGCTGACTTAGTAATTCTTTTCTGTTAAATTAATTAATCCCAGAAAATGGTTTAATCTTTGAAAATTCATAGAAATTAAACCGTAACTCGGATGAAAATGTTTTCTACATGAAAGTTGCTCAGAAAAATGAGCGAACCCGAATACGCTAGCCACATACCTATCAGATGCCTCTAACTATCTGAACATGGAACATTCCCCCTCCAGTCATCTGTCTGACACAGGTCCGGAACCGGGAAAACATTCCCGGTTGATTTCCCCCTTTACCTATATCGTGTAGCCATACGTTAGGTCACACCTGGCACAACATATTGCCATGTTATGCTTTGTGATGCTTTGTTTGCTTTATATCTATTGTTTCTTCCCCCTCTTCTCTCTGGTAGACCCCGAGACCGATGCCACCCCTATGATCGACTACGTCGATGACACTTCTTCCTTTTCAGCAGAGCTTCCAGGCAAGAAACCCCCCCTTGAGCATTCAGATATCGCCCATTTCTTTCCCTCTCATGTTTGCATTAGAACTGCTACTGCTTTCTGTATGATCCTACTCTGACGCATAGCCTGTTTTTGTTACCTGCTTATTCTAAACTGCTTAGTATAGGTTGGTTAGAGATCCATCAGTGACCCCCACCTTGTCCTAGTTGCCCTGCTTTATGTTCAATGACTCGATCAACGTGATCGACGTCCAGGCCCCGACACCGCGCATCACCCCCCTAGTTGTACGACTCTACAGAGTTACTATCGAGTGCCGAGGGTGACACCTCATACATCATTCCTGATGAAATCTCTGTAGTGTAGCTATTCGGTCGTGGTCATCAAGGGTGATTTCCTCCTTAACCACTTCCGATACGACTCTGTCGTGCAACCCCTCAAGTGTGAACCTCAAGGGTGGTTCCTCTTATGTTCACCTTGATGATTACATCGAGTGGAATCCACCGAGGGTGGTTCCTCAGGGTTTCCCTTGGTGTTAGACACATAGTTACTATGGTTACTATGACTTTACAACTGTTACTTGAAAGGCGGGTCGACCCTGAGGGGTACCCACGAGTGATGTGGAAACGGGTTGAGTTGGAGGGTACCCGAGAGTTGAACACGAGGTGTGCCCGGGCATTCTTAGCCCTTGTCGCAAGTACTCGAGACAGGGCGGTGGGGTCACATCTTTCACGAGTCTCTGCTCGTGACCACACTACCAATGCACTAATGGTTTGGATATTTGATCTGAGTAGGCCTATGGCCTTTTCGCACTGACCACCACGCGGGAATAAGTATGGGCACTCTGCATTGTATGTATCAGCCGAAAGCTCACTGACGTCAGCAATGGAGCAGCGCGCGCTGGGTTGGACAGCATAAGCACCTGCCTTTTTTTAAGGAGGTTGCGGAAGTCGGTGGTGGTGTAGCGGATGATGTGGTGGAAGCCCTAGGCAAAGATGCCAAAATTCCAAAAATTTGACGGAGTCAAAAGATGTTGGTGGTATTTGTTTGGGAAGGGGGATGCCAAGAGCTTCAAAACGAGCTAAAGAACGTCAAAATCGGAGTTCAGATGAATTAGTTATGGCCGAAACAAAAATCAACCAAAGTCTGAAACTACACGTCATGGATGTCCATAAAAGGACGGATGTCCGGGGGCCGGACGTCCGGGCGGGCTCGGAAATCCGTAAATTTGACTCAGGTTAGGGGTTTCGGATGTCCAGAAAAGGTCGGATGTCCGGTCGTTCCAGGGGCTCCGGACGTCCGTAAAGTGTCGATCGTCCAGTGGGTCAGGATCAATGCGAGATGCGAGATCCCGGGCGCGATTTTGGGCGGATTTTGGGGATTTTGGGGTCAAAATTGAGGAGATTTCGTGGATGGAAAGTGGGGAAACTTGGGGAGATGCTAGATTCACTTGAAACCAAGCAAATCCATGGATCAAATCCAACAAAACTTCGTCAACCCAACAAATCACAAAAAAATTTGGGGCTATTTTTGGTGGGGATTTTCGAAATTGGGGAAGAACACAACAAAATCAAGCTAGAAAATGAAGAGGGGAGGCTCCGAAATCGTGATCAACGTGGCTCATGATACCAAGATGATGTAGGGTGGAACCCTAATCGGCTGATATTTCACGAAAGGAGCGGATCCCGCGAAGAACATGAAGAACACGAGGAGGGGAACGAGGGAAAACACGAGAGAAACACTAAACCAACAAGAAATAGTCACACATGTGCTAGATCCTGGAGTACATAAGAGATCACATGATCCACGGACAACTAAGGATGATAAAAAGGTAGCCGGTCTTCTCCTTGAGGAGGTCTTGAGGTCTTCTCCGCAAGGAGGTCTTGAATCCAAAGGGATCTTCTCCGAAGAGGGGCCGCGGTCTCTCTCGTGGAGTAGATCCGATGTGGATGAGCAATGCTCTATCTCTAAATATGAGCTAAACCAATGTTGACCCTAGAAAGGAGGTGGAGGTGGTCTATTTATAGTCTTAGCCATGAAGGAGTAAGTGGGACAGGGGTACAAGACCAAAGTCCCGCGGCTGCGCACAGGCAGGTACTGGACGACCGGTGGGGGTCGGACGTCCGGTGGCTCAGGACGGTCCAGACGTCCGGCGCGCGTCGGATGTCTGTTGATTCTTCTTGGGTGTAGTGGCACCGGTCGTCCAGTTGGCACCGGTCGTCCGGGCGCTGGGACTCGTCGGACGTCCGGTATTTGTCGGATGTCCGACCGCTGTAGCACTCGTCGCCTGGAGTTCTTCTAGCCATCTGGGCTGCGTCAGGTACCGGATGTCCGGTGGCGTCCGGACGTCCGGTAGCTGTAGCTTGTAGCAGCTATGCTTCTTCCTCTTCTCTTCCATGCTTCCCTCGCGGATGGTATAGGTGTTGCTTGGCGCTTGCACTCCTTGTCATCGTCCGTAGTGTTCCGACAATACCTATGAATGCACACGAGAGGGGTGTCAAGTAGCATACCATCCTCAAAGGGGTCAGGTGAGCACGTGTAATGGAGATGATTCACCTTTGTGTATGTGAAGTAGATGTCACACATGGCACTTGCCAAACGGACTCTTGACATGGTGATGTCCATAGGATGCTTCGCATCATCTCCCCTCCCATGGGAAAGATCTGACCTCGGATCGAAAACCAAATCACCATGGGAAAGAGATGGCTTCGCCGAGTAGAAGTGGACGTTCACCAAGTAGTCATCATCTTCAAGCTTGAAGTGGGCACTCTCCAATGTCGCACCGTCTAGTGATTCCTTCAAAATGAGCAAGGACAACACACAATTGGAAAAATAAATGTGGTTAGCGTTAGTGCAAAACCAAGCATTCAAGAGGTGATTCACCAAACAAGTGTCGTCAGCATGCAAAGCATATGGTTTGACAAAGGATAGTGACATGGCATGTAAGCACATAAATTAAGCACAAGCAAAGATATCATGGGGACAAGCAATGGGACATGGCATATGTGAAGTGATGACATTGTTGCAACCAAGCATATCATAGGGGCAACTAATCCAAGAATTGGATGCAACACACAAGGCATATATATCATGATACATGGCAAAGTGGTGATCGTGAATGAATGCAATATCACTAAATGTGCGCAATCAAGGGGTCCAAGATGAAAAATAAGTCTCAAGGTGCAAGCAACACAAGTAGTATGATCCACAATATTCATGCTCATGGTTTTGGGTTTCTTGAAAGAGAAGGATATCACCTTGAAAGCATGTCCTTGTGTGTCCTTCACAATGCTGAAGCACAAGCAAGTATGATGTAGAGTCATCGTGGTAGAAGGTGGTTCGCTCTCAAGAGCTCAGATTGTCAACTCACGTGACGTGGAAGTTGACACAAAGTCCAAGTAACCTACACATGCACACGACAAAATAAAGAACGTATGTGCATGGTAGATAAACACATCATCCATCATGATGGTTCTCTGCTCTTGCACATAACCATTAATAGCACAAGTGCATGAATAATAGGATGCAATAATGGCTATATTCATGGCACTAGGGATATGGTGCAAAGAGGCAAGACAAGCATGCTTCACAAGAAATATGTCAACATCTCCAATCATATGTGAGAATGCTATGGGGGCAATCTCATTAGCAATGCTAAATGTATCGTTGCACTCAATACGTGGCAAATCATCTAGCATGAGAGAGGCAACATATGGAGATATATGATAAGAAGCAATAACAATCATGTGCAAAGCATGTAGATGGTTGTCATCAACCGCATGAAATGAGCAAGTTTGAATCATCGGTGATGCAACAAGGCAAGCAATCATAGGAATCAAGTCGTGTAAGCTAGTAGTGTGAAGATGCAACATACTAGAGGAAATCATGGCCATCATGTCATGTGAGCAAATAATAGTCATAGGCAATGTACATGACATATCGCAAGCACGAACACAAAGCAATATGAAAGTATCATCATAGGCATGGGGTACAAAGCAAACATGGCAATAGCAAGAAATATCTCCACCAAGCTTGCAAATACACATACAAGTATTAGAATCAATCATCATGTGTATTGCAAAGCATGGGTCACAAATGCATGGCAAAAGCATAGGAATGAGCATATCATGCAAAGTGAACATGGCTATAGGATCGAAAGTATGTCTAGAGGGGGGGGTGATTAGATTACTTGACCAAATAAAACTTATCCTTTTCCCAATTTTAGTTCTTGGCAGATTTTAGCAACTTTGGACAAGTCAAGCAATCTTAACACAATTCAAGCAAGCATGCACAGAGTATATGAGCAGCGGAAAGTAAAGCATGCAACTTGCAAGAATGTAAAGGGAAGGGTTTGGAGGATTCAAACGCAATAGGAGACGCGGATGTTTTTGTCGTGGTTCCGATAGGTGGTGCTATCGTACATCCACGTTGATGGAGACTTCAACCCACGAAGGGTGACGGCTGCGCGAGTCCATGGAGGGCTCCACCCACGAAGAAGCAACCTTGTCTATCCCACCATGTCCGTCTCCCACGAAGGACTTGCCTCACTAGCGGTAAATCTTCACGAAGTAGGCGATCTCCTTGCCCTTACAAACTCCTTGGTTCAACTCCACAATCTTGTCGGAGGCTCCCAAGTGACACATAGCCAATCTAGGAGACACCACTCTCCAAGAAGTAACAAATGGTGTGTTGATGATGAACTCCTTGCTCTTGTGCTTCAAATGATAGTGTCCCCAACACTCAACTCTCTCTCACAGGATATGGATTTGGTGGAAAGAAGATTTGAGTGGAAAGCAACTTGGGGAAGGCTAGAGATCAAGATTAATATGGTAGGAATGGAATATCTTGGCCTCAACACAAGTGTAGGTGGTTCTCTCTCAGAAAAAGTAAGTTGGAAGTGTACGTTCGTTCTGATGGCTCTTTCCATGAATGAAGAGGAGGTGGAGGGGTATATATAGTCTCCACACAAAATCTAACCGTTACAACACAACTTGCCAATCTCGGTGGGATCGAATTGATAAACTCGGTCGGACCGATACATCAAATCTAGTGACCGTTAGGATTTTCGGTGGGACCGACATGCAACTCGGTAGGACCAATATGGTTAGGGTTAGGGCATAACGTAATCTCGGTGAGACCGATTACACAAACTCAGTGAGACCGATTTTGGTAAAAAGCTAACCAGAGAGTTGGTCAGGTAAACTCGGTGGGACCGATGCGCTCATTTTGGTGAGACCGAAATGTTATGAAAAGGAAATAGAGAGTTTACATTGCAATCTCGGTGGGACTGATCGCTCATCTCGGTGGGACCAAAACGTTACAAAGGGAAACAGAGAGATTACAATCCCATCTCGGTGAGACCAAGATCCCTATCGGTGAGACCGATTTGCCTAGGGTTTGTGGCAGTGGCTATGACATCTGAACTCGGTGGCGCCGGATAGAAAGAATCGGTGGGGTCGAGTTTGACTTTTGGTTTAGGCCATATGTGGATGTGAGAAAGTAGTTGAGGGCTTTGGAGCATATCACTAAGCATTTTGAGCAAGAGCCTCATTAAGCAATAGCTCATCCCTCCTTGATAGTATTGGCTTTTACTATAGACTCAATGTGATCTTGGATCACTAAAATAGAACATGTAGAGTCTTGATCTTTGAGCTTGAGCCAATCCTTTTGTCCTTAGCATTTTGAGGGGTCCACTTTTCTCATCCATGCCATGCCAATCATTGAGCATTCCTGAAATATTAATCTTGAAATAGCATTAGCTCAATGGGCTATATGTTGTTAGGAATTACCAAAACCACCTAGGGATAGTTGCACTTTCAATCTCCCCCTTTTTGGTAATTGATGACAACATATAGATCAAAGCTTGGACAAATGATAATAAGAGTGAAAAACATTGTCGCTTTGAGAAGTATGTGAAAGGCAAGAGCTCCCCCTAAATTTGTGCATAGTTTAAGATTTGCTTTGGACTGCAAATGCACAATGAGTTAGGATCATGGATTACTCTTCCATGTCACATACATCTTGGTGGAGCGCTCAAAATGATAATAATTAAGTACATGCACTCATCACCAAGCAAAGTGAATGATCATATGGGGATATAAAAGGATAATGTCATCCAACAAGCATTAAGATAGCATATGATCAAACACATGATCATCCAAGTATCACACAAAAGCATAAAGTATCTCAAACAAGCAAATAACAAAGTTCAACCACCAAAAACAAGAGAGAACAAAGAGCAACACTCTCTCTCGAAGCCTATGATCTATACATTTTCTCCCCCTTTGGCAACAAGTTACCAAAAAGTTCATAAAAAATGCATAGTGCTAGATTGACTCTCAGGCTTGGTCTTCAGGTGGTGGTGTAGATAAAACTCCAAGGACGAAGGCATCAGTTGATGTAGATGGAGCTGGTGGAGTGGGTGCTGGAGCTGGTGGCACTGAAGCTGTAGCTGGTGCAGATGAAGTTTCCCTGGTGTCTGTAACTGACATTGCAGCAGATCTCTGTCCTCTGGGCACTCTAGCAAAAAGCATCAGTGGTAGACTTGCTCTTCTTCTCCTGCACTTCATCTTGAAGTTTCTCAACAACTGACTGTATCTCTGTGACCTTCACATCTAAATCATAGAACTTCTGCTCCATGATCCTCTCCAAGCTCTCCTAGTTTTGGGTCAGGGTGGCCAATCCCTTCTCAATCCTCAGAGTGGAGGCAATCAAGTAGCCAAGCTGATTTTGCTTGCTCTTCAGAAGATACTGAGATGCCTCATCAATGGTTGGCATCTTTGCAGCCTTTTCAGTCCTTGCCTTCTCCCTCTTTGCTTGTGCTTGCACAGAAGATGGTTCATTCTCATGCATTACCACATTGTTGTCCTCAAAGTTTGGGTAGATGGGCATGTGTTCCTTGTCCAAGAGATATGTGCCAGTGCCCATCTTGGAGTTGATTAGCTCCTGGATCAGTGGGACATACCCACAACTTCTCTTCTGATCTGCAGCTGTTCTCTTTATGGTTTCCACAATTAGGCTCATGACTTTGAACTTTTGAGGCACATCAAATATGTGAAGCAAGTTAATTGCATGGCCTCTGATCATCTTGTGATCACCTGACTTTGGCAATAGAGTGTGCCCGAGGATCCATTTGATTGTTGGCAAACCTGACAGAAGGTAATGTACTGATCCAAATTTGTGTGTCTCAAGAGCAACATCTGGGATCTCACTGTACATATGTGCCATGGTGTTGTGATCCTTCTTCTTGGCATAGACACCCAAGTCATCTTCATTCTCCTCAGGAGCATTGATCAATTTTGCCCATTCTTCAACTGTTGACTGGTACCTAGTACCTTCAGACATCCAGACAATCCTTCCATCTGGGTAGAAATGAGCTGTGGAGTAGAATTGCATAATAAGCTCATCATTCCACTTTGTGAGCTTCTGAGCCACAAACTCATCAACTCCACATGCCTTGAAGCTGTCATATACACCAGGGAAGTGATCCTCATTTTCCTCAATGAATTTCCAATCAACCCATCTCATGTCACACACTATGGGCTTCTTGTCAAGTAAAACAGTCTCATAGAAGTCCTGTTGTTCCTTAGTGTGGAATCTGTAGTCCACAACAGTCCTTCTCCTGGTGGCATATGGATCAGACTCTCTCCATAGACTCAATCCTGAATCCTTCCTGATTTTCATATTCTCTACAACTGGGTGTGCATCATTGTGATCAGGGATCTTGGGCTTCAACTTCCTCAAAACAACAAAATCATCTTCCTCTTCTTCTTCAGTAGCTTGAGGCACTGGGGCCTTGTTCTTCTCCTCAACAGGGATGTTCCTGGTGCTCCTCTTGGGTTTTGGCTTTGGAGCTGGAGCAGCAGTCTTAGGAGCAGTTTTGGGCTTAGATGGAGCAGCCCCTGCCTTAATTGCATCTCCCATAAGCTTTTGAGCTTTGGGTGCTGGTGCTGCATCCTCTTCCTCTTCCTCTTCTTCAGAATCTCTCATAATTGATGATCTGCCAAGCACTCTGGCAGTGGTCTTATTGACCCTTTCCTTCCTTTTCTTCTCTGCCACAACCTGTTCTTTGGGTGCAGATCCCAAAGTTTCTTGAGTGGATGTTCTGGCCTTTGACATAGGAACTCTCTTGGCAGGAATCTTTGTCTTCATTCCTGGCTTAGTGGCAGCAGCTGTGCCATATTCCTTTTTCAGAACTTTCCTCTTTGAGGTGGCCTCTTCCTCAACAGCCACGTAGTCCTCATCCTCAGAATCTGAGGTTCTCTTCTTTCTGGTCCAGGTGGCTGCCTTAGGCAAGTTGCTGGGTGTACTCCTGCTTCCCTCATCAAAGCTGCTAGAGGGACCAGTGCCCTCACTTATGTTAACTTGCTCCTCAGACTTGTTCTGACTGTCACTCTGATCTGACATGATGCAAACACTGACAGCAGACCCTGTGATGAGTTAGAGTAGATGAGCATCACAAAGTATAGAGGTTTTTGCAAAAGAATGAGTCAAAAACTTAGTTTTAGTTTTCCACAGAAAGCATTTCGGATCTACCGATTTGAAAACTCGGTGATACCAAAGCAGCTTTTGGAACCTAAACTAGTGAACTCGGTCAGACCGAGTCACAGTTCGGTGGCACCGAGACTGCTAGGGTTTCACAAAGAATTGAACTCGGTCACACCGATTTGCAGTTCTCGGTCAGACCGAGAATCACATGTGCAATGGCCTTAGCCAAATCGGTGGAACCGATTTCAACAACTCGGTTGGTCCGAGATGATTTCGGTGGAAACCTAACCCTAAATTTCAATCCACAACTGAACTATGAAGTGATTTTGCTGGATAGAGTGATCTCAATCGTGGCAAGATACATGGCAAAACAATGTGCTAGGAATCGGAGTGAGATTAGCACAAGGATCAAGTCCATACCCTAAGTGCGGCGATGGACCTGCTACGTCAGCAACGACAGAGATGATTTCCGTTTACGGCGGTGGAGACCAGCGGCGGGAGGCAGCTGGCGATGAGGAGGACGATCCAGAGACCCAGGGAGGCAGAGCAGGCTGAGCGCGGGCGAAGGGATTTGGAGAATTTTCCAAATTTTGGCCCGGGGATATATATAGCCTGACCCTGTCGGTGTGACCGAGTGGAACAACTCGGTGGCACTGAGATGCATAACCGCAAGCATTTACTGCAACTCGGTGTGACCGAAAAGTTCAAATCGGTTGCACTGAGATTGAAAACCTAGATCGACTTAGTGATCTCGGTATGACCGAAATGGATGAATCGGTCAGACCGAAACGCACAAAGAAGTTTTGGAAGTTTAAGTCTATGACGAATCGGGGACTCTGAGTGCTCCTCACACAGAGTGGTTCGAATCTGACTTGATCAAACTTTGTGATGTAGCATGAATAGAGTTTGAGACAAGAAAAGCATAGATAGCTAGAGAAGGTTCTTAGGCATTCTTGTCCATCCACTTGGCAAAAGAAAAAGGAACCAAGCAATCAAAACAACAATTGGATGTCCTCGAATGAGTAAATTATGCAACCAACATGCTCACACAACAAAATGGCAAATGAAATATGTGGCAAAGCATGCACAACCAATTCTAGCATCTATCAAGCAATTGGCGTTGACTAGGTCATCTATATATGAGTATATTGACTTAGGAGTCAAATGAGAACATTTGATCATAGGTCATACTCATCGTTTAAGCACAAGTGGGGTTACCACTTTTACATAAACCGTTGTTGTGTTCACACCATTAGAGTTGCTTTAGCTCAATTTTAGAGTAAAGCTCCCCCTAGATGCGAGATCCCCCCTAAGAGGGATGAGCTAACCTTGGGTTTTGTCGATGATGACTTCATGTAGGTGTTGAAGATGTGGATTTTCAATGTTGATGTAGATCATTTGGAGCAATCCTTTGGAGTGAGTTGCACTTTCAATACCTACACGGGTTAGTCCCACAAGGAACAAATAAGGATATCCATAGACATAGAGTGATGCACACAGAAGATGATGTCTATGAAAGCATTAGGTTACCTTGTCCCTTGTCTTACCAACAAGAGGGTTTGTGACTCCTTGAACTAGTGCAAGATGTGGAAGTTGATTGCACTTGTTCTTGCCAAAATGATAAGAGTGAAGTATGTTGGCGGAGTCACCCTCAGGAACTCTCTAGTTCTTCTTCTTCAGGACCCACATCATCTTGATGGGAATCCTTGGAGTTGTAGTCGTACTTGATGAAGTAGAACTTGATGTAGTCTTGGGAACCCACTTGACCAAGGCCTTGGGTGCTTCTTCAAATGCATCAATTTCCTCTTGAAGCTTATCCTTGCCTTTTTGCTCGTGGTCTTGTGGTGGAAGATCATCTTGAGCTTGTGTCCCTTTGAAGGAAGTAGGATCATACTTCTTTTGTTGAGGAACAAACTTCATCTTGGGGTATTGATCTTCTTCCCACTCAACTCCATTGGCATTAAACTTTCATTCAAAACCAACACCTTGGTTCTTCCGGTGTCTTCCTTGCTTGCATACAATTTCCTCGAATTGCTTACTCCCGGCAAGGCTCTTGTAAACACCTTTCTCTATAATTCCCTTCAATAAGCTATTTTCTTGCTCAAGTGTAACTTGGCTAAGAGAATCATTAGTGGAATCAAGAGAACTAATAGAAGCAACAACATTGGATTTAGCATGATTATTGTCACTACTAGAGGAAGAATCTTTCTTGTTCTTGTTACTAGACTTGACTTGAGGCATGTAAGTGGATAAGAGTAAACACTTGGCAATGTAAGAAGAACTTTTCTTGTGAAGATCATCATTGATTGCCTTTAAGAACTCATGCTCTTGCTCAAGGTTGAGCTTTTCAAAACTTAATTTCTCATGAGTCCTTAAAAGTTCTCGATGATCTCCTAAGATAGTTTCATGAGCTAACTTATGAGTGTTTAGTTCTTTAGTTAGATACTCAATCTTCTCCATATCATTGTCATTCGTTTTATCTTGATTAGCATGATTAATTGACGTTTCATCATAGTATTCATCACTAGAGTTGTCAATAAGTAAATCATCATCACCTAACAAGTCATCTTCATCATTATTGAAATCAACATACTCGGGGTGTGATACCTTTGGGCCTTTAGCCATGAAGCATCTTCCAAGTCCTTCATTTGGTGAATCAAATATGTCACAGGAGTTGGTTGACACAAGTGCTAGACCGGCAACACCTTCATCTTGAGTATATTCGGAGCCAGAGTGATAGCTTCTCTCGGAGTGATTGTCGGAGTCGGATCCGGATACCCATTCACCAACATGAGCTTGATGTCTTCGTTTTGTGTAGCTCCTTGATGACTAGTCCTTCCTTTCCGAATCCTTGCTTCTCTGGGATGTTCTTCGTTCATAACGATCATCTCTACTCCTTCTCTCTCTTGATGGTGATTCTTCTCTTCTACTTCTTCTTTTTGGAGAATCTTCTCTTCTCTTGTAGGGTGCCGTACACTCATTGGAATAGTGTCCGGGTCTTCCACAATTGTAACAATTTCGCTCTCGACTGGAAGATCTTTTGTCATTGTAGGACCTAGACTTGGAACTTCTCTCTTTGCTTCTACTCTTGTAGAACTTGTTGAAGTTCTTCACCATTAGGCTCAATTCTTCATTCAAGATTTGTTTCTCACTTGATGATGTGGGAGCTTCACATGAGGCTTTGTAAGCACCACTTGAATTGTTATGGAGCTCCTCCTTATCCTTGAGTGACATCTCATGAGTGTAACGCCCTTGATGCGGCTATATCTCCCACGCGTCGAAGCACGACTTAGAGACATAACCACATTGAAAGCAATGTCGCAAGTGAGGTAATCTTCACACAACCCATGTAATACATAAGGGACAGAGATACATAGTTGTCTTACAATCGCCACTTCACACAATACATGAATAAAACATTACATCATCCAAATACACTCAAGGTCCGACTACGGAACCAAAATAAAAGAAGACTACCCCAAATGCTACACAGATCCCCGATCGACCCCAACTGGGCTCCACTACTGATCAACTAGAACGAAACAACACAAAGGGCAAGATCTCCATCGAGCTCCTCCTTGAGCTTGGTTGCGTCACCAGCTTGGTAACATCGGCACCTGCAAACTGGTTTTGGAAGTAACTGTGAGTCACGGGGACCCAGCAATCTCACACCCTCGCGATCAAGACTATTTAAGCTTATAGGAAGGGTAAAGGTATGATGTGAAGCTGCAGCAAGCGACTAGCATATATGGTGGCTAAACATACGCAAATGAGAGCGAGAAGACAAGGCAAAAGCACGGACGAACAACTATGATCAAGAAGTGATCCTAGAACAACCTACGTCAAACATAACTCCAACACCGTGTTCACTTCCCGGACTCCGCCGGAAAGAGACCATCACGGTTACACACGCGGTTGATGTATTTTAATTAAGATCAACTTCAGGTTTTCTACAACTGGACATTAACAAATTCCCATCTGCCCATAACAGTGGCCACGACTTTCGAAAGTTCAAACCCTGCAGGGGTGTCCCAACTTAGCCCATCACAAGCTCTCACGGTCAACGAAGGATATTCCTTCTCCCAAGACAATCCGATCAGACTCGGAATCCCGGTTACAAGACATCCTCGACAATGGTAAAAGAAGTCCAGCAAGACCACCCGATGCGCCGACATCCCGATAGGAGCTGCACATATCTCGTTCTCAGGGCAACACCGGATAAGCAATCCGTACAACTAAAACCAGCCCTCGAGTTTCCCCGAGGTGACGCTGCAAGGGGCTCTAGTTTGGACCAACACTTAGACAAGCACTGGCGGGGGGGGGGGGGGGGTTAAAATAAGATGACCCTCGGGATGCGCGACTCCCAAGGGAAAAAAGGCTAGGTGGCGAATGGTAAAACCAAGGTTGGGCCTTGCTGGAGGAGTTTTATTCAAAGCGAACTGTCAAGGGGTTCCCATTATAACCCAACCGTGTAAGGAACGCAAAATCTGGGAACATAACACCGATATGACGGAAACTAGGGCGGCAAGGGTGGAACAAAACACTAGGCATAAGGCCGAGCCTTCCACCCTTTACCAAGTATATAGATGCATTAATTAAATAGGAGATATTGTGATATCCCAACAAAATATCCATGTTCCAAACATGGAACAAACTCCAATTTTCACCTACAACTAACAATGTTATAAGAGGGGCTGAGCAAAGCGGTAACATAGCCAAACAATGGTTTGCTAGGACAAGGTGGGTTAGAGGCTTGGCTTAGCAACATGGGAGGCATGATATAGCAAGTGGTAGGTATCGCAGCATAGGCATAGCAATAGAGCGAGCAACTAGCAAGCAAATATAGAAGTGATTTCGAGGGTATGGTCATCTTGCCTGAAATCCCGCAAGGAAGAAGAACGAGTCCATGAAGAAGAGAAAAGGACGTAGCCAACGGATCCTCACAAACGCAAGGATATCGGAACCAACCCGAAGAAGCAACACCGGAAAGAAGCAAACAACATAGTAAACAACCAACACATGAACATGGCACGATGCGCAAACAAGTATGATGCATGTCCGGTTTAATGAGGCATCGCATGGCAAAGTGCACAAGCAATTCTACAAATTAAGTGGAGCTCAATATGCAACGAGTTGCATATTGACGGAATACCACATGGCTTATTTAGTTCTCTCCTGTTTATGTACTCAACAATATTAAATGTTGATCAACATGGGAAGAGGTGAGGCATAAGTAAACTAACTATCTAGACAAGTTTAAATGAGGCCGGAACAACAAACAACAAGTCCGAAAATTCCTCATGTGCATATTTTAAGGTTTGGTACTGTTCTGCCCTAAACACAATTTTAGAGTTGTTAAACATGCAAAGTGATGACACCATGTCAAACTAGGCATTTTTCTACCCCATTTACATATAAAGTTTGTTAGGTTTGGAGCTACGGTTATTTAGTTATGAAATAAATCATTTTAGCAAGTTAATTAAGCAAGTTTAAACAAATAGCATCTTAAGCATTTTAAACATAGATGAAATTTGGATATTATTAAACTAGATGAAATTCTAAGCAAGTTTCATATATAAAGTTTTTCCATGTGATGCATAGTTTGTGAGTTATTAAATGTATGAACATGAGGGTCTTTTCTGCAAAAGTGCTCTCTCTGGGATAAAGGAAAAATCGCAGACCTGAAAAAAACAGGAACTGGGCCGAATCTGGCCGGCCCAACAAGAGAAAAAAAACAAGAGGAGGGGGCGCTTGGGGGCTGCTCACCCAGCTGGGCCAGGCCCAGCCGGTTGGCTAGGCAGCGCACGATGGAGCTGGGCCGGCTGGCGGTTCGAGGCCCAAGAGTAGCGCTCGTCTCGCTCGATGCGGGGCGAGGCTCTGGGTTGTCCTCCTCGCGCAAGGGTGAAGCAGAGGAGGCGAGCAGGGCGGCGGGATCCGGCTAGGCAGGGCCGTGCCTGGAGGAGGAGGCGGATCCAGTCGGATCTGAGGCGGGGAAGGGCACAGACGGTCCATGGTGGCGGCGCTGTGAAGAAATACACCGAGAGGCGGACATGAGAGAAAGAGAGAGATGGGAAAAAGGAGGGAAAGGGAGAGGCGACGGGGTCCTGGATCGATCGAGATGGGGAAGGGTGGCCGGCGCTGTCGTGGAGACTGGTTCGCTGGAGTGGCACGGAGACCCAGCCAAGGCTGACTTCCATCGTTCCCTGCGAGAAGACATAGAGGAAGAGAGAGATGAGATGATGGAGATGAAACAGAGGGAAGAAGTAAAGGGAAAAGGCGAGGGAGTCTTGGCCTGGCGCTCCGGTGACGTGGAGCTGCGGCCGGAGATGTTGCCCTGTGGGCGCGCTGTCGCGAGGAGCGGCGGGCGCTGGACGCGTCTGGAAGCGCAGAAGCGAGGGGATCGAGGGACGAAGCGTAGTGGTTGGTCGGGCATGGAAATAGAGAAGAGACAGTGGGGTGGTGGCGGCTAGGAGAAACCCTAGGAAAAAGGGTTTGGTTTAAAATGGACTAGGGGTAGACTATAGGTAGGTTGGTTAGGTTAGGGGCTACTCGGTCCCTCTGATCGAAATCAGACGGTCGCGAATAAAATAGCTAGGGAGTCTAAAAAAGAAAACGGTGATGTTTTGTAGACGTTAGGGGATGATTCGGATCCAATAGTAACGACTGTCCGGGTCGGGTCCGGGACAGATTTCGGAAGCGCGTGGGAGGAGGTCCGTGGACTGACGAGAGAGGTTAGGTAGGTTCTGGCGGTGAGAGGTAGACTGTATAGACGGTCTCGAGCTAAGAGAAGAGAAGAGAGAGGGCCCCGGTGACTGTTTCCGGAGACCGAAAACGTCCGACGTTAGACCAGCTATCATGCCGCTATAGTTATCCGTTGGGGCATCAAACGAACTCCAAATGCGATGAAACTTGGCAGGCGGTCTACTAACAACAAAACAACACCGCACGGCAATTTTCAACCCATTCTGAGAACATTTTCCAGCCACTTATAAAATACTATTTCGGACATGCTGCGGGCGCATGCAAGTGTGGTTGGGCTCAGAACGGACAACGGAGAGAACTCGGAGAACTCGGACGAATGCAAGTTTTAAAACATGATGATGCAATGCACATGATGACATGATAATATGCAACACGCAAGGAAATGACATGACAACGTCAGCGAATAACTGGAAGACACCTGGCACATCGGTCTCAGGGCGTTACAATGAGCAACAATTCTTCCAATGACTTC
The DNA here is from genome assembly GCF_003073215.2 of Triticum urartu. NCBI lineage: Eukaryota > Viridiplantae > Streptophyta > Magnoliopsida > Poales > Poaceae > Triticum > Triticum urartu. The sequence goes on from NC_053028.1 coordinate 294,816,596, forward strand.
CGTTGGCTTGATATCTTTGTAATTGGGCATCATTTGGATCAATGTGCATATGGTATCATATTTTCCGTCCAAAGCTCTTAGGATATTCTTGATGATGAATTTATCGGTCATCTCTTCACTTCCTAAGCCGGCGATCTCATTTGTGATAAGAGCAAGCCTAGAGTACATTTCAGCGACACCTTCACCATCCTTCATTTTGAACTTGTCAAGCCGACTTTGAAGCACATCCAACTTGGATTCCTTGACGGAGTCGGTACCTTCATGCATATCAATCAAAGTATCCCAAATTTCCTTTGCATTCTCAAGACGGCTGATTTTGTTGGATTCTTCGGGGCACAATCCGTTGAAGAGGATATCACAAGCTTGAGCATTGTATTGCAGCATCTTCAACTCTTTCGCGGTAGCTTCACGGTTTGGTTCTCTCCCATCAAAGAATTCATCTTGCAAGCCAATACACACAATAGCCCATACGGCGGGGTTATGTCCAAGAATAGGCATTTTCATCTTATGCTTCCAACTAGCAAAATTAGTACCATCAAAGTAAGGACCTCTACGGTGGTAATTTCCCTCACTAGACGCCATACTCTCCTAGGTTGTGAAACCAAGGCTATGAATACCAAAAGCTATGGAAATCAAAGCAAATGGAGACCAAAGCTCTGATACCACTTGTAGGATCGAAATTATGTCTAGAGGGGGGTGATTAGACTACTTGACCAAATAAAACTTATCCTTTTCCCAATTTTAGTTCTTGGCAGATTTTAGCAACTTTGGACAAGTCAAGCAATCTTAACACAATTCAAGCAAGCATGCAAAGAGTATATGAGTAGCGGAAAGTAAAGCATGCAACTTGCAAGAATGTAAAGGGAAGGGTTTGGAGGATTCAAATGCAATAGGAGACTTCAACCCACGAAGGGTAACGGCTGCGCGAGTCCACGGAGGGCTCCACCCACAAAGGGTCCACGAAGAAGCAACCTTGTCTATCCCACCATGGCCGTCGCCCATGAAGGACTTGCCTCACTAGCGGTAGATCTTCACGAAGTAGGTGATCTCCTTGCCCTTACAAACTCCTTGGTTCAACTCCACAATCTTGTCGGAGGCTCCCAAGTGACACCTAGCCAATCTAGGAGACACCACTCTCCAAGAAGTAACAAATGGTGTGTTGATGATGAACTCCTTACTCTTGTGCTTCAAATGATAGTCTCCCCAACACTCAAGTCTCTCTCACAGGATATGGATTTGGTGGAAAGAAGATTTGAGTGGAAAGCAACTTGGGGAAGGCTAGAGATAAAGATTCATATGGTAGGAATGGAATATCTTGGCCTCAACACAAGTGTAGGTGGTTCTCTCTTAGAAAAAGTAAGTTGGAAGTGTAGGTTCGTTCTGATGGCTCTCTCCACGAATGAAGAGGAGGTGGAGGGGTATATATAGCCTCCACACAAAATCTAAACGTTACACATAACTTGCCAATCTCGGTGGGACTGAATTGATAAACTCGGTCGGACCGATTCAGCAAATCTAGTGACCGTTAGGATTTTCGGTGGGACCGACATGCAACTCGGCAGGACCGATATGGTTAGGGCTAGGGCATAATGTAATCTCGGTGAGACCGGTTACACAAACTTGGTGAGACCGATTTTGGTAATAAGCTAACCAGAGAGTTGGTCAGGTAAACTCGGTGGGACCGATGCGCTCATTTCGGTGAGACCGAAATGTTACGAAAAGGAAACAGAGAGTTTACATTGCAATCTCGGTGGGACTGGTCGCTCATCTCGGTGGGACCGAAACATTATGAAGGGAAACGGAGAGATTACAATCGCATCTCGGTGAGACCGAGATCCCTATCAGTGAGACCGATTTGCCTAGGGTTTGTGGCAGTGGCTATGACATCTGAACTCGGTGGCGCCGGATAGAAAAAATCGGTGGGGCTGAGTTTGACTTTTGGTTTAGGTCATATGTGGATGTGAGAAAGTAGTTGAGGGCTTTGGAGCATATCACTAAGCATTTTGAGCAAGAGCCTCATTAAGAAACACCTCATCCCTCCTTGATAGTATTGGCTTTTCCTATAGACTCAATGTGATCTTGGATCACTAAAATAGAAAATGTAGAGTCTTGAGCTTTGAGCTTGATCCAATCCTTTTGTCCTTAGCATTTTGAGGGGTCCACTTTTCTCATCCATGCCATGCCAATCATTGAGCTTTCCTGAAATATTAATCTTGAAATAGCATTAGCTCAATGAGCTATATGTTGTTAGGAATTACCAAAACCACCGAGGGATAGTTGCACTTTCAATGGCAAGATGGGCAAAGGATATATAATGGACTACAACCCATAGCCAAGTGAGGGCCATGTAGAACAAATGCGCGAAGTATTTGCGTGAAGAGAGCGGTGGGAAAGACAATCCATGGGATCCCAAGTCATCATTGCTCTCTAGAGCTCGTTTTGTCAACTCATGGGATTGCGAGGTTGACAAGAATGCATGGGTACCTACACAAAAGAGACACAAACGAAAGAAATTGTGTGTGGTAAATGTACACATCATCCATCATGATGTGTATGTGCACGTGAAAGTTAGCACAAGATAAGCATCGCTCAAAGAAATTTGATGCATGGTATAAGAACATGTCATCCATCATGAAAGAATAGTTATTGTGTATAACACGATGGGGATGCAAATTGAGCATAAAAGTATAAGGATCATGCAATGGATGGGAGTGATCACAATCTCCTAAAATGTATGAGGAAACTGTGGGGGTCTCCTCATGTGCAATATTTGAAACATCATATGGAGAAAATGGACAACATCCAAAACAATGCATATTCGAATCTAGGTGGTTATGGCATGGCATATGAGATAAATGATGCAAAGGTAGCATGTCAATATCATCACAAGAGAAACAAATGCCAATAACCATAGGCTTTTCATCTATGCCATATGTGCAAATTGGGTTTATTTTAATAGCATATGCATAGTCACTATGAAGAGATTGCAAATATGACATATGATTGATCTCATGCGTAGCATATGACAAGTCAAGCGGATTGGCAAACATGATGTGACCGAGAGAATTAGCACAAGAAATCCTATGTAACATGGCATCACAACTAATAGACTCCACATGGCAATCATCATACTCATCATAAATGGGTAAATCATCGCATGGGGAAGTCGCACTAGCATGAAGCATGGTAATAGGTTGATCAACATCATGCAAGCAATCAATGTCAAGAATGTCCACTAGTGGGACTAGAGCATCACCTTCACCTATGTTACCTTTGTCATTCCACTCATGTGGTGTAGGTGAGGTGGTAAAGACCAAATGGTGGTCGTCTTCATCTTGATGGAACCATGTGGGGGTGCATCATATTCCACCATGGCATCGTCTTGTCCAATGGGAGGACGAAGTCATCGCAAATCGGCGCATCATCATAGATGGACCTAGAACCAAATGAGAAGACACATTAGAGGTAGAGGTTAAGTCGTTAGTGTTGAAAGTGGCCTCACATGACCTATCAACTATCTCACTCTCTCTATGTGGCGTTTCACTCACTCCCTCAAGGTAGGTGCGCTCAAACTCACATATGGTGGAGTCACTCATCTCACTTAAGAGGTGGGGGTTGTGGCTCTCCTCACATGGGAATTGGGGCAACACATCACATATGGGGCTAGTGGTGAAGTCACTCTCACTCTCAATATGGTGGCTAAAGTCACTCAAGTCAACATATGTCGCCATGGTCGAAGGGAAAATCCCATGCTCAATCATCTCGTTGTCGTCGCCGTGGATGAAGGCCGAAGATGGCGCATCATCACTCCCGCCTCCTAAGATGGAAGCATCATCCTTGCTCGTCACCATGTCGCTCGCCTCCAAAGCTTGGTCCTTGATGGTCTCTGTAGTTGTAGTCGTCGCCGCACCATCTTGAAAAAGATTCAAAGTAGACTCGGCATCATCAATGCCACAAAGAGGGATGGCGGTGAAGTCGAACTTGGGCGCATCATCATAGAGCTCGTCGGACTTGGACATCATGGTGGTACTAGCCTCATGCTCGTTCTCATGGAGCTTGGTCGTCGCAAAGTGAGCTTGGGGTGGAGAAGCTTTGGCCTTCATGTGTTCTTGTTCCGTCTTGAGAGCACCAATGTAGTTGTCGTCGAGGGACTTGTAGTTATCGAGGAAGATCGTCTTGGAGATGTCGTTGTGCAATCTCATCATGAAGTGGAACTTCATCAAAATGGGTTCGTCCATGCTGGCTCGTCGTAAGGCTTTCTTCATCTCCTTGAAGTACTTGTCGATGGACTTGGATCCTTGGGCGGTGTTCTCCAATCGGCGTAGAAGTTGTTCCATGTAGGTTGGAGGCACGAACTCGCACCGCAAAGCTCTCTTCGTCTTGGGCCAACTCATGTTGTAGGTCTCCGAAGGTGTGTGAAGCCACCATGTGGACGCGTAATCGTGGAAGTTCCTTGTGGCGCACTTCACTTGATCTTCGGGCGGAACTTGATGTAGCTTGAGGTAGTCGTCCATCAAACACTCCCACTCGAGATACTCATCGGGTTCTTGAGTCCCATAGAAAGTAATCGCGTGGTCGATGTCGAGGTCGTAGTAGCTCATGGAAGTCGCGAACTTGAGCTTGGGGAGCTTCTCTTGAGGTTCTTGTGGGCGAAGATGCCGTATGTCCGTAGGCGAAGATGCCTTGAAGTCCCTTGGCGAAGATGCCAAGGGATATGGTGAAGTCGTTGAGCGGTTGTTGGTGTTGAGCTCTTGACCTTCACGTCCTTGTTCGTGATGGTGTCGATGCCGATTTGATTTGGCTGGAGATGGTAGCTCAGAGACATGTGGTCTTGAGCATCTTCTCGAAGATGAGGAAGATCGCTTGTAGGACTTGATGAGGGCTTTGACCTCCTTCATTTGAGCTTGCATCTTGGCGTCGTTGGAGTTGTTTGTGGCATCAAACTCGTCGTTGTTGTTGTAGACTGAAGATGAAATGCCTTGCCTATCCATCACAAGACTCGAGTAAAGGCGAGTAGGAAATGAGATAAACAATACCAAGTAACCTTTTCCCAAAGTTGAGGATGTATCCCGTTTCACTCAATGTGAGATGAAAGAATAGTGGAATTGGTACCGGACTTGTTCACTCACACCTACAAACTAAAGATTATGGAGTAGCTCGGTGAGGATAGTGGCACACAAATTTAGTGTAAAATGTTAGCAAGAGTCAATAAAGTTGAAAGAGATTCACAAATTCGCAAGTGAAACAAGTAGACCAATAGCAATATGGGTGGCACATGGAAACACACACACACGGATAGATAAAATGGGGTCGTGCAACCAAGGAATGAGCACAAAATGTGGAATCCACAGAAAACGCTCGTGTTTCACAACTCAAGAGAGACGCTAGCATGATTGCTCTATAGGCGGATACGACACTTGTGCACAACCTATAAGATGCAAAATGTATGAACTTTCTATCCCAAGTATGCTATACATGTATGATGTTCCGGTGGTACGATCCAAGATGATCGGATATGACAATCTTATATGCAATGTGGTATGATGCTATGTCACTTGCTTACAAGCTTATTTGCTCTTTCTCTTTTGCTTAAAAGCTTATTCTTTTTTTTGATATGGACACTTTTGCACAATGCACAAACCAAGATAGCAATTGTGTATATGCGGGAACAAACTTGAGGCACACGAGATGATATGAAACCAAGATGATACCGATATGGTATGATATCTATGCAATGTATGGTGTAGATCACTAATGTGCACAAGTAACGTTGCCGACAATACTCAAATGGCTAGTCTCGATAGGCAAGTGATGCAAAATGGGCTAGGGGTTATCAATGCAAAGGCAAGGGAATATACAATGGAGGGATACCACGATACCAAGATGATATGGAGGTTACCGTCCTTGGCGATGATGAGTGGCGGTGATCTTGATGGAGATACCAAGATGATGGATACTCGTCCCTAAGTAGCCGAAACACCTTAGGAAACGTAAAAACCGCGAACTCAAAATCTCAAATGTCAAATGTCAAATGGTGGTAGCGGGAATGCGGTGGTGGTCGTGGAAGCTCAAAGGGATTGTGGAAATGTAATGATGGGTTGTGGAGTACGCAATGCGGAAATGGAGGGTAAGGTGGTGGGCTATACACGGTGTCGGAGTTGGAAGCACGGTCCCTAAGTAGCTGAAACACCTTAGGAGACACAACTCACAACACAAACAAAATTGGGTTATGTCGGTGTGGAAGAAGTGTATGGTTGGTAAGCCTATGCGGAAGTGGTGGTGGTGGTTGATGAAGAAGCAACCGTCCCTAAGTAGCCTAGACACCTTAGGAGACTCCAATCACTCATCAAGCAACCACTAATGCGATGGGGAACAAAATTGGTTAGGTTGCGGAAGTCGGTGGTGGTGTAGCGGATGATGTGGTGGAAGCCCTAGGCAAAGATGCCAAAATTCCAAAACTTTGATGGAGTCAAAAGATGTTGGTGGTATTTTTTTGGGAAGGGGGATGTTAAGAGCTTCAAAACGAGCTAAAGAACGTCAAAATTGGAGTTCGGATGAATTAGTTATGGCCGAAACAAAAATCTGCCGAAGTCTGAAACTACAGGTTACGAACGTCCGTAAAAGGACGGATGTCTGGGGGCCAGACGTCCGGGCGGGCTCGGAAATCCGTAAATTTGGCTCGGGTTAGGGGTTTCGGATGTCCATAAAAGGTCGGATGTCCGGTCGTTCTAGGGGCTCCGGACGTCCGTAAAGTGTCGGTCATCGGGTGGGTCGGGATCAACGCGAGATGCGAGATCCGGGGCGCGATTTTGGGCAGAATTTGGGGATTTTGGGGTCAAAACTGAGGAGATTTCGTGGATGAAAAGTGGGGAAACTTGGGGAGATGCTGGATCCACTTGAAACCAAGCAAATCCATGGATCAAATCCAAGAAAACTTCGTCAAACCAACAAATCACAAAAAAAATTGGGGCTATTTTTGATGGGGATTTTCGAAATTGGGGAAGAACACAACAAAATCAAGCTAGAAAACGAAGAGGGGAGGCTCCTAAATTGTGATCAACGTGGCTCATGATACCAAGATGATGTTGGATGGAACCCTAATCGGCCGATCTTTCACGAAAGGAGCGGATCCCGCGAAGAACACGAAGAACACTAGGAGGGGAACGAGGGGAAACACGAGAGAAACACTAAACCAACAAGAAATAGTCACACATGTGCTAGATCCTCGAGTACATAAGAGATCACACGATCCATGGACAACTAAGGACGATACAAAGGTAGCCGGTCTTCTCCGTGAGGAGGTCTTGAGGTATTCTCCGCAAGGAGGTCTTGAATCCAAAGGGATCTTCTCCGAAGAGGGGCCGTGGTCTCTCTTGTGGAGTAGATCCGATGTGGATGAGCAATGCTCTATCTCTAAATATGAGCTAAACCAATGCTGACCCTAGAAAGGAGGTGGAGGTGGTCTATTTATAGTCTTAGCCACAAAGGAGTAAGTGGGAGAGGGGTACAAGGCCAAAGGCCCGCGGCTGCGCACAGGCAGGTACCGGACGACCGGTGGGGGTCGGACGTCCGGTGGCTCAGGACGGTCCGGACATCCGGCGCATGTTGGATGTCCGTTGATTCTTCTCGGGTGTAGTGGCACCGGTCGTCCGGTCGCTGGGACTCGTCGGACGACCGACCGCTGTAGCACTCGTCGCCTGGAGTTCTTCTGGCCGTCTGGGCTGCGTCAGGTACCGGATGTCCGGTGGCTGTAGCTTGTAGCAGCTCTGCTTCTTCCGTCTTCTCTTCCATGCTTCCCTCGCGGATGGTGTAGGTGTTCCTTGGCGCTTGCACTCCTCCTCGTCGTTCGTATTGTTCCGACAATACCTATGCATGCACGCGAGAGGGGTGTCAAGTAGCATACCATCCTCAAAGGGGTCAAGTGAGCACGTGTAAAGGAGATGATTCACCTTTGTGTATGTGAAGTAGATGTCGCATGTGTCACTTGCCAAACGGGCTCTTGACATGGTGATGTCCATAGGATGCTCCGCATCATTGCGAGTACTTTGGATGAGTACTCACGGCTGCTTTGATACCTCTTTTCCCCCATACCCGATTGTTGCCACTAGATGATGGATCCCAGGAGCCAGACGACACCACTGATGACTACTAGTACCCCGAGGGCGCCTACTACTACGTGACAGCCGCTGACGACCTGGAGTAGTTAGGAGGCTCCCAGGCAGGAGGCCTTGCCTTTTCGATCATTGTTGTTTTTGTGCTAGCCTTCTTAAGGCAAACTTGTTTAACTCATGTCTGTACTCAGATAATGTTGCTTCCGCTGACTCATTTGTATTTAAGCTGATGTATTCGAGCCCTCGAGGCCCCTGGCTTGTAATATAAAGCTTGTATTACTTTAATTTGTGTCTAGAGTTGTGTTGTGATATCTTCCAGTGAGTCCTTTATCTTGATCGTACACATTTGCGTGTATGATTAGTGTACGATTGAATCGAGGGCGTGACAGAGTCTGAAGAGAAGGTTAAGTTGATTCATGATAGACTAAAGGTAGCTCAGTCCAGGCAGAAGAGTTATGCTCACACTAAACGCAAGGAGGTAGCCTATGAAATCAGAGACAGAGCATATCTCTTTGTGTCACCACTCCGAGGAGTTAAACAATTTGGAGTCAAAGGAAGTTAGCCCCAAGATTTGTAGGACCATACCGACTTTTGGAATGTATGGGAGAAGTGGCCTACAAGTTGGAGTTACCCGAAGGATCGTCAGGAGTTCATGATGTCTTTCACGTTTCCCGGTTGAAGAAGTGCCATGCAGAGATGGGCGATATACCTCTGAGAGATACAGTGCCCCTGGAAGCAATTCAGTTAGAGAGTGACCTAACCTACAAGGAGAAACCCGTCAAGATTCTCAAGTTTGCTAGCCAAGTTACACGCAACAAGGTCATCAAGTTTTGCAAAGTTCAGTGGAGCCACCATACCGAGGAAGAAGCCACCTGGGAGCAAGAAGACCTACGGAAAGACCACCCACACCTATTTGTTAGCCAACCCGAATCTCGAGGGCGAGATTCATCTTAAGGGGGGTTAGGTTTGTAACATCCCAATTTTCAATTTGGATGTTAATCATTAGGTCATCATATGCATCCATGCCCTTTGCATTTTTGAATTATTTTATTTGGACATTTTGATCCCAAAGACCTTAAGCAACTCAAGGACCATGTGAGAGAGTTGGAGGTTTTCATTAAGTCCCCTATGTCCAGATAATCAACTTGAACATGATTTTCAAAATTTAAAATTTGGTTTCAAGAAGATTAGAATTAGAACTTCTTTTGATCGTAGTTTGAGTTTCGTAACTCCGTTTCGATTGATTCTTTTTGCAAATCGAAGCTCTTCACTTGAAATTTCTGTTTAGACATTTTCTTTTGGTTTTACTTTTGCATATTATGCTTGAGTGCTTATGTATGCTATTGTTTGTTCACAATAGTGTTTCCGGAGTGCGAGGCTTGCTACTATGAATCTCTAGGGTTTTCCGATCGTCAGCAAGGCAAGTAACACCGTGATCATATCCCTTTATTACCTAGTTTTTATGCATTAGTTTCGACCCTCAATCATTGCACGAGTAAGATGTGATAACATGTGGGTATTGGGAAGTAGTTGATGAGGTAGGAACCTATTGCCTTACATTTAAACCCTGGGAGTTAATACATTATGATTGCATTACTTTGCTATGCTCGTAGACGTGGATTGGTTTGTGAGATTCATGAAAGTTGTGAGAGTTATTATTAACTAAGGGAAACTTAAGGTGGCTACTTTAATACACTTCTGGGTGGATTGGTTGCGGGCACCTAGAGCAATCCAGTGTTGTCCTAGGATATCTCGGAGTACCCGTGTGATCATCCTATGGTTCGCCACCCAGGCTCAAAGGGATCATAATATTATTCATGCTTAGAAACTTCCATGTGCAGCCACTAGCCATTATGGGCTCTGGCATAGTTGAGTAAGTTGTGTGACCTCTTTTAGTGGTAGGCTAGCAGATATAGGGGAAAGTAGGTGGTACTATCTACCCAGAGTAAAGAGTTAATACTTCAGAAAGACTATGTCTTGATCTTCCGATCATGGATGTGGTCGAGTCTTGTGGGGAAAAGTGCGCAAACCTCTGCAGAGTGTACAAACTAATCATGATTAGTCGGGTCCCCGGTTATGGACCTCTTGAGTATCTGGTACTTTAATTATTGATTTGATCTCATCACTTTACTTAATGAAACTGTTGGGTTATAATTATTATTTTGGGATTGAGTTGGAGGAACCTTCTCAATATTTTCATTAAACTTTGTAGTTAAAATAAAATATACTCCTTTGTTCTAGGAAAAAATTAGCTTTATGCAAATGATAACCGTAGAGCCTCCACCAGCCAAATATGCATGTAGTGATAGTTGTTATTTGTTCATTGCTCCATGGTGTTATCATGCCAGCATATTCCATGTGCTGACCTACACGGCTGTAACGTATCATGTTGCAAAATTTTCAGACAAAGAGTAAGGTGCGATAGGTCGTTGTCATGCACTCAGTATTGCTGTGGAGTTGGATGGACTCATTTATCTTTGAAGCTTTCGCAGTTATCTATTTTAGATGGCCTTCAACCATATTATTGTAATAAGTACTCTTTTTGAGACACTCGTGTAATAAGTGTGTGATTGAACTCTGTTATAAATCCTCGAGTACTGTGTGTGTCAGCAATTCTGATCCAGGGATGACACTTAAGCACAGAGACTATGGTCCATTCGGGGTCGCTACAAGATGGTATCAGAGCACACGCTGACTGTTGGACGTGACCACTGGGAACAGTCACAGGATACTCTTCTCTACTCATTTCTGACTCTTCTCCATTTCTACTCTATAGATGGCCTTCAGCCAGATTATTGTAATAAGTACTCTTTTTGAGACACTCATGTAATAAGTATGTGATTGAACTCTGTTATAAATCTTCGAGTACTGTGTGTGTCAGCAATACCGATCCAGGGATGACACTTAAGCACATAGACTATGGTCCATTGGGATCAGGTCGCTACAAGATGGTATTAGAGCACACGCTAACTGTAGGACGCGACCACTAGGAACAGCCACATGCTACTCTTCTCTACTCATTTTTGACTCTTCTCCATTTCTAGGATGCCAGTTTTGCCGGAAGACCGCCATCAGTCCCTGCCTTATTTTTTTCCCTTCCTCTTTCTTAATTGTATTGCCTTGTCAAATCAAACCCACAAGAAAAATGAATAAAAATTCGCTTTTTAGAACTCATTGATGTAGGATGCTGACGAACACTACTTTAATGTAAGGCGACCGCATGATAGGACGATTGAATGTGTAAGAAAAAAGGACAACATTGCATATTCGCAGCTATGATGTGTAAACTAAGCAGAATGCATTTCAACAAATTAGAAGCTATGAAAGCTAGACACCATATGAAAGATGCAACGAATATCACTCTACCAAGTTAAAACTGTCTCGTCATAAGTGCCATTTCAACAAATTAGAAGTAGTACAAGCTAGAAAAGAATGCAAGATGTAACCTATATCACGCTCCCAAGTTAAACGTGTCTTATGATAAGTGATTGTTGCAGGTTACACAATAGTAGTACTTTGATGTGAGAACATGGTGTGATAGACAGATATTGTATGTTCTAGAAATAGGAACACGTGTCTTATTCACAAGTATAATGTGTAAAGTAAGCAGATGGAATTCAACAAAATTAGAAGCAATACAAGCTAGACATCATACATAACGTGCAACCACATATAACCGTGCCATGTTAGAGGGAGCACCTGTGATGGTGTACAAGGGGGACCGTGCTCATCATCAACACAACTACGTTGAGTGGCGATGCATGTGTTGTCTTCCAAATCTTGTTGGGGTGATGGCGGAGTAGAATTTGTAGAGGCCCCCATTTGGAAGAAGCACCTTTATCCACTGCCTTACTAATTTCCTTCTGCTTTATTGATTTTGCATTGTTAAGTAAAACCAACAAGAAAAGGCAATAAAATTCACTCTTCAGAACTCGTTCATGCATGATACTGACAATCACTACCTTGATGTAAGGGAAACACATGATACGAGGATGGAATATGTACGAAAAACAGGACGGCATGGCATATTCACAACTATTTGTGTAAACTAAGTAGAAGCCATTTCAACTAATAAGAAGCAATGCAAGCTAGACACCACATGAAAGATGCAACCAGTATGACTCTGCCAAGTTAAAAGTGTCCCATCATAAATGGCATTTCAACAAATTAGAAGTAGCGCATGCTATAAATCATATGGAAGATGCAACCAATATCACACTTCATATACTAAAGGTTTCTCGTCATATTGATTGATGCGGGATACAAAAAACAGTACTTTTATGTAAGGACATGCTTAATAGACATATGTACTATGTACTAAAAATAAAAAGGCATGTCACATTAACAGGTATAATGTATAAACTAAGCAGAATAGCACATGCATTTTAACCAGATTGGAAGAATTACAATCTAGACACCATATGCAACATGCAACCACATATCACGCTGCCAAGTGAGAGCATGCACCTGTGATGGTGGTGTAGGGGAAATGCGGTCATCAACTATAGAGCTACATTCACTATCTTCATCTAGCCTTGCTATTTGTTGAGAATCATGTGGGGAGGCTGACACTACATTCTTTAAAAGAGGATCTTTTCTCATAGTAACCCACTGGCGTGACAGTCTCATCATAAGTGATTGATGAGGCATACATACGAACATTAGTTTGATGTAAGAACATGGTTAATAGACAGATGTACTAGTATGTACCAAAAACAGGAAGGCATGTCATATTCAAAGGTATAATGTGTAAGCTAAGAAGATGCAATTTAACCAAATTGAAAGCAATACAAGCTAGACATCCGGCTGGAGTAGTGAGCATGATCATCGAGGACCTGAGAGCTTGGTGGGAGGCGGGCTGCTTCGCCACCATCGTGGCTTTTTAGTTGGCTTCCAGGTGATGCCTGCCTGTGCTGGGCTTGTCACTGGCTCGGCTAGTGCCCTGACTAGCTATTTATCTTCTGGTACTCCTGGGATGGTGGTTCATGTAAAAAATATCTTTCCTTATCTTAATAAGGTCCGACTTCGGCCTTTCGAATACAAGCTAGATACCATATGCAACATGCAACCACATATGACACCGCGAAGTTAAAGCAAGCACCTGGGATAGTGGTTCATGGTGAGCGAGATCATCAACTCCAGAGCTACGTTTACCGTCTCCATCTGTTGAACAAGCAACCTTTAAAGCGCCGACACGTGTATTGCCTTCCAATGAAGAAAGCAGGAGCGACTTCTCTCTTTTATTTCGTGCTTCTGACAACAGTTTGGAAGAGGCTGAAATACCCATGCATAAAAAACAATAGTGAGAGTATGGGTGAAGTGTGTGTAGAACTAGTGCACTGTAAAAGTAGTAGATAGCAGGTGGCTGAAAAATAAATGATATGATACATATGATAGCTCTACAACATTGCATGGCAAACAAAGTTAGATTCTACTCCGTATGGTTTTGTAATATATGAGCACATGGATGGCTAGGAAATGCAGGTACTCCTCCAGCACACCACCACATGTGGTCCTATGAAAATAACAGTCGATTGAAAATAAATAGGTCAGTCGATTTTTTATGAACCGTCCGATCTACAAGGAACAGGTAGATGGCCTTCGTCTACCTCCCGCCAGTCACTGTTGACGATCTTTCTCGAACTGCCAGCGACCACCGGCCCAGACCCCTGCCTCCGCCGCCCCGCCCTCCCCTCGACCTCACACCCTTGCCATGCTTGGTAGTGCCCCAGGGCCATCCCCTTAAGCACGGCCGACCTCCAGATCAGGCGCCAGCAGCTCCTAGGCCCCACACACCCCTAAGATAAACAGCAAGGCGCTGCTTCCCTGGCGTAATAGGCGGATTAGTGCCTGTTACTATGGGGAATGCTTCCTTTAATTAGGAATCAACTGACCAGGAATTGAAATCCAGGGGGCGACGGACCTCTAGCTAAGGTGAAATAGTATATGAGGAGAAACCTTGTGCATCGTGACTTACTAGGAACATCTAGTATTAGGAAGAAGGTGTAGGAAGAAGCGGTCAACTAGTGTCTTCTGTGGGATGAATACCTTGCAAGTAGACACATAAGATTTGCATGAATAAGGGAACAGGAGTACCATTTCCGGTTACCAGTGTTGTGTCCTCATGATATCGCGGTGATGTTCTTCTTTTTACCAAGGGAACCGATGTTTTGGAGGAGGGTGGAGCCTTGGATGAACCCATGGACAAATTGTTGACTGTGTTGCGGTGGTCGTCTTTCGGTGGAGGGGAAGCAGATCCAAGGCGGCGAAGGACGGTGTAGCGGGAACAGCTCTGGTGCGATGGACGGTGGCGACGTTGGAGCGGCAGCAGTGAGGCGCAGGACGACATGGTTGAACTGGCTTGGGTACGGCGCATGTCTCCGTCCTGGAGGCAGCTCGGCCTCAGCTTCAACTACTAGCCATGGAGGGCGCTGCAGTTGCGGTGGACGAGGACGTCGGGGTATCGGCTCCGGCGTGATGGAGGAGGGTGGCGGATGGAGGACGCCGGGGTTTCGCGACTGGTGGAGAGGTAGTTTTGGCGCCCACGGAGTACGAATGGGGAATCGAATGGGGGGGGGAGCTAAGGGGGAACCATGTTTCGGTCTGAGACGCGCTTGTTTTTGTTTTTTTCAACAGATGGGACGTGCTTTTTTGAAATTTGGGAAAAGTACAAACTTTGCCCCCTCTTAAATTTCGGACCTACTGCGGGTCGGGGGTAGGACGGTAATCCCAGGTGTCCCAAATAGTGGGCGGGAGCGATTTTGGCTGAGCGAATGTGTGTTTAGGCGGCCACGGTGTATGAATGTTTTTCGGAGGCGGTTGCGTGGCGTCTAGATGAAGTTACAAACCTACCCCAGTTTAGACCTATAGACGCTGGGCCAGTAGGCTTCATGGGTCGGAGTTAGAGAAGTAATTTTCTTCTACCAAACATTGGTCTCGTGCGGTTTCAGGCGAGTAGAGGCTCTTTTGGCGCTTCGTTCGAAATTTTGAAACAGAAGCATTCACGTTAGGAGTACTTTTGAATTTTGAGGATTGACCTAAATAGACAACGTTAAATTTGACCTTGTATGTTTGAAAACCTCATTAAATTATGTGATCCGTTTTGAAATTTTGACACTTGAAAATCCTATAACTACGATTATTTTGGAATGGAGGAGGTAAATTTGAATCTATTTTGTACACGGCTATATATGTTATTATGTACAAAAGTAGAGCAAAGATTGGTGCCCCCATAATTTAGGTATGATTTACAAATGCCATGATCTCGAATTCAAATAATTTAATGGACTTCATGTTGAATTCGAATTTTTTAAACCACCTTAAGTTGAATTCAAATGTATGCTAGTTCATAACTAGCTATTTATAATGTTCATTGTGTAATTTTTGTATGTATAATGTGCTTTACACACACAACATGAATTATACTCACTTTTATATTCGATTGCTAAAGCGATGCATTGTCTAGAGTTACTAAATTTATGGATCAATTATGTCGAATAATAACATAGACATGCTCAACTTCGATAGAATATAGATGTCTGATGGATCACTGACCGTTCCTTACGCAAATTACAAATATCATGATCCCATCCTAATATTTGGATGCAATTTATATTTTTAATCAATGTGTACATCCGTATTTTACGTGTAGTTTCACTTTCCATAGGCCCCTCCTCACACACACACACACGCTGACTTTCTCTCTCACACATACGCGCACACGGTGTATATCCATCGGTGGTCTCTCACACATGCTCACATACTCTCTCCCGAGGTGTCTTTCTCGCATACATGCTCTCGATATAACCCTCCCTTCCTCTCGCAACCATTTATGACTGTTTTCATTAACCTTTATCACAAGAACTCTTCCTCTCACAAGTATACACATGCACAATCCCCATCGGCCCTTTCTATATACATAGACATGCCTACGTGTCTCCCGCACGCACATTATCTTTAGGCATGTCTCGCATGCATTATCTCAACCTCTCTTCCTAATTGACGAGTATGATTCTAGCACCGCATTCTGTAGGATGGCCCTTAAAGTTAGGTTGGATGAATGGTAATATCAGAGGTAAGGGTTTACCTTAGTCCGAGGACCTAGGGTTACAAATCCTAGTCGGCTTTGTCAGTGGACACAGAGTCCTTCACGACTCTGGTATCTTTGTCTTGTATGACTAGTCCTCCATGGGTCTCCCTAAATGCGTCACGGGCCGACTAATGTGGCGCAGGACATAACCGAACCAAGGTCCTCACCTCGGCCCATCGGACCTCACGTGGTGACCCACCCTCTGGCCCCAGGTCTCGTTATCTTCTCACACCCACACATACCAACATAGACACCACACAAAATATTTTCTCCTCGTGCCTCTTTCCCCTCCCCCTTGCATATACACACTCAAGGGCATCTCTCGCCATGACATCCTATTCGTCTCTCTCTCTAGAACTCTCTCATTTCTCATGCTATCTGTCCCCCGCCCCCCGCTGGCCCCTCTATCCATGCCTCTCTCGAATACATAATACATACACATACCTCTCTAGGCCCTGCCAAATACGTCAACTACACATTCACACATGTTACATCACGTACCCCATTGATCTAAAAAGCCCTCTCTTCACGTTTATTTCGCATACAACATCCCTTTTGAATAAAGCCACACAAAGTGTGGCCAAAAATTTATTTTAGAATTTCTACATATATACAACATTACAATGTTATATGGAGGAGTATGAACGTTAATCTGCATTGCATGGTGCACCCAATGATATTTATTCCACACTATGAATTTTTATATTTTTATACTATATATAAAGTTAGCCATAATAAAGAGAAACGAAGAGCATCTCTCTCTCCATCGCATACACCCCCTCTAAGCCCATTTCACGTCCGCACACAAACTATATTCAGGTCCTCTAAAAGTACGCCCCTGCCACATTCGCACATGTTTCATCTTTCTCTCGTGATATATACAGTGACGATCGTTGTATTTTAAGAGAAAGCATGATACGTACATTGAACTTCAGAATCAACTCATTACGGTCACCATTTATGTTTTGTGGTTATTATATAGTCACAGGCTCACTGTACAACTCTGTATTTGCTCAAGGCATGACTAGTTGACCAGTTAAACGCTCCACGTGGCACCTCTAGTGTTGCATCACATTATATCACTACCATTGGGCCCACCTATCGGTGTGTATAAGAATGAAAACAAACGATAAAAAAAGTGTTGGACGATGGTTCGAAGTCATGACCGCGGGAACAACAGACAATGTGGCCTTGTATTGGTATGCTGAGCCGTCTGTTTTAACACACATGAGCTGGTGTGGTGATTATACGTATACACACGCACGTATGCACATGAACTGCATGCACACAACACTCACATGAACACACGCAGCCTCGCACACATGCAACACTCACATGTACACACACAGCCAGGCACGCACGCAACACTCATACGCACACACGCACGCATGCATGCACACACCACACGACCAACACGCACTCTCACGCTCAAGTGTTCAACCTACACGTGCATGTGCACACATCAGGCCCTGACAGACACATACACAACCAGGTGGTTCCCGCGCACGGGTTGGAGTCTTGTTGCGCCTGCATAAATTTGTGCTTATCTTACCTTTTTCCTATGCGAACTGATAGGTGGGACCCACAAGGAATGTGTTCAATTTAACCAGTCAACATAGTGCCACACAGACTATTTGGCCGGTCAATAGAGTGCAATCCAATGTTGAATGGTGAGCAAGTGACCGTATAATCACCGGAAAACATATATAGTGTCCGTAATGAGCGTATTCTGGAATCCGGTGACCGTATTACGCTTTTCGCTTGAAATACACTGACCGTCCATGTATTTATCTCTTCTCTCGCTCTCTTTGTGGAGCCGAGTAGGCCAACGAGCCAGTGCCTAAATTGGTGTACGCCACCCCATTATTGTTGTACTGGTTTCGTAAGTGCGAACAAGCATTCACGTCTACTGTACAAACTATAGATATAAGTTACAAATGCTATGAAGATGAATACGAATATTTGAATCCACTTTATGCCCAATTTCTCTCTGTAGGCCCTCCAAAAGTACATCTCTACACGTTCTCGCATGTCACATCTAACAACTATGCAATACATCACTACTACTACACTCTAACACAATAAATCATATGTGTTTTTAGTTTTACTAGATCTCATATTGTTACTTAATTATTCAGTTTGCATACATTAAAATTGCCTTTGAAATGTATGGCTAGTATCATCTACCACACGGGAAAAATCCCGCCCTTGCCTGTTTAATTGGGTTTGTACCGATGGATCGTGCGAAACAACAAAACTATAGTAGTAGTACAATACAAGTAATAGTTCACTGGGCCGCCATGTCGTGTACTTCGTCGTAAGAGTGGAGCACTCTCTTGCATAAATGTTCTAGTCCCTTTTGCCGACATGTGGGACATCAAGCAACCAGGTCCACGTGCCATACCAAAATAATAGTGCAGAGCAGCAGGGGTGAAGCACCCCAGTCATGGCGCCGGCGTAGTAATGAGCAATGAGGCATCAAATCACAAAGCTGCACCTTTCCCGTAGTTAAGTTGGAGGGACGAAGTACTGCTAAAAAAGAAGTTGGAGGGATGAAGCAACCATCATTTCACTCGTTGCTGAATCTGCTTCTCCCTCATCTTCTTCAAGTTGACCACGTGTTTCTTCTGTCGTTGTTCTGCCTCATGTGGGACGCAGATCGGCTCAGGAAAGCACATACACGTGGGATCACATGTTAGCAAACCGTTAGACCAACGTCCTCTAAAAATAAGAAACCCCCCCGCCTTCGGCAGGGCAAAATCACCTCCTTTTTACTAATCTTGATACTATAATTTTTTAGATCAATATAATCAAGATTTGTATAGATAGCACACAGGAGCAAAACCAAGTGATACGGTTAAGGGCATCCAGAATGTGTAGCCAAATGTGAAAATAGCTTTTGGCATCGATGTGAACCATTGTGGACGGTGCTGCCAAAGCCAAAAAGATGGAACTGAAGCTCCCTGATTGATTGATTGATTGATTGAAGGAATAGAAAAATGCAACCTCTCTCCTCTTTCTCCCGTGCTTGGATGCATGTACAGTATAGAGCACAAAGTCTAGTCCCCTCTCCCTTCTAACACAAATCACAAAGCAGTGAGGCGTCAAATCACAAAGCACGGATGAAGCAACCATCATTTCACTCTTCACTGACTCCGCTTCTCCATCGTCTTCTTCGAGAAACCACCTTACCGCACTAAGCTGGACGGACGCGAAAACCGAATTTGGTGCCCAGGCTCATCTGCACCCGGTCAGAAAAAATCAAAATAAATACTAAACAAATTCAAAAAATCCAATTTTTTGTGTGATAGAAAATGTTCTGCATGAGGTTCGCTCCAAATTTAAACTCATTTGGACATTTGAGAAGATCTCAGCAAAAAAAAGCAAATCGGGTCAGAATAGTATGTGAACAGTAAACAAATGGGGTTTGTCTCGTACTAGCAACCAAAGACATTAATATACCCTTGTATGCATGCAGAAGTGAGAAGGTTGGTTTGGATGGTGCTGCATTAATCAAGCAATGAGGAGTGAGACTGTTATGTCTTTGGGTATTGTAGAAAAAATACGCATTAATTGACACGTAAAATGAGGATTTGTATCGATCAATCCCGTGAAGGAAAACCCCGCCTTTCTTTTTTAACACAAGTAGTACGTCCATACTTGTATCCTATTTGGGTCTAGGCCTTGCATTGCCATACTTTGCCACACATTTTTGCCAAGCTTGCCTAAAGTTTTCAAAATGAAAAGGAGGTACATGTAACACCCCGGATGTAACTTGCCATATTTGTAACTCCCACTCTTGCCATTTTCGGCTTTAAGTTATGAGATTCCCTTCGTGGTTGGGTTTTGTATTTGTTTTGCATTTTGTTCATGTCATGCATTTCATATCATGTCATCATGTGCATCGCATTTGCATTCATGTTCGTCTCATGCATCCGAGCATTTTCCCCATTGTCCATTTCGCAATCCGACACTCCCACATGCACAGGCGCACCCCTCTTGTCTCTTTTCGTGAGCGGGTGTTAAACGTTCTTGGAATGGACTGAGATTTGCCAAGTGGCCTTGGTACACCACCGGTAGACCGCCTATCAAATTTCGTTCCATTTGGAGGCCGTTTGATGCTCCAACGGTTAACCGGGTAACCGCAAAGGCCTCTTGTGTGTTTCAGCTCAACACCCCTCCAAAACGGCCCAATAACACATCTAAACCACTTCCATGTCCTCCGTCGTCGGATCACGATCGTGTGGGCGAAAACTACACCCCATTTGGACACTCCAAACTCCCTCTACCTATAAATATGTGCACCCCGTCCAAATCCACGGTCCAAACCCTAAAAAAACATCCCCGCCGCCACCGGACGCGTCCGCGACGACCGGACACGTCCGCCCGCCGCCGCCCGGCGAATCCTAGGCCGCCACGTGGAGCGCTGCCGCCACCGACCCCGTCGGCCCGCTCGGCCCGTAGCCGGCCCTCCGGACCCATGCCTCACCCGCCGCCGCCCGGACGCGCCCGCCTCCCCGCGCCGCCGCCTACCTCGTCGCCGTCCTCTCCGCCTCCGTCCGCCGCTCTGCCGCGCGCTTCGCCGGCGCCGCCCCTCCGCCCTTTGCTGGCCCCGCCGCCTTGCTCCTCTCCTCCACTGGCTCCGCCGCCCCGCCACCACTCGCCGCCCGCCGCCTCGCTCAACTCGCTGCGCCGCCCTGTCGGCGCTCCTCGCCGCCGGCCGCCGCCCTCCGCCGCCCTCGCCGTCCCTCGTCGCCGGAGCAGCTCCTCCGGTCAAACTCCAGCGAGATCTGTAGCAGGGTGGACTAGATCCACCCGGTGCGCCAACCAAACGTCTCCCCGTGCTCGGATCCCTCCGTCCCGGAACATATTCGTCCAATTTTCGCGGGGTAAAAATCGCCTAAGTCCTGAAATCCTGATATTTTATGCCCCTGTTCTTCATGTCGTATCTCCACGCTCGTTGCTCCAAATGATGCATATGATATATCAAATTGTTCGTCTTGTTGAGCTCTTCATGATAGAAGCTTTTCCATGCATGTTGCTGTCTGTTATGATGCCATTTGCATTGATGCAAATGTGCTATAAATGTTAACTGTTGTTACTTATCATATCATGGTGATTTGTCATTTTTTTCACAGTTGATGTGTGCATCGTATGAGTTTGAGGTCTACATGTGTCTTGAACTAAATCATGCCATCTTTACAGAGGTGCTTGCCTTGTATTTTTGTGATCTATGTGGTGACTAGGACAAGCATGCAAAGTAGCCTCCGCAATGTTGCTGTTTTCAGGGACTTAGGATTTTGCTGTCCTTTTCCTGCTGTTATTTTGATGCCATGTAAACTTGATGTGTAACGCCCCGGACACACCCGCCGTTGGTCGTTACTCCTGGTGGGATCTAGACTGGCCCCACAGATCAATACTAGTCTTTTCTGCGCACTTTGTCCTCACTCGTGCGCACCCGGGAGCAACTTCCCGGTCGGTCACCCGTCCTGACACTACTCCAAGCTGAGCACGCTTAACTTTGGAGTTCTGTCCGAATGGGCTCCCGGAAAAGAAGGAATTCCTTATTGATATGAGTAGTCTATCATCCCTAATAAGCCAGGCTATCACATACACCCCCACTCAGAGGAACCGACGTCCTCGTCGGGCCACAGGAACGTTCCCTCTTGGCACAAATGTCTGTGCTTCCAGTCTGGTACATGTGCCATGTCGGGTGCCACGACGGGTCACAAACGTCATGAACAACATGACGACGCACCTGTCCGCAACCATCCGTGTAACCGCGAGGGTCGGCTCTGATACTAACTTGTAACGCCCCGTATACACCCGTCGTTGGTCGTTACTCCTGGCGGGATCTAGACTGGCCCCACAGATCAATACTAGTCTTTTCTGCGCACTTTGTCCTCACTCGTGCGCACCCGGGAGCAACTTCCCGGTCGGTCACCCATCCTGACACTACTCCAAGCTGAGCACGCTTAACTTTGGAGTTGTGTCTGAATGGGCTCCCGGAAAATAAGGAATTCCTTATTGATATGAGTAGTCTATCATCCCTAATAAGCCAGGCTATCACATGATGCTACAGTGAGATACATGCTTATTTTGGGATACTTCAGTAAGGATGTTTTGAACATGTGGTTATGCTATATCCATCCATGCCTCTGTTTGCAATTATGGAGTTGTCTAGCATGTCTTGTTCTTTCTCTACTTTTGCTATAAAATGTTCCTGGCAGGAAGTTATCATGTTAATCAATTTTTCCATGGTTGTTGTTAGTGATCCATGCATCCTATGAACTTGCTCTTGCCGTGGTTAGCTTCATGAACATGTCATCTTGCTGTTGGTATGCTTGTTGTGTCATGCAATGCTTTGTGGTGGGTGGTTTGAGCTCACAAAGTTGCTATCATAAATCTGTTTATGACATGCTCTGTTTTTCTGCTAAGTCAAACTGTTAATAAAACTTGCTATGTTTACATGGCTGCCATCATATCTTCTGTGCCTTTTTGGCTCATGATCAATAAGGGACTTTTGATCTATGCATTTAGTAGAATCATGCCATGCCTTTGTTTGCAATGATATCTTCCTGTAGCTTGTTGTTTTCTTGCTCTAAATAGTGCTTCCTGATGTTGTTTTTGACATGTTAGTATTTTCACTAAGTCTGTGATGCTGATATCTTTTGCACTTTTGCCATGCTTGTTTGAACCTGCTCTTTTGTGATTTATCCATAGCTCAGTGTTCATGTTTTGTCAAGAATCTCTTGTACATCACTGCCATATGCCTTGTTGTTATGTTGGAGTGCAGTAGCTTAGTTTCTTGTTGCATTCTATATGGCATCGTGCTGTTAATCACAAAATTGTGCCATTCTTGTTTTGCTTGCCATTTGCAAACCGTGCATCCGTTTCCGGTGATCTTTATATCGATTTCAACCAAAATCATCTCATCTTTCCAGTGGCACACTTGGTTTGCCAAGTTGATGCCTTGTTCATTATTTCCCTTCCGGAGCACACGTATGCATTGCATATCATGTCTTGCATATCATGCCATGTTTTGCATCATGTTGCTTGTGCATTGCCCGTGATTCATTGTTGGTCCTTTGCTTGTGTACTTGCTTTGGGTAGAGCCGGGAGACGAGTATGTGACCGAGGAACCTGTTGAGTATGCTTTCGAGGATCAAGCTTTCGACAACTCTGAGAACTTTGCAGGCAAGATGACCATACCCTCGAAATCACTTCTATCTTTGCTTGCTAGTTGCTCGCTCTATTGATCTGTCGCGCTACCTACCACTTCCTTTATCATGCCTCCCACACTGCCATGGCAATCCTCTAACCCACCTTCCTAGCAAACCGTTGTTTGGCTATGTTACCGCTTTTGCTCAGCCCCTCTTATAGCGTTGCTAGTTGTAGGTGAAGTTGAAGTTTGTTCCATGTTGGAATAGGGATATGTTGGGATATCACAATATCTGTTATTTTAATTAATGCATCTATATACTTGCTAAAGGGTGGAAGGCTCGGCCTTATGCCTGGTGTTTTGTTCCACTCTTGCCTCCCTAGTTTCCATCATACCGGTGTTATATTCCTTGATTTTGCGTTCCTTACGCGGTTGGGTGTTATGGGAACCCCTTGACAGTCCGCTTTGAATAAAACTCCTCCAGCAAGGCCCAACCTTGGTTTTAACATTTGCCACCTAAGCCTTTTCCCTTGGGTTTTCGTGAGCCCGAGGGTCATCTTTATTTTAAACCCCCGGGCCAGTGCTCCTCTGAGTGTTGGTCCAAACTAGAGCACCGTGCGGGACCGTCCCTTGGCAACTTGGGTTATGTTGGTACCTGTATGCTTAGCTTACCCAGTGTGCCCTGAGAACGAGATATGTGCAGCTCCTATCGGGATTTGTCGGCACAGTCGGGTGGTCTTGCTGGTCTTGTTTTACCATTGTCGAAATGTCTTGTAACCGGGATTCTGAGACTGATCGGGTCTTCCTGGGAGAGGGAATATCCTTCATTGACCGTGAGAGATGGTGATGGGCTAAGTTGGGAAACCCCCTGCAAGGTATAAACTTTCGAGATCCGTGCCCGCGGTTATGTGGCAGATGGGAATTTGTTAATACCCGGTTGTAGAGAACTTGACACTTAACTTATTTAAAATGAATTAACTGCGTGTGTAGCCGTGATGGTCTCTTTTCAGCAGAGTCCAGGAAGAGAACACGGCCTTGTGTTATGCTTGAACGTAAGTAGCTTTAGGATCACTTCTAGCTTCTCGACCATTGCCTTGCTTCTCTTCTCGCTCTTATTTGCGTAAGTTAGCCACCATATATGCTAGTGCTTGCTGCAGCTCCACCTCACTACCTTCCCCTACCCATAAGCTTAAATAGTCTTGATCTCGCGGGTGTGATATTGCTGAGTCCTCGTGACTCACGGATACTTCCAAACAGTTGCAGGTGCCGAGGATACCAGTGCAGATGATGATACCAAACTCAAGTGGGAGTTCGACGAGGATTCGGGCCGTTCATGTTTCTTGTCCGGATGATCAGTAGTGGAGCCCAGTTGGGATGATCGGGGATCTAGCATTTGGGGTTGTCTTCTTTTATTTTGGTTCCATAGTCGGACATTTGATTGTACTTTGGATGATGTATGGATATTTATGTATTGTGTGAAGTGGCGATTGTAAGCCAACTCTTTATCCCTTTCTTATTCAGTACATGGGATGTGTGAAGATTACCCCTCTTGCGACAAGCCTACCATGCATCTATGCCTCTAAGTCATGCCCCGACACGTGGGAGATATAGCCGCATTGTGGGTGTTACAGTACACTTGCGCACGGCTGTCGCGGTGGCACCGCACCCTCACACAGTCGCTCCTGCACGTTGCAAACCCAACCAAGGGAACGCACCCTCACTAACACGTGCTACCGCATGTGATCAAACCAAACTCAGCCATCCTACCGCCGACACATAATTTTCGTTCATACAATATGTTTATCCAACCGCATGTTGGGGAAGATCCGTACGGCCCATGCAATGGTCTGTTGGGTAAGAAGAAAGGTGAGGAAGAAGAAGGGTTAGGAGACGTAGGATATTCATCCAACCGCTTGAAATGGTCGACTAACCCAAATGATTAAAGTCAGGCGACTTGCATAAATATATGTTTTTGCACATCAAAAGATCCCTACAAACAACAACATAAAGAAAACTATCACTGCTCATGGAACGAGACGGCCTCGTCGTCTTTGGCTACTGGTTCTAACCAGCCGTAGCTGCCAACGTGTGTCTCTACACCATGGTTGTCCTCGGCCTCCAGCTACTCATTCACACAGAGCATGCGGGCGCTCTGTATGGAAGTGAGCACTGCCCGGTTCAAGTCCAGGACGTCCGGTTCCACCTGCAGGAGGGCCTCAATGGCAGTGGCATCCGCGCGCTTGTAACACCCATGTGTCGAGGCACGACTTAGATGCATAACCGCATTGTGGTTTTGTCGCAAGAGGGGTAATCTTCACACAATCCCATGTACTGAATAAGAAAGGGATAAAGAGTTGGCTTACAATCGCCACTTCAACAAATAACAAGGTAAACATACATCATCCAGAGTACAATCAAAGGTCCGACTACGGAACCAAAATAAAATAAGACAACCCCAAATGCTAGATCCCCGATCGTCCCAACTGGGCTCCACTATTGATCAACCGGAAAAGACACATAACAATGATCAAGATCTTCATCGAGCTCCCACTTGAGCTCGGTTGCGTCACCTACACTGGTATCATCGGCACCTGCAACTGTTTGGAAGTATCTGTGATTCACGAGGACTCAGAAATCTCACACCCGCGAGATCAAGACTATTTAAGCTTATGGGTAGGATAGGGTAATGAGTAGAGCTGCAGCAAGCACTAAGCAAAAATGGTGGCTAACATACGCAAATGAGAGCGAGAATAGAAGCAACGCAATGGACGTGAAGCTAGAAATGATCAAGAAGTGATCCTGAAACTACTTACGCACAACCATAACACAAGAACCGTGTTCACTTCCCGGACTCCGCCGAAAAGAGACCATCACGGCTACACACGCGGTTGATGCATTTTAATTAAGTCAAGTGTCAAGTTCTCTACAACCAGACATTAACAAATTCCCATCTGCCACATATCCACGAGCACGGCTCTCGAAAATTTATACCCTGCAGGGGTGTCCCAACTTAGGCCATCACAAGCTCTCACGGTCAACGAAGGATATTCCTTCTCCCGTAAAGACCCGATCAGTCTCAGAATCCCGGTTACAAGACATTTCGACAATGGTAAAACAAGACCAACAAAACCGCCCGATGTGCTGACAATCCCGATAGGAGCTGCACATATCTCGTTCTCGGGGCAACACCAGATAGGTCAAGCTACGGGTAAAACCAGCCCTCAAGTAGCCCCGAGGAGGCCCCGCAGGCTGCCCGGTTCGGACCAACACTTAGAGAAGCACTAGCCCAGGCGGGGGGGGGGGGGGGGGGGGGGGGGGGGTTAAAATAAAGATGACCCTCGGGAGCGCGACTCCCAAGGGAAAAGTATAGGTGGTGGTGAGGCAAATGGTAAAACCAAGGTTGGGCCTTGCTGGAGGAGTTTTATTCAAAGCAAACTGTCAAGGGGTTCCCATAACACCCAACCGCGTAAGGAACGCGAAATCAAGGAACATAACACCGGTATGACGGAAACTAGGGCGGCAAGAGTGGAACAAAACACCAGGCATAAGGCCGAGCCTTCCACCCTTTACCAAGTATATAGATGCATTAATTAAAATAAGAGATATTGTGATATCCCAACATATCCATGTTCCAACATGGAACAAACTTCAACTTCACCTGCAACTAGCAACGCTATAAGAGGGGCTGAGCAAAAGCGGAAACATAGCCAAACAACGGTTTGCGAGGAAGGTGGGTTAGAGGCTTGACATGGCAATATGGGAGGCATGATAAACAAGTGGTAGGTAGCGCAGCATAGCGATAGAGCGAACAACTAGCAAGCAAATATAGAACTGATATCGAGGGTAATGGTCATCTTGCCTGAAATCCTGCTAGGAAGAAGAACGAGTCCATGAAGAAGACAAACGGACGTAGTCGAACGAATCCTCACAATCGCAATGTAACTGGAAGTATAGAGAAGAAGCACAACCGAAAAGAAGCAAACAACATGGTAAACAACCATCACATAAACATGGCATGATGCGCAAACAAGTATGATGCATGTCCGGTTTAAATAGTATGGCATGGCAAGGTGCAACAAGCAATACTACAAGTTAAGTGGAGCCCAATATGCAACGAGTTGCATATTGACGAAACTTCACAACATTTATTTAGTTCGCTCTTGTTTATGTACCCAATAATATTAAATGTTGTTAAACATGGCAAGAGGTGAAGCATGAGCGAACTACCTATCTAGGCAATTTAAATGAGGCCGGAAACAACAAACAATAATTCCAGAAAAACCACATATGCATATTTTGAATTTGGTACTGTTCTGCCCTAAAACGTATTTTAATGTTGTTAAACAGTAAAACAAAGTGCACCAAGTTAATCTATACATTTTTCTACCCCATTTACATATAAAGTTTAGTTAAAATGGAGCTACGGTTAATTAGTTATGAAATAAAACATTTTAACAAGTTATTTAAGAAAATTTAATCAAACAACATTTTAAACATTTTAAGCATGGATGAAAGTTGGATATTAATAATCTACACATAATTCTAAGCATTTTACATATAAAGTTTGTTTAATTTGGATGCGTGCATATTTAGTTATTGGCAAATCAAAATGATGGCATTTTCCGTAAATATGTATGCACCGGAAAATGCTAAAATCACACAGCACAAAAAAAACATACGCGGGCCAGAAGCAATACAGTGCAGCGGCCCCGAGAATGGATGAGGCCCAAGAGTAATTTGAGGTCCAGCGACTGAGTGTGTGGGAGCAAAAATAAAAGGAAAGAGGGAAAAAGAACTGGTGGCTCCCTGGGATTCGATCCCAGGACCTCCTGGATGTTTGCACTAGCAAATAACCACCGGGCTAGCTCAGTATCCATGATATAAAGAGCTCCCAGGATCTTTTGAGCCATTCAACAACTGGTCGGGCTTGGCCATGGCTGCAACGGCGACAACCGACGGCGAGGGCAAGCAAAAGCGACTGCCATTGGGCTTATGAACCCACGGCGGGCATGCGGAAACATAAGACGGTGCACGCGTACTTGCGGAGAGCTGCGAGAGGGGCCGGAGCATAAGCCTCAAATAGAAGTTCTTCCCGGTCGAGGCACGAAGTGTGACTATGCGGCGGCTGCTGGGCGTGGGCGTGCGCGGATGCGTGTGCATGGAGGTGTGCATCGAAGGTGCAGCAAGGGCCGGAAAGAGTGATGAAGCCAGCGGGCATGTGCACAAGCAAGAAGCAGAGAAGAACAAGGCAGGCACGCAGAATAGTGGGCGAGCTCGTCGGGGAACTCCGACGACCAAAACTCGCAGAGGAGGGCATCAAAAGATGTTGCACTACAAGGCGACCCTAAAGGGCTACGAATGAATCGAAACATGAACGGGAACCTCGCCGGCGATGAGGTCCCACGGGTACGCACGGAAAACAGCGACGACGACGGGGTATGACAGGGAAGGAGCAGCGGCTCACCTTGGGGCTACTGCTGGAGTCGGCGGACTCGTTGGGGTAGCAGAGGACCGGCGTCGGGCTGCGCTGATCGATGCAGTGCTCGGCTCCGTGAAGAAGATGAAGTAGAGGAGGTAGACGACGAGGAGGAACTTGGCGTTCCGCGACGATGAAGAGGACGAAGACGACGCCGGGGAAGAAGATCGTGGCGCCCTTGGGCCCTTCTGGCTCCTGGCCTTGCTGGAAGATGAAGAAGACGATGAGGAGGCCTCGCAAACGAGGGTGGAGCGTGCTCGATGGTTCTCTGGTCCTCTATTTCTTGAGGAAGAAGGAGAAACAAAGGGAAGGAAAGGGGTGGCGGCGGTGAGAGTGGGGAGAGGGAACCCTAGGGCGCGAGGCTGCGGTCCTTATAGGAGGGGTGGCGCGAGGCTATGGCTGCCCTCGTGGCCATGTGCCTCTAGTCATGGAGTTTTACTGTGAGAGAGAGGGAGGCATGAGGTGGAAGAAAAAGGAGGGCGACGGGAGACTGGCAGGCGGGCCCGGCGTGGGTGTCCATCGTGGATTACCGCGGGAGGGCGAGCGAAGGAGGCTGGGAGCTGGCGCTGGGCTGCTGCTGCGCTGCTATTACTGGGCCGTGGCTGGGCTCCAGGTAAACCATTCCCTTCTCTTAAAACTTCTGTTTATTCAAATGAACAAAACAAACAAATTTTAAGCAAAAAAGGCCAGGGGTTTTAGGAAGGAAAAGGAATATACATGGATATATATCTGGTGTCCTGAAATTATGCACAATTTTAATAAATTGGTTTGGCAATTTTTAAAGGTAAAAAATAATTCAAGTTTGAATTGAATTCAAACTTGAGCCATTTTCGAACCCAACGAAAACAACTCCAACATGGGATGAAATTTGGCAGAGAGGGTGTAGGCATCATTTAGGATTTATAGGGATAGGTTGAACATTTTTCCGAACAGGAAAAATGCCACATGAAAAAAATGGAATAAAGAAGAAAGGAGAAGTTTGGATGGGATAGAAACTTGGGTGAACTTGAAGAATGGTTGCTGATAGGTGCATGGTGAAAATAATGTGGTGGAGATAAGAATAAGAGGGGTTAACACAAGAACACACAACAAAACTTAAATATGCAAAACAAGGCATGATGATCATGATGCAATGCAAATGATGCAATGATGAATGGAACAAACAAAACAAATCACATGACAAAACTCGGAATCCCTGGAAGGCATCTGGAGCGCCGGTCTCGGGGCGTCATAGCGCTCAACGTTGAGTTGAGCCTCCATTGCCCGGTTCAAGTCTAGGATGTCTGGTTCTGCCTATAGGAGGGCCTCAATGGCAGTGGCATCCGCGCGCTCCGCGTCGTGTTGAGCCTCTGCCACCCGTTTCGCATCCACGACATGCGGTTCCGCCTACAGGAGGGCCTCGATGG
The DNA here is from genome assembly GCF_003073215.2 of Triticum urartu. NCBI lineage: Eukaryota > Viridiplantae > Streptophyta > Magnoliopsida > Poales > Poaceae > Triticum > Triticum urartu. The sequence goes on from NC_053028.1 coordinate 294,846,840, forward strand.
CAGCGGCATCCGCGCGTTCCGCGTCAAGTTTAGCCTCCGCCTCCTGGTCCTCCTTTAGGATCACCAGGTTGAACCGTTGGTCCGCCTGCACCATGGGGGACCCGAACACTGGCACAAAATCGACGTCCATTGTCTCATACGCATCGGGGGCCTTCTGTGCCGTGATCTCCGCCATGAACATTGGATCGGCTTCGTCCTCCTTGGAGCTTGGCTCTAGAGAACTCGGGGATTGGCCCGCGGCAAAGCGAGCTTGGGAACGGAGGTCTGTGGCGCCGACCGTCACCGTGATTTCTGCGTGGCACTCTGGCGTCAGGATCTTGTAGTACGTGATCTTATAGCGCACCATGGCTTTCTAGCGAACTAGGGGACGGTTGATGTGGGCTAGGGGATCGAAAGGTGGGGGAATAGGCTGGAGAGGAGGTGTGGTTTTGGGGCAGTGGTGACCGGCCAGCAAGTAGCTGGCATAGGCCGAGCAGCGAAGGTTCTGGTGTGAATAGTGGTTCCGGTGATGAAGGGATCGAAGGGAGTATATTGTACGTTCAAAAGCAAAACGAACATTGAATACCCTTTATATATGATTTGCTGATGCTATGATCACTGGTTCAAAATTTTGAATCCGCCTTAGGTATCACACATGCACCCACTCGTTCTCTCTCGGTTTCATCTGAGGGTTTGGAGATCAATTGAAATAGGACTAGGGTGGGTACAGTATGTTCATTTCGCTTTTCAACATATAATATACTCCCGCCTATCCACACAGATCCCCTGGATCATTTCTATCATAGAAACACACCAAACCTTTATCTCCTTGCATGACACGCACTTGATCTCTCAACATCAATCGATCTCATCAAGATGTGTCGGGGCATGAACCGAATGGGATGTCAAAACTAAGATGGGAAGCGACACTTAGTGGAGGCAAAGTGAAACTTTAAATGAATCGTTTGTCTGTATGCATGTCGGACAAATTACAACATTGGAAATACAAGCATGGTCTAGGCCCACATGTGAATGATACTCGGCAGAATGTTCAAATGAGGCATGCGGGAGGATGGACTCGACCGGAGGGCGGCATGATCGATGGAGAAGAGGGTTGGAGAGGAATGAGAAATAAGCAACACCACATGATTATAGTTGAACGGCTCAAATAAACATTAAGTTGACTCGTTTTCCCTTACGTCTTGGTCAGGGAGTAAGATACTCCCTCTATTTTTATTTACTCTGCATATTAGGTTTGACTGAAGTCAAACTTCATAAAATTTGACCAAATTTATAGAAAAATATGAACATTTACAATAGCAAATCTATATGATGTGAAAGTATATTCAATGATGAATCTAATGGTATTGATTTGTTATTGTATATGTTATTATTTCTGTCTATAAACTTTATCAAAGTTTACAAAGTTTGACTTTGAGCAAAGCTAAAATGCGGAGTAAATAAAAACAGAGGGAGTACGCGTGGGACTAGTATATAGTTACTACTGCTGGAACATGGTAAGTTAGACCCCTAAATGCGGGCATGGACCAGGCACACCTCAATTATTCCTTGGAACAGTCGGATACCTACATTAGCACACCATCCGACTACTTAATCAAGTGTTATGCTTCACTAGTTGAAAAGGAAAAGGGTGGTATCGTACCCAAAACCACCACACTTGGGGCTAGGGTAACAAGTACTCTACCACATTTGAACTAGGGCACAAAAACCACCTGTTATGCACCTAATGCGTAATGCGGAGCACTGACGCTCGAATTTGGCCAGGAAAACAGGGAAATTGACATGCTGGGCACACCTGTCGGCATGATGTGGCGCATACTAGTCTAATGGAGGAGCTGGCCAATGACCTCCTCACCACCGGAAACCGTTCATGTGGGTCGTGGGGGCCAGCAACATGGCACAGCTCCCGCACCGCCTCTGGACACGGCGACCGTGGTGAGGGACATGCTCATCGTCGCTGGACACGCTCGGCTTGATGGTGCTGAGGGTGGCGTTAGCGCTATGGCAGGACCAGCAGATCAACACCCGGCTCGTCGAGGATGCACAGGGTGCCGAAGTGCGGGTGCCATGACGCATCCGCGGAGTGTTCTAGCGCAGCCAACTGCATCCCCAGGACCTGAGACCATGCCGGGTCATCTTGCTTTTTCAATGACATGTGGGGATCGCATGTGAGCAAAGGGCATCTCCAACATTTCTAATGAAGGAAATATGCATTCGAGGCAATAATAAAGATGTTATTTATATTTCCTTATATCATGATAAATGTTTATTGTTCATGCTAGAATTGTATTAACCGGAAACTTGATACATGTGTGAATACATAGACAAAACAAAGTGTCCCTAGTATGCCTCTACTTAACTAGCTCGTTCATCAAAGATGGTTAAGTTTCCTGAACATAGACATGTGTTGTCATTTGATGAATGGAATCACATCATTAGGAGAATGATGTGATCGACAAGACCCATCAATTAGCTTTGCATAATGATCGTTTAGTTTCTCTGCTATTGCTTTCTTCATGACTTATACATGTTCCTCCGACTATGAGATTATGCAACTCCCGAATACCGGAGGAACACCTTGTGTGCTATCAAATGTCATAATGTAACTGGTTGATTATAAAGATGCTCCACAGGTGTCTCCGATGGTGTTTGTTGAGTTGGCATAGATCGAGATTAGGATTTGTCACTCTGTGTATCGGAGAGGTATCTCTAGGCCCTCTCGGTAATGCACATCACTATGAGCCTTGCAAGCAATGTGACTAATGAGTTAGTTACGGGATGATGCATTACAGAACGAGTAAAGACACTTGCCGGTAACGAGATTGAACTAGGTATGATGATACCGACGATCGAATCTCGGGCAAGTAACATACCGATGACAAAGGGAACAACTTAAGTTGTTATGCGGTTTGACCGACAAAGATCTTCGTAGAATATGTAGGAGCCAATATGAGCATCCAGGTTCCGCTATTGGTTATTGACCGGAGATGTGTCTCGGTCATGTCTACATAGTTTTCGAACCCGTAGGGTTCGCACGCTTAACGTTCGATGACGATTTGTATTATGAGTTATGTGATTTGATGACCGAAGGTTGTTCGGACTCCCGGATGAGATCACGGACATGACGAGGAGTCTCGAAATGGTCGAGACATAAAGATTCATATATTGGAAGGTTACATTCGGACACCGGAATGGTTCGGGTCGTTTCGGATGAGTTACAGAGTACTGTGGGTCACTGGAACCCCCCGGGAAGTTATTGGGCCTCATGGGCCTAGTGGTGGAAGAGAGAAGGCCGTCCAGGGAGTGGCGCACGCCCCCTAGCCCAAACCAAATTGGACTAGGGTTTGGGGAGGCTCCTTCTCTCCTCCTCCTCCTTCCCTCCTTCTCCTACTAGGAATAGGAAAGAGGAGGGGAATCCTACTTGGACCGGGGAGTCCTAGTAGGATTCCCAACACCTGGCGCGCCCCCTCCTTTATATACATGGCCAGGGGGCACTCCATAGACACACACGTTGATCTTTTAGCCGTGTGCGGTGCCTCCCTCCACAGTTACACACCCCGGTCATACCGTTGTAGTGCTTAGGCGAAGCACTGCATCGGTAACTTCATCATCACTGTCACCACACCGTCTTGCTGACGGTACTCTCCCTCGGCCTCAACTGGATCGAAAGTTCGAGGGATGTCATCGAGCTGAATGTGTGCTGATCGCGAAGGTGCCATGCATTCGGTACTTGGATCGGTTGTATCGCGAAGACATTCGACTACATCAACCGTGTTACTAAAAGCACCGCTTTCGGTCTACGAGGGTACATACACACACTCTCCCCTCTCGTTGCTATGCATCTCCTAGACAGATCTTGTGTGATCGTAGGTAATTTTTTCGAAATACTGTGTTTTCCAACAGTGGCATCCAAGCCAGGTATATGCGTAGATGTTATATGAATGAGTAGAACACAAAGAGTTGTGGGCGATAATAGTCATAGTGCTTACCAGCAATGTCTTACTTTGATTCAGCGGTATTGTTGGGTGAAGCGGCCCAGACCGACATTACATGACCGCGTTCATGAGACTGGTTCCATCGACGTGCTTCGCACACAGGTGGCTAGTGGTTGTCTGTTTCTCCAGCTTTAGTTGAATCGAGTTTGACTATGCGTGGTCCTTGTTGAAGGTTAAAACAGTACACTTGATGAAAAATCGTTGTGGTTTTGATGCATAGGTAAGAACGGTTCTTGCTAGAAGCCCGTAGCAGCCACGTGAAACTTGCAACAACAAAGTAGAGGACGTCTAACTTGTTTTTGCAGGGCATGTTATGATGTGATATGGTCAAGACATGATGAGATATAAATTGTTGTATGAGACGATCATGTTTTGTAAAAGTTATCAGCAATTGGCAGAAGCCTTATGGTTGTCGCTTTATTGTATGAAATGCAATCGCTATGTAATTGCTTTACTTTATCACTAAGCGGTAGCCATAGTTGTAGAAGCAATAGTTGTTGAGACGACAACGATGCTACGATGGAGATAAAGGTGTCAAGCCGGTGATCATGGTGATCATGACGGTGCTTTGGAGATGGAAATCAAAAGCACAAGATGATGATGACCATATCATATCACTTATTTTGATTGCATGTGACGTTCATCCTTTATGCATCTTATTTTTCTTAGTACGGCGGTAGCATTATAAGATGATCTCTCACTAAATTTCAAGGTATAAATGTTCTCCCTAAGTATGCACCATTGCTACAGTTCGTCGGGCTGAGACACCACATGATGATCGGGTGTGATAATTTCTACGTTCACATACAACGGGTGCAAGCCCGTTTTGTACACGCAAAATACTCAGGTTAAACTTGACGAGCCTACCATATGCAGATATGGCCTCGGAACACTGAGACCGAAAGGTCGAACATGAATCATATAGTAGATATGATCAACATCGTGACGTTCACCATTGAAAGCTACTCCATCTCACGTGATGATCGAACATGGTTTAGTTGATATGGATCACGTTGTCAGGACCCCGATCCTAAGTCACACCGATCAAGCATGTAACACATCATATCACTTTGCGGCCTTAGGCACGGTATTCCCACAGGTGCGACCTTACCTGGCCTGGGACCGTCTATGCCTTTTGGATCACGTATATGATAGTGTCGCTAGCATCCAAATGACAAAGAACCTGGGCCGACATGACTAGTCATGAATCCAAAGTGGCACTAACTTACAGGGACATGCATACATGACCCGGCAACGAACGTGTCGGTCATCTACGTGTGAACCCAAGTCATAGCAAGCTACAAGGACTTAAAGGAACAACACGTGACATTTCCCCGAAGGGACAGACACATGAACGAAGAAGGACACATGCCGGCCAGCCTAAGTGTTCCGAAGCAGTAGCAAGCTACCATGGCTCAGTGGAAGAACTAGGAGACATTTCCCGGTAAGAGAGGCTACCAAGAATAAACAACTAGGTTGTTGTATCCCACACATACCAAGCATTTCAATAACATACACACAATATGCTCGATATGTGCGAATACAACATGGCATCACAACAAAACTCTATGACTCAAAGTATTTATTCATTAGGCTCCGAGGAGCCATATATTACAAACATGGGTCTGATGACCCAACATTCAAGTCATACAAGCAAAAAACACATGCAGAAGCTTAGCTTGTCTGAGTACAGACAACTACAAATGAAAAGGCTGAGAAGCCTGACTATTTACAAGATCCTGGCGAGGGTACAAGATCGTAGCTGAGGTAACAAGCTAAACATCGAAGTCCACGCGGAACTACTAGTGAGACTGAAGTCTCTCTGCAAAAACATAAATTAAGAAAACGTGAGTACAAATGTACCCAGCAAGACTTACATCAGAACTAGCTACATATGCATCAGTATCAACAAAGGGGTGGTGGAGTTTAACTGCAGCAAGCCAACTTTGACTCAGTGGCTATCCTGTACTACGATTGCAAGTAACTCTTTTGAGGTGGCGCACACAAGTCCACATATTCACCATAGCACTCAGGCTTATCTTGCGCATTTTAGAGTATCCACTTTCAGTTGTCTATGAACTGTATAAGCAACCCAGAGGTCCTTTACCGCGGACGCGGCTATTCGTAGATCATATTAACCCTGCAGGGGTGTACTTCTTCACACACGCTCCCGCCACTTACCACCATGTACACGTCGTGTATCTCGGCAACCTTCAAGCGGAAGCCTAGCGAGGGAGTCGGCCACGACATGACTAACCACACAAATCTCTAGTCTAGGTCTGTCGCCTATTCGAGTTCCATCCGCAAGGAGATCTAGCCGGGGTGTCGCTCACAGCCCCAAACAATGTGTACAGGGTTCCCAAGCCCACCTCGTCGGATCGATCTACGCTTGTTACACCGTGCCACGGTGCCTAGTCTGTCCCAAGCCCACCTGTACCGGGTGCCACTTGGTAGATTACTAACACAACCTACAAACACCAGAAACTAGTTGCAACTTCGGGACAGAGATCAAGGCGATTAATAACTTGAGAGGGGCACTTAAGCATTCCAATGCGTGGTAGTAGTTGTTCATGGATCACAAACATAGAACTCAGTTCCTGAGGACGGTTTCAATGAGACAACCCACCATGTACTCCTACATGGCCTCTTACCGCTACCTTTACCAAATCGTGTTCACACACTTAGCTCTCAATAGTAGGACATGTTCACCACATTCCAATTCATCCCCGATGATTGACTCAACTCTAAGCAGTAGCAGGCATGAGAACAAGCATGAATGATTAGGCACATCAGGGTTCAAACAACTCCTAGTCATGCTAGTGGGTTTCATCTATTTACTATGGCAACGACAGGTCATGCAGAGGAAAGGGGTTCAACTACCGTAGCAGGTAACAGTTGAAGTGTTGTCGTCTTAATGCAGTAAAAGAGAGCAGAAGCGAGAGAGTGGGATTGTATCAGAATGAACAAGGGGGTTTTGCTTGCCTGGCACTTCTGAAGATAGTATAGCTCTTCATCGGTGTCATCGAACACATCGATGGAATAACGTCTACTGATAGGGGACAATTACCGGCAACAGAGAAGAAACAAAATCAATGCGATGCAACAATATGATGCATGAATGTGACATGGAAATATGCTGTGGTTTGAGCTAATGCAACTAGCAACAATTTAAATGAAGTTGGTTTGAATCCAAGATTCAAATTCAAACTCCATATGTTATTATTCACATGCCATTTAATTGATTTGACCTAATGAGTAGGTTTAACTTGCTTTAACATGCATGTAAACAGTATCATTGGATAGATTGGATTTTTCTGACCATTTTTCATATATAAATTATTTCATTATGAGCTATAGATTATTTTCTATATTTTTTTAGATGTTTTGGGCATTTTCTGAAAATAAATAAATCATTTAGATTTATTTAAATTCCAGAAAGCTTTGTTGCGTCAGCATGACGTCTGTGTGACATCAGCAAGTCAACAGGAGCCGGTACAGGTCAAACCTGACCTGTGGGACCCATTTGTTAGTGTCACATTACTGGCTTGGGTCACTGACGAGTGGGTCGGTCAAGGGCCACGTCAGCAAGGTCAACACTGACGCGTGGGGCCATTGTGATTAGTTAAAACTAAACAGGAACTAGCTATGGTTAATTAAGGGTGTGGGGCCCATATGTAAGTGAGAGAGGGTTGGTTAATTAGCATGTGATTAGCCCTAACTAGATGGCCACGTCTGCAGTCGCTGGAGTTCGGCCGATGACGACCAAGAGCGCGGCGGATGTTCACCGTAGTGGCTCGGGTTTCACCTACAGGAGACCGTTTGGGCTGCGGGCGGTACCGTTGGAAAGCTGGCACTCGGCCGCATACAACGGAGGTGGAGGGAGGCCCTGGGTTGCCAGAGTTGGGCTCGGCGATGAGGTCAAGCGGCGGCGGGGCTCGGGTTCTAGTGGGCGCAGGGCTGCAGCTCGCGTACGGTGAACGGGGTGGCACAAGAGGCATCTAGGGGCAGCATAATCACGCCTGTGCCACGGGAGCGCGGGCTCGCCGTCCTTGGTGGACGGCAGCCTCGGTTGCTCACAGGGCGGCGACTAGAGAAGAAACACGCCGACGGGGAGAGGGATGAGAGGTGCAGGAGCTCACATGGAAGCAGAGGAGAAGGTCAGCGAGCTCGGGGACGACTTGGAGACGGTGAATCGGAGCCGGCGATCTTCGGTGCTCGTCGGTGAAGACGACGACGATGGCGTCACTGCAGGGCTCCCCGCGTCGTGTGTGTTGATGGAGACGATGTACGCAATGAGTGCGGAGCTTCCAGACAAGTGGGTAGGCGAGGGGAGGCCAGTGGGCACGGCGGCGGTGAGCTGCGCTCTGCGAGTGTGTTCGGGCAGCTGCGGGAGAGAGAGCCGGAGCGGTGGGGAGAGGCCAAAGAGGCGGGGGAGTGGGCGAGCGGGTGTTGGGCATCTCCAGACGCGGATGGGCTTGAAGGGGAGGCCGCCAGCACGAAGCAGGATGTGGAAACCTCAGGTGCATCTGCGGGCGACATGGTGTTGTCCTCCTGCAGGAGCTAGGAGATGACTGGCAGAAGGCCAGGTGGGCTGGGCTGCATAGCTGGTCCGGCAACAGTAGCAGGCTGTGCAGGTAGGCTGAGGTAAGTTCTGATCTGTTTTACTTTTCTTCTATTTTCTATGAATTTATTCATTTGCGACTCATTCAAATTCAAACGTAAATCAAAGCAGGGCAAAACCTTGTGAATATTTGTATGTTGCCATTATGGACTTTTCCAAAGGCACATAAATAATTTCAGGGCCTTTTCAAATATATTCTGTATAAAATGAATATAATCCAAAAGTCAAATACTTATTGATTTGATTTCAAAGGCCCAAAATAAATATCCCCGAGACTCCAAAAATATTGGTTTGAATTTTACCTTGTGGCAATATTTTTATAGCTTAACAGGAACATTTGCTTGGGTTTATGTGAAGCAATTTTTAATATTGATCATTTTTTAGAAAAGATCTCTGAGGATTTCCACTTTCCCCAATTCACATTTAAATGGAATTTAAACATGATGCATGGATGCCACTCACTGATGCAACTAATTACAAAGAAGAATTCTAGGGCTGTGACAACTCACCCCCACTAAACAAGAATCTCATCCCGAGATTCAATACGTGAGGTAAGAAGACAGAGGGGGCACAAGGCCAACACAATCTTCTTGATCCAAATGCTCTTCTCAAAGATGTTGATCCACTACATCATATGATTATGACATCCTTGCCTTCGAGAACTTCATCCAACATGGCAATGAGAGGAAAGGAAAACTCTAAAGAGTCGATCTTCTCGAAGATCGAGCAACTGACGGTCAACTCACATATTGAGACATGGTAACATCTCTCGAGTTGAGTCACAAAACACACATCAGGGTGATGGAAAGAAACAGATGACGAAAGTTCGATTGGGTAGGCAAGAATCCCACGCCTAAGTAAGACTGTGCATAGGTTTCAAAGTAGCGAGGAAGCAATTGCCATGATTCCATAACCGGACACCTTGGGGGAGGTGACTCGTAGAGATCTTCCCTAGAGTGGAAAAAAGAATTACTTTTGACATGGAAATCATTGAAACTCTCCATACTAGCCTAAGGCAAATCACAATGATTGTTTGAAGGAGTTCGAAAGAATGGCATACTCGGACCAGAATGGATGATGTGGACTACCTTGTTGAAGACAACGCAATTGATGCTTTTTACTTATCATCGGAAATGGATGGGACCCATGGTAGGACCACTTTTGAAGATGATCCTGAACATCAATTACTAAGAGGGCAACCTATGGGAAATTGGCACCATGGCGGTGCAAGCTGGGAACAAAATGCTTGGGAATGTTCCAACCATCATATCTGCTTGAGATTCAGATCTGGCATGATACTTCAGACTCAACATGTCTGAAAATAAGAATTGCAACACAAATCGACGAGATAATGTTGCGAGATTCTCAGGAAATGGACTATGGTAGTAAGCTCCAAAACATGAGCTGGTTCTGCTACACACATGTGAACACGCTGTCCCAGACAAGCATGGCCACATGGTAGTCTTACAACAAAACACTACCGATTTCTGGTAGGGAACCATCATTGAGGATATCGAAGTCCTTTTATAAGCTCGATTTAGCTCTTAAGAAGGAGCTTCTTCACCTTGAACAAATCTATCAATGGCTTTGTATGCTAGAAACACATATGAAATGAAGGCGGCCAACCTATCAAACCATAGAGTACTTCACACATGCGTGACTAACTTGGGATGATTCCAGAGGAAGCTAAAACAAGCTTTCTCGAATTCACAGCGGTAACTTGGATCAAATGCACATGAATTAGAGGAAGTCTCTTCTTTCATCTAGACATATGCTTCATGAGCTAGCATGAAGAAATGCTTACAAAAGTTTCCAACACTAACTTAGATGTTCAACATGAATCATGGACAAGATGAAATGTTGATGATGAGCTCAACAACAGATCATCGAGATTTCCATGAAGATGGAATTCCACAACTATGTGAACAAGGTTATAACATTGGTTAGACCCAAAAGATATAATGATGTCTGCTCAAGGAAATAACCACGAGTAAGACAACATTCTGAATATCATTGGTTCTGAGTTAATTTGACGATAGCCCACACTCAAATCAAACTTTGGATAAGACAATAGATCCAACAATTGATCACGAAGATCAATTGATGAAGATATCATGTCTCTTCAACACACATATACAAAGAGATATCCCTTTGGAATGAACTAAGTCGGATAAAGCTTTTATCTTCCAACCCTCCAAGTTGTTGTTTAGCTTAACCAACTAGCTTAGGGATATCCAACACGGATTCTTGGAGAAGGGGTGGTTTACAAGAAACCAACTTGATCACGAGCTCAACATAACAGTCAGGGAACAACCTGGTAACACTCCCGAGAGGATATTCGGGAAATCACGAACCACCGATATGCTACTAAGCTCGAGAACAATCTTGCTTTTGAGGCTAATTGATGTGATCAACTAGGCAAGGGATTAACACAATGCTAACTCTTTGATCAATGAGTGCACCAGGAAATATGGACTAGGTAGCACGATCAATCTTAGGATGATGATTCAATAACCAGCATGCTAAGAATGAGAGTATTGTCCATTAAATACCAAGCAACAGAGTTGCTAGGAGTATTGATTTCACACCTCACAATTCACTTGTCGGTATTTCGGTTACAATAACACGGGGACCGAGAAATGAACAATGATGGCGAGGAGTATCACCGCATCAAGAATTCATAAGAGATGGTGTAATTCTCATGACATTCCTGGCATAAAGAGGGCAACACCCCAAGGTAGAACAGAACAAAAGTTGAATTAGCATTTTGATACAACTGCTTAGACCCAATCATGGAAATGGATAAGGTACCGGAGTTTGTTTCTCCTAGTCATTCCGAAACAGAATGGCTTGATGGACCATAAGTAGGCCTCGATGAACACGAATGCACAACTATTCTTGACTATTAAGTGATAGACTAGGGTCAGAATACAGCTGAGGAGGGTCAACTCAAGGAACATATAACCTTATGAGTTGTGGATGCATAGATTAGTATGTCGAACCAAGTTTAACAGGTTTCTTCCGGATAACCCATGCAGAGAGGTAGGACTGGCAGAGTCACAATTTAGAATGGGGAACTCATTGAGAGCACTCTTGTTGTGATCTTTTGGTTCAAGGAATTTCTGCCATAAGCAGTTCATGGTATTTGGAAGAAGGAAATACCACAGACCTCAAGGACTATTACATAGGCTACTAATATCCTAAAGGAACGAGAAACACTATCAACAGGAAGTGAGTAGAGTGATTCTTGGGTCAAGAACCCATGAGTAGAATACCTACTACTAAATGGCATCACGGGATGCTTTCGAGAATGATGGCCAGAATCATCACACTGGGAATACGAGTCAGAGCTAGATTACTAGGTGGTTCTCTAAGACACCTAGGGTCATAATAATAGCTTCAACATATATGTCGAGGCAGTGGAGTAACTCAACACACTGATTAGTGTGGTTAATCTGGCCCAAAGGAACATCGACAAAGGGAAGAAGGGATTTATAAATGCATCACACTATTTAGAAACCTGGAATGACTCGGACAGCATAACGGCTGTAAATGGTCAAAAAGATTTGAGGCATCCTGCAAAATGGTGGCATAACCACTGAACATCACAATATCAAGGTTCCGAGACCATCTGTTAACGCACAGAAGTAGTAGGAACTGAACTGGGCTTGAATCCATCAATCCTATAAGTCTACGGATTAGTAACAGGTGAACCTGATAGAAAAATGAGAAGCCTAGTTCTTAATCCCCGCAGAAAAGAAGACGTTGACTCAGATCAGAAGGGCATAAGGTAAAGGAGTAAAAAGAGTGAGGGAGTCCTAGATTAGGGGATCTCCGGACAGACGGACTGTCGGACTATGAAGATACAAGATTGAAGACTTCGTCCCGTGTCTGGATGGGACTCTCCTTGGCGTGGAAGGCAAGCTAGGAAATACAGATATGTAGATCTCCTCCCTTGTAACCGACTCTGTGTAACCCTAGCCCCCTCCAGTGTCTATATAAACCGGAGGGTTTAGTCTGTAGGACAACAGATAATCATACCATAGGCTAGCTTCTAGGGTCTAGCCTCTACGATCTCGTGGTAGTAAACTCTTGTAATACTCATATCATCAATAACAATCAAGCAGGATGTAGGGTTTTACCTCCATCAAGAGGGCCCAAACCTAGGTAAACATTGTGTCCCCTGCCTCCTATTACCATCCGCCTTAGACACACAGTTCGGGACCCCCTACCCGAGATCCACCGGTTTTGACACCGACATTGGTGCTTTCATTGAGAGTTCCACTGTGTCGTCACTATAAGGCTTGATGGCTCCTTCGATCATCGGTAACGATGCGGTCCAGGGCGAGGTTTTCCTCCCCGGACAGATCTTCGTATTCGGCGGCTTCGCACTGCGGGCCAATTCGCTTGGGCATCTGGAGCTGATCGAGCGTTATGCCCCTGGCCATCAGGTCAGATTTGGAAACTTAAACTACACTGCCGACATCCGCGGAGACTTGATCTTCGATGGATTCGAGCCCATGCCAGGTGCACCGCACAGTCACGATGAGAATGACATAACTCTGCCGTCGGACAGTATTAGGGAGATCGCATCTGCAACTTCTCTGGCCGTCAATTCGGAGCGAATTGCGCCATCCGAGAGCGGAGGGATAGACCCCGCCATGGAGGCCGCACTCTCAGTGGCGATAGAGCCAGATACTGACTTCACCCCTTACGAGAGCCGTGCCGCCGAACCACTGGACTCGTCTCCGGCCACGGACTCCGAGCCACGTGCATCCGTGCCCATCGAATCCGACTGGGCACCGATCATGGAGTTCACCTCCGCAGATATCTTTCGGCACTCGCCTTTTGGCGATGTGCTAAATTCGTTAAGGTCTCTCTCCTTGTCGGGAGAGCCTAGGCCGAACTATGTCCGGCTAGAATGGGATGCAGACGACGAACAAATTCGCTGCCCACCCACCACCCACTTAGTAGCCACTGTCGACGATTTAACCGACATGCTCGACTTCGACTCCAAAGACATTGACGGTGTGGACGATGATGTAGGAGACGAACAGGAACCACCGCCCATAGGGCATTGGACCGCCACCTCATCATATGATATATACATGGTGGACACTCCCAAAGAACGCAACGGCGACGAGACAGTGGAGGATGACCCCTCCAAGAAGAAACCCAAGCGCTGACGTCAGCGGCGCCGCTCTAAGTCCCGCCACAGCAAAAGTAGTGATACCGGCATAGGAGATAATAAAACTCCAGATAGTGCCGAAGACAACCACAACCCCCTCCAGTACGATGTAGAGCGGGAGGATGAACAAGCTAGCCCTCCAGAGCAGGCAACGAGGAAATTCGCTGCCCACCCACCACCCACCTAGTAGCCACTGTCGACGACTTAACCGACATGCTCGACTTCGACGGTATGGACGACGAAGCCGGAGAAGAACAGGATCCACCACCCTCAGGGCACTGGACCGCCACCTCCTCATATGATATATACATGGTGGACACCCCCAAAGAAGCCAATGGGGACGAGAAAGCGGAGGATGACCCCTCCAAAAAGCAACCCAAGCGTCGACGTCAGCGGCGCCGCTCTATGTCCCGCCACCGCAAGAGGAGTGATATCGGCACAGGAGATAATAACACTCCGGATAGCGCCAAAGACAACAAAAATCCCCTCCAGCATGGTGTAGAGCTAGAGGACGAACAAGCTAGCCCTCCAGAGCAGGCAGCAGATGGAGAACCGGAGGAGGACAAATATATGCCTCTCTCCGAAGACGAGGCGAGCCTCGGTGATGAGGAATTTATCGTGCCTGAGGATCCCGTCGAGCAGGAGCGCTTCAAGTGCCGGCTTATGGCCACAGCAAATGTCCTGAAGAAAAAGCAACAACAGCTTCAAGCTGACCAAGACTTGCTAGCAGATAGATGTACCGAAGTCCTTGAGGCCGAGGAATACGAACTAGAGTGCCCCTCCAAGAGTTACCCAAAACGCAGGTTGCTACCTCACTTAGAGGAGGAAGCATCGAAACCTCCATCACGAGTGTACGATGCGGCTGACCGGACACCGCGTGACCGAGACAGAAGGGCGTTTCATCCTGAAGTTCAGCCTGCACCCCGCCACCACTCAATCAAAAATACCATGGTCTGGGGCAACACACAGGACCTGCGAGACGTATTGGACAGAAGGGCAAAACTCGCAAGGTCAATATACGGGTCACGGGCGCGCGCGCCAACATAGGACGATGATCGTCACGCCTGATACACCAAAGATAAATCCAGCCGGGCCAAATACAGTAGACAAGACTCATATGAACTGCGTCGTGATATAGCCCGGCACAGAGGCGCCACACACCCCCTATGCTTCACTGATGAAGTTATGGATCACGAATTCCCGGAGGGTTTTAAACCCGTTAATATCGAATCGTATGATGGTACAACAGATCCCGCTGTATGGATCGAGGATTTCCTCCTTCACATCAACATGGCTCGTGGTGATGATCTACATGCCATCATGTACCTCCCACTAAAACTCAAAGGACCAGCTCAGCATTGGCTCAATAACTTGCCAGTAGACTCCGTCGGTAGTTGGGAGGATTTGGAAGATGCATTCCTTGACAACTTCCAGGGCACTTATGTGCGACCACCAGATGCTGATGACTTGAGCCATATAACCCAGCAGCCAGGGGAATCGGCCAGGCAATTCTGGACACGGTTCCTGACCAAGAAAAACCAAATTGTTGACTGTCCGGATGCAGAGGCCCTAGCGGCATTCAAGCATAACATCCGCGACGAGTGGCTTGCCCGCCACCTTGGCCAGGAGAAGCCAAAGTCTATGGCATCCCTCACGACACTCATGACCCGCTTTTGCGCGGGTGAGGATAGCTGGCTGGCTCGCAGCAACAACACATCAAGGAATCCGGGCACTTCGGATACCAAAGATGCCAACGGCAGACCACGTCGTAACAGACCAAAGCGCCGTAAAAATGGCGATAACAACGATGGTACGGCAGTCAATGCCAGATTCAGAGGCTCTAGATCCGGTCAGTGGAAAAAGCCATTTAAAAGAAGTACTCCGGCTCCGTTTAGTTTGGATCACATACTGGATCGCTCGTGCCAAATCCACGGCACCCCCGACAAGCCAGCCAATCACACCAACAGAGAATGCTGGGTGTTCAAGCAGGCGGCAAGTTAAGTGTCGAAAACAAGGACAAGGGGCTGCATAGTGATGACGAGGAGGAGCCCCGGCCGCCGAACACGGGAGGACAGAAGGGGTTCCCCCCACAGGTGAAGACGGTGAACATAATATACGCAACCCACATTCCCAAGAGGGAGGGAAGCGTGCACTAAGGGACGTCTATGCGATGGAGCCCGTCGCCCCAAAGTTCAACCTATGGTCCGCTTGTCCGATCACCTTTGATCGCAGGGACCACCCCACTAGTATTCATCCACTAGTATCTTCATGGCGGATCCGCCGCACTGGTCCTAGACCCCATCATCATACGGATTTCACCTCACTCGAGTCCTTATGGACGGCGGCAGCAGCCTGAACCTGCTCTATCAGGATACAGTGCGAAAAATGGGTATCGATCCCTCGAGGATCAAACCCACCAAAACCACCTTTAAGGGCGTCATCCCAGGTGTAGAGGCCCATTGCACAGGCTCAATCACACTGGAAGTGGTCTTCGGATCACCGGACAACTTCCGAAGCGAGGAGTTAATCTTCGATATCGTCCCGTTTCGCAGTGGCTATCACGCACTGCTCGGACGAACCATTTGCAAAATTCAATGCAGTACCGCATTACGCATACCTCAAGCTCAAGATGCCAGGACCTAGGGGGTCATAATAGTGAATGGAAACACAGAACGCTCGCTCCGCACGGAAGAGCACACTGCGGCCCTCGCAGCAGAAGCACAAAGCAGCCTTTTAAGGCAAACCACTAATTCGGCGATAGCCCCCGGACACCTTCAAGCGAGTCCGGAGTAAACTGCAACAGGATCGCCTGGCACGTTCAGAGCTCGCCTAGCAATTCGGCCCCCGTCCCAGTCCCAGTCAAGCGACGAAAATCCGTGCGCGCGTACATAATTACGCACTGAAAATACCATGGACATAGGCGGGGGCACGATCAGGGCACGTCCCGCAATGCGGCTTAACCGCCCTAGGGGCTGTATACCTTTATCATTTTTCTCTTTCAGGCCTAACTCTCTGGAAGCCCTTTCCGGCAGTACGATTGGACACATTACGGGAAGGAACAACCAAGGCGGCAAGAAGCTAAGATGTACACGGAACCCTCAGGTGGTCTCTAATATTAATTGATATACCCGCTTTCTACTATCCATACACAGCTTGCCCTTGGATAGGACATGTCAAATAGTCCTACTTTCTGCTTATTGCACTACTTGTACCAGTACGCTTCGACGTATTATTTAAATAACAATGCATAGCATTAGTCTATTATTGCATTATTATCCTTTTTTTCTCTTATATGTCCATTTACGACAATCCGCACCCGTACATTCGGGTACGGTCAGTACGCCAGGGGCTTTCGTTTACCCCATAATACGCGCGAGAAGTCCGAACACTTTCGACAGTGCGGCACCCCGAACTTATAGCACTATATGCATCAGCTCCGAATCATGTCTTGGGTCAATAGTTGGGTTTGCCCAGCTCCCATGCTTTGGTACCTTACGTTCCGCTATATCGGCTAAGGTAGCGGTGGGAGAACTACTGCGATTGTGTCCCGGTTCTTCCGGACGAGCACCTCAGTAGAGAAAGCCGAAAACTGACTGTCATGATAAGGCGAGAGACTGGTCGCGAGAGACTGGTCACTGTTCGAGAGGTCTCAAGTCCTTAAAGACTTTTTCCGCTTCGGGCGAGGAGTCGGCCTTGTCCGGCTTAGGCATGTATAGCGCCCCAAATTCGGTCTTCCGAATATTAGGGGCTTCGCCAAAATTTAAAATTGTAGACTTCTATGGCTAAGTGAGAGTGATAAAGCCTTATAGTCCGATTGCCTGGTTCGTTGTGCTGAACACCTCCCTTGAAGGACCCAAAATTGGGGTAAAGAGTGATCAGGTTTATCCCGAACACCCCAGTACTAGTTACATGGGGGCAGAAGCCGACGACTGGCCAACTCTCAGATTTTATAAACGACCGCACAAAAGGTAATATTTTAAATTAAAAAAGTGTTGCATAGCGCAGATAAACTCGTTTCACATTACAGGATCACATGAACATGTTCATTCAAAAATTACATCCTTGGCGCATTCATCCGCCACAAGGCAGGAACCATTCAGGACACTCTCATAATACATCTCGGGGAAGCGATGCTCCTTGCCCTCCAACGGCCCCTCCTTCACCAACTTCACGACGCCCAGCTTCGCCCAGTGCACCTTTGCCCGGGCAAAAGCCCTGCGCGCACCCTCGATGTAGACGGACCGTTTTATAACTTCAAGCCATGGGCAGGCATCCACAAGCCGCCGCACCAGACCAAAGTAGCTGCCGGACAGGGGCTCGCCAGGCCACATCTGGACTATAAGGCCCCTCATGGCCTGTTTGGCCACCTTGTGAAGCTCGACCAATTGCTTCAGCTGGTTGCTCAAGGGCATGGGGTGTTCGGTCCCAGTATACTGAGACCTGAACAACTTTTCCATCGAGCTCTCCTCCAGAGTTCGGTAAAACTCCGAGGCATCCAGTACACTGCGGGGAAGATCTACGAACGCTCCTGGAGAGCTCCGAACTCGGGTAAGAAAAAGGAAAGTTTCCTTCACATGCTTGCTTTGCATAATGAATGCCTTACCCGCTGCTATCTTCTTCACCGTATCAATCTCCTAGAGGGCCTTGTGGGCTTCAGCCTTGGCGCTCCGGGCACTTTCAAGCGCCTGCGCGAGCTCAGACTCTCACGTATTAGAGTCAAGCTCCAAGGACTCATGTTTCTTGGCGAGAGCCTCGAGCTCTTGCTGCACCTCGCCTACTTGGGCTTCTTGCTTTTCCCGCTCATGACGCTCCTTGGCCGCTTTGTTTTCAGCCTCGTACAGCGCCTTCTTCAGGGTCGCCACCTTGGTCATGGCCCCTGACAAATTCATGATGATCCTATTATTTTACAACTGAACTTCTTTTTAAAAGCGTAGACAAGGTATTGCTTACCTTTGCTATCCTCAAGCTACCTCTTGGTAAGGCTGAGCTCATTCTCGGACCGCTCAAGGTCCTGCTTTAGTGCAGAGACCTCCGCAGTACGTGCGGCAGTGGCCAGTAGTGAAGCCTGCACATACACATTGATATATTCTGATTAGACTCCCGAGTCATCATTTGATCTTCTATTCGGCCTTTCTTCTCAAACACCGAACAAAGCATCAGGGGCTACTATCTATGCGGTAATACTTTCTTATACTTTGATTGCTTACCTCAAAGCCTGTTAGGAGGCTGGCGCAAGCTTCGGTCAGTCCGTTTTTGGCAGACTGAACCTTGTCGATCACCACAGTCATGATAGTGCGGTGCTCTTCGTCGATGGAGGCGCTGCGAAGCACTTCCAGCAAGTTGTCCGGTTCCTGTGGATGGACAGAGGACACCGGAATGGGTGGCTAGCCCCCCTTAATGGGGCATCGCCTGCCGGAGTCCGGAACCATTGAAGGTTCCGGCGTGGTGTTCGGCTGGGGGCCGAACTCGAAGCCCGTGGGAGTTTCGCTCCCTTTGTACCCAGGGTCCGGGAGGTTGCCTCGAGGCGCCCCCGGGACCACCTCCCGTCGGCTTGGTGCCTTTCGAGACAGCACCTCGACATTGTCCATAGGGCGAGGGGTGGAGGCGGTCGGAAGAGAACCACTATTCATACCTGACGAGTCCAATGAACCGCTCGACGAGGATACATCGAGATGAGCTCGGGACGGACTGCATAATCATGTTAGGCATGAGGAAAAGCAGTGCAATAAAACATACCATGAATTACTATGGTGTCCGAATACTTACAACTTCGCGAGGGGCTTGACCGTGGGTAGCCACTTGTCGCCACTGTAGGCGGCCGTCGTGGAGCAGTCCGGAGGGAGGGTCCTTCCCTTCTTGGACCCTTCGGCCTCCCCGGTTGGGTCGGCCTTCCTCTTCTTGTCTCCCCCGGCTGGGGGGAGAGAACTTTCCTCCTCCTCCTCCTCCTCATTTTTGTGGGAGGAGTGAGCGTCGGAGTCATCGGACGATGAGTCTGACACGACCTTGCACCGGAGACCCTTTCGGGTCCCCGGGGACTTCTTCTTGGTCTTCTTCGCCGGCACCTCGTAAGGTGCCAGAGCCAGCATCTTCGTTAGGAGAGCATCTGTGAGATCTTCAGGCAGGGGGGCTGGGCAATCGAGCTGCTCCACTATCTTTATCCAGTCCTGTTAATGGCATGAGAGCTTAGACCCCGCACATCATTCAACTGGGGCAAATAAATACCCTATGATATGCAAAAACTTACCGGATTGGCAGGGCGCTTTGCGCTGAGTCCGCGGTCCTCGGTGAGCGGAGGAGGTACCTCGGCGCCCTTGAACAGCACCCTCCAGACGTCCTTATGCGTCGTGTCATAGAGCTCTCGTAGCGTCTGGTGCTAGGCCGGGTCGAACTCCCACAAATTGAATGCCCGTTGTTGACATGGGAGAATCCGACGGAAGAGCATGACCTGG
The DNA here is from genome assembly GCF_003073215.2 of Triticum urartu. Taxonomy (NCBI): domain Eukaryota; kingdom Viridiplantae; phylum Streptophyta; class Magnoliopsida; order Poales; family Poaceae; genus Triticum; species Triticum urartu. The sequence continues at coordinate 294,867,093 of NC_053028.1, forward strand.
ACCACGTTGACGAGCTTGATTTTCTTGCTCATCATGTTCCTGATGCAGGTCTGGTGCCCGGTGAGCTCTACCAAAGAACCCCAGGACAGGCCCTTCTCTTTCCAGGAAGTGAGCCGCATGGGGATTCCGGATCGAAATTTAGGGGCCGCCACCCAGTTGGTGTCGCGCGGCTCGGTCACGTAGAACCACCCCGATTGCCACCCCTTTATGGTCTCCACATAGGAGCCTTCGAGCCAGGTGACGTTAGGCATTTTTCCCACCATGGCGCCTCCGCACTCTGCTTGCTGGCCGACCACCACCTTCGGTTTAACATTGAAGGTCTTCAGCCATAGGCCGAAGTGGGGCCTAATGCGGAGGAAGGCCTCGCACACGACGATAAATGCCGAGATGTTGAGGATGAAATTGGGGGCCAGATCATGAAAATCCATCCCATAGTAGAACATGAGCCCGCGGACAAACGGGTGTAGGGGAAATCCCAGTCTGCGGACAAAGTGGGTAAGAAAAACTATCCTCTGATGGGGTCCGGGCGTAGGGATGAGCTGCCCTGCATCTGGCAGCTGGTGCGCGATATCCGCGACCAAATATCCGGCTTCCCGTAACTTTGTGATGTTCTCCTCCGTGACGGAGGAGACCATCCACTTGCCTCCCGCTCCGGACATGCTTGGAGTGGTTTGAGAAGAAAGACGCAAACTTGGGCGCTGGAGCTCGAGTGTGCGAGAATGGGTAAGCAGGGAGGAAGAAGGCATGGGTAAAAAGGGTGAATCCTTGTCCCTTTATAGGGGCGGAAGAGGCGATGCGCCTCCCCACTTGCCTGGTAAAATCGCTTATTCCCCAAACGCCGTAATTGATGGCACAGTTGGGTTACCCACGTCCGTATTGATGAGAATGCCGTAATAAGGGGGACACGATCTCTTCTTTGACAAGACGTATCAAGAAAACCACCTCGCGTTATGTGCGGTGCTGGTTGAGAAAAATGGTTCGAATAATGACCGAGCGATGACGTGATGTCATGCTATCAAATGTGTCAGCAGATTGGATATGTGGAAATATTATTCTCTCTACGGTGGTATGTGAAACTTGTTTTGCAGAGCCGGCCACTATTCTGGTGTTCAAAATCTTCTGTGGAGTATTCGGAGCAGGAACCCGCCTTGCAATGCGGAAGACAATACTGCGCGCCGGACTCATCGTCATTGAAGCCTGGTTCAGGGGCTACTGATGGAGTCCTGGATTAGGGGGTCTTCGGACAGCCAGACTATATCCTTTGGCCGGACTGTCGGACTATGAAGATACAAGATTGAAGACTTCGTCCCGTGTCCGGATGGGACTCTCCTTGGCGTGGAAGGCAAGCTAGGCAATACGGATATGTAGATCTCCTCCCTTGTAACCGACTCTGTGTAACCCTAGGCCCCTCCGGTGTCTATATAAACCGAAGGGTTTAGTCCGTAGGACAATAGATAATCATACCATAGGCTAGCTTCTAGGGTTTAGCCTCTACGATCTCATGGTAGATCAACTCTTGTAATACTCATATCATCAAGAACAATCAAGCAGGACATAGGGTTTTACCTCCATCAAGAGGGCCCGAACCTGGGTAAACATCATGTCCCCTGCCTCCTGTTACCATCCGCCTTAGACGCACAGTTCAGGATCCCCTACCCGAGATCCGCCTATTTTGACACCAATAAAGAGCCTTACGTTCCCTTCCACAATCAAAACCCTTATGTAACTAAAGCATTTCTAGACACGACTTCGACCAGTTTGGCTTGGTAATTCAATAAGCAGTTAGGCTTTGATACCAAAGCTGTCAGGACACCGATCCTAAGTCACACCGATCTAGCATGTAACACATCATATCACTTTGCGGCCTCATGCACGGTATTCCCATGGGTGCCACCTTACCTGGCCCGGCACTGTTTGCGCCTTTTGGCTCAAGTATATGATAGTGTCGCTAGCATCCATATGATAAAGAACCTGGGCCAACATGACTAGTCGTGAATCCAAAGTGGCACTAACTTACAGGGACAGACATACATGACCCAGCAACGAATGTGTCAGTCATCAACGTATGAACCCAAGTCATAGCAAGCTACAAGGACTTAAAGGAACAACGCGTGACATTTCCCCGAAGGGACAGACACAGGAACGAAGAAGGACACATGCCGGCCAGCCTAAGTGTTCTGGAGCAGTAGCAAGCTACCATGGCTCAGTGGAAGCACTAGGAGATATTTCCCGGTAAGAGAGGCTACCAAGAATAAACAACTAGGTTGTCGGATCCCGCACATACCAAGCATTTCAATAACCTACACACAATATGCTCGATATGTGCAAATACAACATGGCATCACAACAAAACTCTACGACTCAAAGTATTTATTCATTAGGCTCCGAGGAGCCAGATATTACAAACATGGGTCTGATGACCCAACATTCAAGTCATACAAGCAAAAAGCACATGCGGAAGCTTAACTTGTCTTAGTACAGACAACTACAATGAAAAGGCTGAGAAGCCTGACTATTTACAAGACCCTGCCGAGGGCACAAGATTGTAGCTAAGGTAACAAGCTAAACGTCGAATTCCACACGGAACTACTAGTGTAACTAAAGTCTCTCTGCGAAAACATAAATTAAGCAAAGGTGAGTATAAATGTACCCATCAAGACTTACATCAGAACTAGCTACATATGCATCAGTATCAACAAAGGGGTGGTGGAGTTTAACTGCAGCAAGCCAGCTTTGACTCAGTGGCTATCCTGTACTACGATTGCAAGTAACTCTTTTGAGGTGGCGCACACGAGTCCAAATATTCACCATATCAATACACCACTATGGATCCGCTCACGTCTCCCTACGAGAAGGCCATCCATAGCACTCACGCTTATCTTGCGCATTTTAGAGTATCCACTTTCACTTGTCTATGAACTGTATAAGCAACACAGAGGTCCTTTACCGCGAACACGGCTATTCGAATAGATCATATTAACCCTGCAGGGGTGTACTTCTTCACACACGCTCCTGCCACTTACCACCATGTACACGTCGTGTATCTCGGAACTTCCAAGTGGAAGCCTCACGAGGGAGTCGGCCACGACCTAACTAACCACACAAGTCTCTAGTCTAGGTTTATAGCCTATTTGGTTCCATCCGCATGGAGATCCGGACGGGGTGTCGCTTACGGCCCCAAATGATATGTACAAGGTTCCCAAGCCCACCTCGTTGGATGGATGTACGCTTGGTACAGCGTGCCACGGTGCCTAGTCTGTCCCAAGCCCACCTGTACTGGGTGCCACTTGGTAGACTACTAACACAACCTACAAACACCAGAAACTAGTTGCAACTCCTAGACAGAGATGAAGGCGATTAATAGGTCGAGAGGGGCACTTAAGCATTCCAATGCGTGGTAGTACCTGTTCATGGATCACAAACACATAACTCGGTTCCTAAGGACGGTTTCAATGAGACAATCCACCATGTACTCCTACATGGCCTCTCACCGCTACCTTTACCAAATCGTGTTCACACACTTAGCTCTCAACAATAGGACATGTTCACCACATTCCAATTCTTCCCCGATGAATCAGACCTGACTCAACTCTAAGCAGTAGCAGGCATGACAACAAGCATGAATGAGTAGGCACATCAGGGCTCGAACAACTCCTACTCATGCTAGTGGGTTTCATCTATTTACTGTGGCAATGAGAGGTCATGCAGAGGAAAGGGGTTCAACTACCGCAGCAGGTAAACTTTGAAGCATTGTTGTCTTAATGCAGTAAAAGAGAGCAGAAACGAGAGAGTGGGATTGTATCGGAATGAACAAGGGGGTTTTGCTTGCCTGGCACTTCTAAAGATAGTATAGCTCTTCATCGGTGTCAGCGAACACATCGTCGGAACAATGTCTACTGAGTGGGGAAAATTACCGGCAACAGAGAAGAAATACAATCAATGCGATGCAACAATATGATGCATGAATGTGACATGGCAATATGCTGTGGTTTGAGCTAATGCAACTAGCAACAATTTAAATGAAGTTGGTTTGAATCCAAGATTCAAATTCAAACTCCATATGTTATTATTCACATGACATTTAATTGATTTGACCTGATCAGCATGTTTAACTTGATTTAACATGCATGAAAACAGTACCATTGGATAGATTGGATTTTTCTGATCATTTTTCATTTATGAACTATTTCATTCTGAGATATAGATTATTTTCTATGATTTTTAGAAGTTTTGGGCATTTTTTGAAAATAAATAAATCATTTAGATTTATTTAAATTCCAGAAAGCTTTATTGCGTCAGCATGACGTCTATGTGGCATCGACAAGTCAATAGGAGCCGGTCCATGTCAAACCTGACCTGTGGGACCCATTGGTCAGTGTCACATTGCTGGCTTGGGTCACTGATGGGTGGAGTCGGTCAAGGGCCACGTCAGCAAGGTCAACGTTGATGCGTGGGGCCACTGTGATTAGTTAAAACTAAACAGGAACTAACTGTGGTTAATTAAGGGTGTGGGGCCCATATGTAAGTGAGAGAGGGCGGGTTAATTAGCATGTGATTAGCCCTAACTAGGTGGCCACGTCCGCAGTCGTCGGAGTTCGGCCGGTGGCGACCAAGAGCGCGGCGGATGGTCACCAGAGTGGCTTGGGTTTCACCTACAGGAGACGGTTTGGGCCGCGGGCGGTACCGTTGGAAAGCTGGCACTTGGCCGCATCCAACGGAGGTGGAGGGAGGCCCCGGGGTTGCAAGAGTTGGGCTCGGCGATGAGGTCAAGCGGCGGCGGGGCTTGGGTTCCAACGGGCGCAGGGCTGCAGCTCGTGTACGGTGAACGAGGTGGCACAAGAGGCATCTAGGGGCAGCATAATCACACCTGTGCCATGAGGGCAAGCAGGGGAAGCTCAGGAGCGCAGGCTCGCCGGCCATGGCGGACGACGGCCTCGGTTGCTCACAGGGGGGTGGCTAGAGGAGAAACACGCCGACGGGGAGAGGGATGAATGGTGCAGGAGCTCACAGGGAGGCAGAGGAGATGGTCAGTGAGCTCGGGGATGACTTGGAGACGGTGAATCGGAGCCGGCGATCTTCGGCGCCCGTCGGTGAAGATGGCGATGATGGCATCACTCCAGGGCTCCCGTCGTCGTGTGTGTTGACGGAGATGATGTACATAACGAGTGCGGATCTTCTAGAGAAGTGGGGAGGCGAGGGGAGGCCAGTGGGCACGGCGGCGGTGAGCTGCACGCTGCGGGTGTGTTCGGGCGGTTGCGGGAGAGAGAGCCGGAGCGATGGGGAGAGGCCAGAGAGGCGGGGGAGTGGGCGAGGGGGTGTTTGGCATCTCCAGGCGTGGATGGGCCCGAAGGGGAGGCCGCCAGCACGAAGCAGGAGGTGGAAACCTCTGGTGCGTGCTTAGGCGACACGGTGTCGTCCTCCTGGCAGGAGCTAGGAGATGACTGGGAGAAGGCCAGGTGGGCTAGGCTGCTCAGCTGGGCCGGCAATAGTAGCAGGCCGCGCAAGTACGCTGACGTAAGTTCTGCTTCTGCTCTGTTTTCTATTTATTTATTCATTTTTCCACTAATTCAAATTCAAAAGTAAATCAAAGCAGGGCAAAACCTTTTGAATATTTGTATGTTGCCATTATGGACTTTTCGAAAGGCACATAAATAATTTCTAGGCCTTTTGAAATATATTCTATATAAAATGAATATAATCCAAAAGTCAAATACTTATTGATTTAATTTCAAAGGCCCAAAATAAATATCCCTAAGATTCCAAAAATATTGGTTTGAATTTTACCTCTTGCCAATATTTTTATAGCTTAACATGAACATTTTCTTGGGTTTATCTGAAGCAATTTTTAATGTAGATCATTTTTTAGAAATGATCTCTGAGGCTTTCCACTTTCCCCAATTCATATTTAAATGGAATTTAAACATGATGCATGGATGCCACTCACTGACGCAACTAATTACAAAGCAAAATTCTAGGGCTGTGACACGTGATCATTTAGATGACTAGAGGGATGTCTATCTAAGTGGGAGTTTTAAAGTAATAAGATTAATTGAACTTAAATTTATCATGACCTTAGTCCCGATAGTATTTGCATATCTATGTTGTAGATCAATTGCTCACATATAGCTTCCCCGTTTTATTTATGATATGTTCCTAGAGAAAACTGAGTTGAAAGTTGATAGTAGCAATGATGCATACTAGGTCCGTGATCTGAGGATTATCCTCATTGCTGCACAGAAGAATCATGTCATTGATGCACCGCTAGCTGATGGACCTATTGCAGGAGCAGATGCAGACGTTATCAACGTTTGGCAAGCTCGGTATGATGACTACTTGATAGTTTAGTGCACCATGCTTTACGGCTTAGAACCGGGACTTCAAAATTGTTTTGAACACCACAGAGCATATAAGATGTTCCAAGAGCTGAAATTGGTATTTCAAACTCATGCCTGAGTCGAGAGGTATGAGACCTCTGACAAGTATTTTGCCTACAAGATGGAGGAGAATAGCTCAACCAGTGAGCATGTGCTCAGAATGTCTGAGTACTACTATCGCTTGAATCAAGTGGGAGTTAATCTTCCGGATAAGATAGTGATTGACAGAGTTCTCTAGTCACTATCACCAAGTTACTGGAACTTCGTGATGAACTATGATATGCAAGGGATGACGAAAACGATCCCCGTGCTCTTCGCAATTCTAAAGGCTGCGGAGGTAGAAATCAAGAAAGAGCATCAAGTGTTGATGGTTAACAAGACCACTAGTTTCAAGAAAAAGGGCAAAAGGAAGAAGGGGAACTTCAAGAAGAACGGCAAGCAAGTTGCTGCGCAAGTGAAGAAGCCCAAGTCTGGATCTAAGCCTGAGACTGAGTGCTTCTACTACAAAGGGACTGGTCAGTGGAAGCGGAAATGCCCCAAGTATTTGGCGGATAAGAAGGATGGCAAAGTGAACAAAAGTATATATGATATACATGTTATTGATGTGTACTTTACTAGTGTTCATAGTAGCCCCTGGGTATTTGATACTGGTTCAGTTGCTATGATTAGTAACTTGAAATAGGAGTTACAAAATGAATAGAGACTAGTTGAGGGCGAGGTGACGATCTGTGTTGGAAGTGATTCCAAGGTTGATAAGATCACCATCGCACACTCCCTTTCCCTTTGGGATTAGTGTTGAACCTAAAATAAATGTTATTTGGTGTTTGCGTCGAGCATAATATGATTGGATCATGTTTATTGCAATACGGTTATTCATTTAAGTCAAAGAATAATTGTTATTCTCTTTACATGAATAAAACCTTCTGTGGTCATACACCCAAGGTGAATGGTTTATTCAATCTCGATCATAGTGATACACATATTCATGATATTGATGCCAAAAGATGCAAAGTTGATAATGATAGTGCAACATACTAGTGGCACTGCAGTTTAGGTCATATTGATGTAAAGCACATGAAGAAACTCCATGCTGGTGGGCTTTTGGAATCACTTGATGCTTACGAACCATGCCTCATGGGCAAGATGACCAAGACTCCGTTCTCCGGAACAATAGAGCGAGCCACTGACTTATTGGAAATAATACATACCGATGTATGCGGTCCGATGAGTGTTGAGGATCGCGGCGGGTATCGTTATTTGCTGACCTTCACAGATGATTTGAGCACATATGGGTATATCTAGTTAATGAATCATAAGTTTGAAACATTTGAAAAGTTCAAAGAATTTCAGAGTGAAGTTGACAATCATCGTAACAAGAAAATAAAGTTTCTACGATCTGATCAAGGAGGCGAATATTTGAGTTACGAGTTTGGCCTTCATTTGAAACAATGTGAAATAGTTTCGCAACTCACGCCACCTGGAACACCACAACGTAATGGTGTGTCCGAACATCGTAACCCCACTTTATTAGATATGGTGCGATCTATGATGTATCTTACCGATTTACCACTACCGTGTTGGGGTTATGCATTAGAGACAGTTGCATTCACGTTAAATAGGTCGCCATCTAAAAAATCCATTGAGACGACACTGTATGAACTATGGTTTAGCAAGAAACCTAAGCTGTCGTTTTTTAAAGTTTGGGGTTGCGATGCTTATGTGAAAAAGTTTCAGCCTGATAAGCTCAAACACAAATCGGAGAAGTGCATCTTCATAGGATAACCCAAAAGAAACTATTGGGTACACCTTCTATCACAAATCCGAAGGCAAGATATTTGTTGCTAAGAGTGGATCCTTTCTAGAGAAGGAGTTTCTCTCGAAAGAAGTGAGTGGGAGGAAAGTAGAACTTGATGAGGTAGTTGTACCTTCTCTCGAATTAGAAAATGGTTCATCACAGAAATCGGTTCAAGTGATGCCTACACCAATTAGTGAGGAAGTTAATGATGATGATCATGAAACTTCATATCAAGTTACTACCGAACCTCGTAGGTCAAGTAGAGTACGATCGGCACTAGAGTGGTGCGGTAATCCTGTTCTGGAAGTCATGTTACTAGACCATGATGAACCTATGAACTATGAGGAAGCAATGATGATCCCAGATTCTGATAGATGGCTTGAGGCCATGAAATCTGAGATAGAATCCAGGTATGAGAACAAAGTGTGGACTTTGGTGGACTTGCCCGATGATCGGCAAGCCATTGAGAATAAATGGATCTTCAAGAGGAAGACAGACACTGATAGTAGTGTTACTATCTACAAAGCTCGACTTGTTGAAAAGGGTTTTTGAGAAGTTCAAGGTGTTGACTATGATGAGATTTTCTCGCTTGTATCGATGCTTAAAGTCTGTCCGAATCATTTTAGCAATTGCCACATTTTATTAAATCTGACAAATGGATGTCAAAACTGCATTCCTTAATAGATTTATTAAGAAGAGTTATATATGATACAACCATAAGGTTTTGTCAATCCTAAAGGTGCTAACAAAATGTGCAAGCTCCAGTGATCCATCTATGGACTGGTGCAAGCATCTCGCAGTTGGAATATACGCTTTGATGACTTGATCAAAGCATATAGTTTTATACAAACTTGCGGTGAAGCCTGTATTTACAAGAAAGTGAGTGGGAGCACGACGACCTTTCTGACAAGTATATGTGATTGACATATTGTTGATCGGAAATGATGTAGAATTTTCTGGAAAGCATAAAGGAGTGTTTGAAAGGATTTTTTCAAAGAAAGACCTTGGTGAAGCTGCTTACATATTGGGCATCAAGATCTATAGACATAGATCAAGACGCTTGATAAGACTTTCGATGAGTACATACCTTGATAAGATTTTGAAGGAGTTCAAAATGGATCAGTCAAAGAAGGAGTTCTTGCTTGAGTTGTAAGGTGTGAAGTTGAGTAAAGACTCAAAACCCGACCACGGCAGAAAATAGAAAGAGAATGAAAAGTCATTCCATATGCCTCAGTCAAAGGTTCTATAAAGTATGCTATGCTGTGTACCATACCTATTGTGTACCTCACCATGAGTTTGGAAAGAGGGTACAATAGTGATCCAGCAGTGGATCACTGGACTGCGGTCAAAATTATACTTAGAAGACTAAGGAGATATTTCTCGGTTATGGAGGTGATAAAGAGTTCGTTGTAAAGAGTTGCATCGATGCAAGATTTTACACCTATCCGAATGACTCTCAGTCTCAATCTGGATACTTATTGAAAGTGGGAGCAATTATCTAGAGTAGATCCATGCAGAGCATTGTAGACATAGAAAATTTGCAAAATACATATGGCTTTGAATGTGACAAACCCATTGACTAAGCTTCTCTCACAAGCAAAACATGATCACACCTTAGTACTCTTTGGGTGTTAATCACATAGTGATGTGAACTAGATTATTGACTCTAGTAAAACCCTCTTGTGCTGGTCCCATGGTGATGTGGACTATTGGTGATAAATCACATGGCGACGGGAACTAGATTATTGACTCTAGTGCAAGTGGGAGACTGAAGGAAATATGCCCTAGAGGCAATAATAAAGATGTTATTTATATTTCCTTACATCATGATAAATGTTTATTATTCATGCTAGAATTGTATTTACTGAAAACTTGATACATGTGTGAATACATAGACAAAACAAAGTGTCCCTAGTATGCCTCTACTTGAGTAGCTCGTTCATCAAAGATGGTTAAGTTTCCTGACCATAGACATGTGTTGTCATTTGATGAACGGGATCACATCATTAGGAGAATGATGTGATGGACAAGACTCATCAGTTAGCTTAGCATAATGATCGTTTTGTTTTTCTGCTATTGCTTTATTCATGACTTATACATGTTCCTCAAACTATGAGACTATGCAACTCCCGAATACCGAAGGAACACCTTGTGTGCTATCAAACGTCACAACGTAAATGGGTGATTATAAAGATGCTCTACAGGTATCTCCAAGGGTGTTTATCGAGTTGGCATAGATCAAGATTAGATTTTTCACTCCATGTATCGGAGAGGTATCTCTGGGTGTCGGACGTGCGGTTCCGGCTAACCCTTAAGGTTCGAACACTAGGGTGCGCGCGAAGTCTTTCCCTCCTACCAATCTTACCTCTAACTCGCTAGGATCTTGCGGACGAACTCGACGAACTCGCAACACAGAAAGACACAGGGTTTATACTGGTTAGGGCCACCGTTGTGGTGTAATACCCTACTCCAGTGTGGTGGTGGTGGATTGCCTCTTGGGCTAATGATGAACAGTACAAGGGAAGAACTGCCTCCTGAGGTTGAGGTGTTCTTTTGCGTATGAACTTGTGTGTCTCTTGTCCTCCTTTCTACTATGGTGGCTAGTCCTATTTATAGAGGCCCTGGTCCTCCTCCCAAATATCGAGCGGGAAGGGAGCCAACAATGGCGGGCTAATTTTAAGGGGGACAACTAGTACGAGCTATCCTGACAAAAGTAGTCTTCGCCTGCACAAAGCTCTAGTGGTGACGCCATCTTGGGCTCCACAATGACCTCCATCTTGCAGTCCATGGTCTTGGTCTTGTTGCACCGAAATGGCAACCTTTGCTTGAGGCCTCGGTACCCCGCGGCTGCGCTTGCCCCCTTTGCACCAAAGAGGAAACAAGGACGCTGCGCGTGCTGGCGCCCGCCTGGTGTCGATCGTCATGGCTCACGTCACGATAGCCTCGCGAGGTTTGCCCCGCCTTGATATCTCCGCTCCTCGTGAGCCTGCCTGGCTAGGCCGCTAAAGAGGAGGTCTTGCGTCGTCCGCCTCGCGAGGCTTGGCCCCTCGCGAGGGTCTTGGGTGCCTCGTTGGTGAAGGTGGGTCGTACGGCCTGCTGGCTTAGCCATGCCATGGGCCGTAGGCAGGCAAGTCTGGGGACCCCCATTCCCAGAACACCGACAGTAGCCCCCAGGCCCAAGGTGCATGCGGGCTTGGCTTCGCGGCGAAGCCATGGGTCAAGTTCGAAGCACCGTGGGCCCCCAAAGCCTGCGGCCTTGGTTGACGCATGGCGGTTGATTGGACGTGGGCGTCTCCGCTTCCCCACGCTGCCTCGGCGACTGCATGACTTGTCAAGTCCCTGCGACATGCAAGGGAATCCATCATTACCTGCCATCGTGGGAGGTGCCGGTTGGCCTTCTTCTGCTATAAATGGAGAGGGGGCGGAGCCCCCGTCGCCCATATCCTCCACACTCACTTGCTTCTTCTTTGCTTCATTGCTTGCAATACCTCCGATGGCGCCACGAAGGAAGTTCTCTGTCGCCGAGAAGGGGAAAGCCCCTCGTGAGGGCCCCAGTTCCCCGGTGCCCAAGCGTGGTCGCGACCGTCCCCGCAAGCACGCTGCGACCCCCATCGTGGTCCACCACCGAGGCGGCGCCGCGGCATGCGGAGGGGACCATCCAAACCATGGCGGTCCAGCTGACGAGGGGAGGCGCGCGATGGTGGCGCGGCCTCCCCGCCCACGCTTCCATTCAGCAGAGGTGTCGCCAGAGTTCGTTGTCTGGTCGGAGAACCCGGTCGGCAACTGGCTCCAGCTTCCGTGCTTCTTTATTGACGAACTGCCGGCCCCTGGTCCAGGCGGGCTCTAGTTGCAGGCGGATGGTTGCTGCAGCAAGGCCTCCTGGGTCGCGGTCGAGACGTCTGCCGCGGGCAACATTGCCCGGCCCGCGACTAGCAGACGTTCTCCTGCGCGCGCGGCCTGGGCAAGCGGTGCATGCTCCACTTCAAGTATGACGGTGGATCGACCCTCTATGTGAGGGTGTCCGGGGAAGATGGTCGCCGCACCGGGTGCTGCCCCGAGATGAACGACGGTGAGGAGGTGCTCGGCCTTGGTGACGGTCGCGGCAAGGATGAGGGTGAGCCTACCCTCGACGACGACCGCGTCTCTTCCAGCTACGGCGGCTCTTCCTCCAGCGACAGCTCCAGCAGCGATGGCTATGACCAGCCGCCGCGCCCGCTTCGAAGGAGGGAGCGGGTCATCTCGTCGCCGCGCCTTTGTGAAGCGCGAGGAGGAGTTTGGCTAGGCTCGGGGCATCGCCAAGGGCCTGCCTTTGCTGAAACGCCGCTTTTTTATCTTTCCCTTTTTTCCTGCATTAGAAAATGAAACCAGTATGGGCCCAGAGGGGCGTGTGTCGAACTATGGTTATTGGTTAATGCAATGTGCGTGTTATTCCCATGTTGTGTTGTTATTTTGCGCAAAGATAACTTATCCTGGTGTGTTTGGGACGCCTTTTCCTTCACGAGGTGCCTGCGTCTGCTCAGAAACTGCAAAAAATTTGTTAGCGGGTGTGCTAAAGGTATTGCCGTTCACCCAAACCTTGACTTGGCGCTTCGAATCACGGTACCCGAGGGGGCATGGATTAGGAGAGATGTGCCAGCTTTCAGGCTCGAACGAGGGTGGCTCGCGAGAAGGCAGAGAGAAGAAAAATGCTCGCGAGGTATGCGAGAGAGAGATCATGAGCGAACCAGAGCCGGAGAATGCAGTAAAAAGCCGAAGGAACCAAATCAGCAAGGAACACCAAAGGCAAACTTTGATTAAGGAGAAGTGAGCCAACTACGGAAAGCAAATGAAAAAGCCGCGTCCGACACCTAATCTAGTCTTCAAGTCTTCTCACCAGCACGGAGCTAAGTGCTGTCCACTAGGCGTGGGAGGGAGCCCCGGGGCCCGAGGCCGGCGCTCTTGAGACTCCGAGGCATGTACAACCCCAACTCATTATTACGTGAGTGTCACGGGCGGCGATTCTTCATAGGCACCGAGCCTTGCTTCACAGGCTCTGGGCCTTGCTTCTCAGGCTCTAGGCCTTGCTTCACAGGCTCTGGGCCTTGCTTCTTAGGCTCTCGGCCTTGCTTCATGGGTAGAACTTCCGGAGGTGCTGGATGTTCCAGGCGTTTTGGATAGGTGTCCCTTCTTGCGTCTCCAGGCGCACGACGCCAGGCCTGGAGATGTGGACGACCCTGAACGGGCCCTCCCACATGGGTGAAAGCTTGTGCAGCCCTTCCCTGGAGAGGACCCGCCTCAGGACAAGGTCACCCGTCTCGAGCGTCCTGGAGCGAATGTTGCGGCAGTGGTAATGCCGCAGCGCTTGCTGGTACCTCGCCGCCCTTAATGCAGCTTCGCGATGACGTTCCTCCCCCAGCATGAGGTCCTTCCCCCGCATGGCATCCTGTTGCATTTCGTCGAACGCCAGAACCCGCGCGGAGTGATGCTTGACCTCGTGAGGGAGGACTGCTTCGGCTCCGTAGACGAGGAAGAACGGAGTCTCGCCCGTTGGCTTGGTAGCGGAGGTGCGAATGGACCACAACACAGACTGGAGCTCGTTGTGCCAGCCCCTGCCGCAGGCCTCCAGCTTCTTCTTGAAGGTCCTGGTCTTGAGGCCCCTCAGGACCTTAGCGTTGGCGCGCTCAGCCTGACCATTGCTCCTGGGGTGGGCCACCGAAGCGTAGCAGATCTGCGTTCCAAGGTTAGCACAATAGGTCTTAAAGAGGTTACTAGTAAACTGTGAGCCCTTATCTGTGATGATGCGGTTGGGGACCCCGAAGCGGCTCACGAGGCCCTTAATGAACTTGACAGCTGAGCCGGCTGGAATGGTACGGACGGCTTCCACTCCCGCCCACTTGGTGAACTTGTCGATGGCGACGTAGAGATAACGGTAGCCCCCTGCTGCTCGTGGGAACGGGCCTAGGATGTCTAGCCCCCAGACCGTGAACGACCATGTGAGCAGGATGGTTTGGAGGCCTTGAGCAGGCTGATGGATTTGCTTAGCGTGGAATTGGCAAGCTTCGCAGGACTTCACTAGCTCGGCTGCATCGTTGAGTGCTTTGGGCCAGTAGAATCCGCTGCGGAAGGCCTTGCTGGCGAGGGTCCGTGATGATGATTGATGTCCGCAGTCCCTGTTGTGTATGTCAGTCAATAGCTACCTCCCTTGATCGCTGGAGATGCAGCGCAGCATGACATCGCTCGGCCGTTTCCTGTACAACTCGCCGTCTTGAATGTAGTATGTCGTGGCCTGTCGGGCCATGCGCTCCACGTCCTCTTCCTTCTGCGGCAGTGTCCCGTGCATCAGGTACTCCTTAAACTCCTTGGTCCAGCACTCCTCCTAAGGTTCGAGTGCCAAGAGTAGCCGAGCTCCTGAGGTTGTACCGCAAGCTGGTGCTCCCATGGCCGGGGGCTGCGGAAGCTCCTCCTGAGGCTAAGTCGTGCTTGAGAAAGGTGGCGTAGCTGTCGGCTTGAAGAGTCGCTCTTCGAAGACACCGGGCTCTTGCAGTTGCCACTTGGATGCTCTCTTGGCGATGTCGTCGGCTTCCTTGATGGTGCCCCGGGGCACGTGTTGCAGCTCCAAGCCTGAGAACTACTTTTCCATCTTGCGCACCTCCACAAGGTAGGCCTCCATGTGCTCGTCCTTTGGCTCGTACACTTTGTTTGAGAAGTTGACGAGGAGCTGCGAGTCGCCCTTGACGGTAAGGCGCCTCACCCTCAGAGCCGCCGCAGCCTTCAGGCCGGCTATGAGGCCTTTGTATTCTGCGATATTGTTGGGGACCTTCTCGCCGTGTTGGAAGTAGAGTTGCACGGCGTAGTAAAGCTTGTCCTGAGTGGGCAAGATGAGCACTGCTCCAGCCCCCGCGCCTTGGTGCACATAGGCGCCATCAAAGTACATGACCCAGCTGTCTGGTGCCTCACTCCCTGGGGAGGTGGACTGGTCTTCTCCTTCCTCAAGATCCGGGGCATCTGTCCATTCCGCCACAAAATCGGCGAGCGCGGCTCCCTTGATGACCCTGGTGGTGCTGAACTCTAGATGGAATGCTTGCAGCTCGATGTTCCATTCAGCGACCCTTCCGGCTGAGTTTGGGCTCCTGAGTACCCTCTCCAATGGGTAAGATGAGACGACCTTGATGGGGTGCCCCTGAAAGTAATGTCGCACCTTGCACGAAGCCACCAAGAGTGCAAGCAGGAGCTTCTGCGACATGGGGTAGCGTGCCCTTGCGTCTCGCAGTATGGTGCTGACGAAGTACACCGGGTGCTCGACGAGGGCTGGCACACTGTTGAGGCTCGGGTCTTGCGAAGATTGTGGCGTATCCTGAGGTGGAGGATTTCCTGAGACTTGGCCATCCTCAGGAGTATCCGCAACGCTGCCCTGCCGAGCTTGATCTTCCACCGCTGATGGCTCTGGTGTGCCTTCCTCACCCCGCGCTGCATCAGCTCTGGCTTGGTGCGGCACACCATTATCTCTGCGCTCCTCCCGAACCACCACCAGCGCTGCACTGGCGGAGTATGGGGTGGCGGCGAGGTAGAGTACCAGAGGCTCAAGAGGCCGTGGTGCCACCATCACCGGGGGGCTGGTGAGGTATTTCTTGAGGTCTTGGAAGGCCCTGTCAACCTCCGAGGTCCACTTGAAGGGCCCTTTCTTCTTCATGAGCTTGAAGAAGGGTAAGGCGCGCTCGCGTAGCTTAGAGATGAAGCACCCTAACACGGTCACCCATCCTGCCAGCTTTTGCATCTCTTTGAGGGTCTGTGGTGGGCTCATGTCTTCGATGACCTTGATCCTCTCCGGGTTTGCCTCAATCCCTCTATGGGATACGAGAAACCCCAGCAGCTTGCCAAAGGGGACGCCAAACACACACTTCTCCAGGTTAAGCCTCAAGTTCACCTAGTGCAAACTCTCAAAGGTCTCCTCCAAGTCTTGAATCAACGTCCTCGCCTCGTGAGATTTGACCACTGTGTCATCAACGTAGGCCTCTGTGTTCCTGCCGAGCTGCCGCCCCAAGGCGATGTGCATCAGCCGCTGAAAGGTTGCGCCCGCATTGCGAAGGCCGAAAGGCATGCAAGTGTAGCAGTACACCCCACATGGTGTCAAGAAGGCCGTCTTCTCCACATCCTCCACCGCCATCTTGATCTGATGGTATCCAGAGAACACATCCAGGAAACATAACAAATCGCACTCGGCAGTGGAGTCGATGATTTGATCAATGCGCGGAAGGGGAAACGGATCTTGGGGCGGGCTTTTTTGAGGTTGGTGAAGTCGACGCACATCCGTTCCTTCCCACCTTTCTTTGTTACTACGACGGGGTTCGCCAGCCATTCGGGGTATCGAACCTCTCGGATGGTGCCTGCCGCCTCCAGTTTGCGTGTCTCTTGGACGATGAAGGTCTGCTTCTCAGTGGACTGCCGTCTTGCTCGCTGCTTCATGGGGCGTACGTTGGGGCATACCCTTAGATGATGCCGGATTACCTCTCTCGGGACCCGTACTAGCTGATTGGGTTGCCACGCGAATATCTCTTTGTTCGCGCGCAAAAACCTCACCAAAGCTTATTCTTGTCTCGGGCCAAGGCCGGTTCCTATGGTGAAGGTGGCTCCTGAAGACCTGTCCTCGTCGACTGGTACCTGCTTGGTCTCCGCCTTGTCTTGGGTGAACAACTGCCTCTTCTTGGTGGGCGCGGTCTCCTTGGCCTCGGGCGCACCGGCTCCTGCTGGCTGTGCTGCTGCCGCGGTCTTGAAGGCGAGCCTGAGTGCCGTCATGGCCTCCTTAGTGTCCCCCTTGATGGTGAGGACGCCCTTGCTCCCTGGCATCTTCATGAGGTTGTAGGCTGGGTGAGTCGCCGCCATGACCTGAGCGAGAGCCGGGTACCCGAGGATGGCGTTGTACAGGAGACCGATGCGGGCAATGTCAAAGTCCACCAGCTCGGTGTGATAGTTGTCTCGCGTGCCAAAGGTGACAGGGAGGCGGATCTACCCCAGAGGGTGAGCAGCTCCCCCACCCACTCCTGTGAAGGGTTTGCTGAGGCCGAGCCGTTCGAGTGGCACATGAAGAAGGCTGAAGGCTTCCACGGAGAGCAAGTTGAGGCCGGCGCCCTCGTCGATGAGGGTCTTGGTGATGGCCACGTTGCAGATGGTGGGCGTGCAGAGCATCGGGAGCATCCCGGAGCCGGCGGTGGAGCCGGGGTGGTCTTCCGAGTCGATGGTGAGGTCGGCCTCCGGCGCAGCTCGACCCGACGGAGCCCCCGGGCGCTTGCAGGCTGCCCCAATCTGACGGAAGAAAGGCTTGACGTGGCGATCCGAAGGAGGTGCTTGGGAGCCACCGAGCAGTGCCGCGACTGTGTGGTGTGCCGGCGCCGCATAACACGCAGCGAAGAGATCGCAGAGTTCCCCCCAGGACGTCACTGTGGATCCCGGGAGGTTGAGCAGCCAGGCGCGTGGCTCGCCGGCGAGCGCCAGGGGGAACAAGTTTTCCATGATCTTGTCGCCGCCTCCGTCTTCGAGGACGGCCTCCTCGTATGCTAGCAGGAACAGCGCCGAGTATGCCGCGCCATTGTAACGCGACGGCATCTCCGGCCTGAACATGGCCGGCCACTGCACCTGCCGCAGAGCGGGGGCCAGGGCTCGGTACCCAGACTCCCCCCTCCTGGTGTTGGCCGTAGAGGTTGGTGGCGGGGCACCTGCCAAGGGAGCGAAGTGCGGGGCGCTGGTCGGTGGAGAGAAGCCTCAGCACACCCCTACCTGGCACGCCAAATGTCGGATGTGGGGTTCCGGCTAACCCTTAAGGTTCGAACACTGGGGTGCGCGCGAAGTCTTTCCCTCCTACCAATCTTCGCTTTAACTCGCTAGGATCTTGCGGACGAACTCGACGAACTCGCAACATAGAAAGACACAGGGTTTATACTAGTTCAGGGCACCGTTGTGGTGTAATACCCTACTCCAGTGTGGTGGTGGTGGATTGCCTCTTGGGCTGATGATGAACAGTACAAGGGAAGAACTGCCTCCTGAGGTTGAGGTGTTCTTGTGCGTATGAACTTGTGTGTCTCTCGTCCCCCTTTCTACCATGGTGGCTAGTCCTATTTATAGAGGCCCTGGTCCTCCTTCCAAATATCGAGCGGGAAGGGAGCCAACAATGGCGGGCTAATTTGAAGGGGGACAACTAGTACGAGCTATCCTGACAAAAATAGTCTTCGCCTGCACAAAGCTCTGGTGGTGACGCCGTCTTGGGCTCCACAATGACCTCCGCCTTGCAGTCCATGGTCTTGGTCTTGTTGCACCAAAATGGCAACCTTTTCCTGAGGCCTCGGTACCCCGCAGCTACACCTTCCCCCTTTGCACCAAAGAGGAAACAAGGACGCTGCACATGCTGGCGCCCGCCTGGTGTCAATCTTCATGGCTCACGTCACGAGAGCCTCGCAAGGTTTGCCCCGCCTTGATATCTCTGCTCCTCATGAGCCTGCCTGGCTAGGCCGCTCCAGAGGAGGTCTTGTGTCGTCTGCCTCGCAAGGCTCGGCCCCTCGCTGGTGCCTCGTTGGTGAAGGTGGGCCGTACGGCCCGCTGGCTTAGCCACGCCGTGGGCCGTAGGCAGGCAAGTCTGGGGACCCCCGTTCCCAGAACGTCGACACTGGGCCCTGTCAGTAATGCACGTCACTATGAGCCTTGCAAGCAATGTCACTAATGAGTTAGTTCTGTGATGATGCATCATGGAACGAGTAAAGAGACTTGTCGGTAAAGAGATTGAGCTAGGTATGATGATACCGACGATCGAATCTCGGGCAAGTAACATGCCGATGACAAAGGGAACAACGTATGTTCCTATGCGGTTTGACCGGTAAAGATCTTCGTAGAATATGTAGGAGCCAATATGAGCATCCAGGTTCTGCTATTGTTTATTGACTGGAGATGTGTCTCGGTCATGTCTACATAGTTATCGAACCCGTAGGGTCCGCACGCTTAACGTTCGATGACGATTTGTATTTATGAGTTATGTGATTTGATGACTGAAGGTTGTTCGGAGTCCCGGATGAGATCACGGACATGACGAGGATTCTCGAAATGGCCGAGACGTAAATATTCATATATTGGAAGGTTACATTCGGACACCGGAATGGTTTGGTTCGTTTCGGATGAGTTTCGGAGTACCGGGGGTTACCGGAACCCACCCGGGAAGTTATTGGGCCTGATGGGCCTAGTGGTGGAAGAGAGAAGGCCGGACAGGGAGTGGCGCATGCCCCCTAGCCCAAACCGAATTGGAGTAGGGTTTGGGGGGGAGGGGCGGCCCCCCTTTCCTTCTCTCCTCCTCCTCCTTCCCTCCTTCTCATACTTGGAATAGGAAAGAGGAGGGGAATCCTACTTGGACTGGGGAGTCCTAGTAGGATTCCCCACACCTGGCGTGCCCCCTAGGGATGGCCACCTCTTCCCTCCCCTCCTTTATATACGTGTCCAGGGGTACCCCATACACACACAAGTTGATCTTTTAGCCGTGTGCAGTGCCCCCTCCATAGTTATACACCTCGATCATATCATTGTAGTGCTTAGGCGAAGCCCTGCATCGGTAACTTCATCATCACCATCACCATGCCATCGTGCCGACGGAACTCTCCCTCGGCCTCAACTGGATCAAGAGTTCGAGGGACGTCATCGAGCTGAATGTGTGCTGATTGCGGAGGTGCCATGCGTTCGGTACTTGGATCGGTTGGATCGCGAAGACGTTCGACTACATCAACTGCGTTACTAAACGCTTCCGCTTTCGGTCTTCGAGGGTACGTAGACACACTCTCCCCTCTCTTTGCTATGCATCTCCTAGATAGATCTTGCATGATCGTAGGTAATTTTTTTGAAATACTGCATTTCCCAATAGCCATGACCACAGCTGACTACCCTGGCACACCAAAAACTATCGTCCCTCGCGCCGTCGTGCAGTGGGTTCCCAGCCGGCGCCACCTTCTTGCATTCATGCCATCCATCTGTATGCCGTCATTAAGAGGCTTGGTGCCCGAGGAACCAACTCCGGCGACTTAATGACGCACCCGGACGATTGGCCTCAGCGAAATGTGCTACTTAAAGCGGCAACGCCTAGCTAAACTCCACACCATAGCACATCCTCCTCCTACCTGGCACCACATCCACCATGACTGCAAGCGCGAACTCTCTGCAGGAGAGCTTATCTTTGCAGATGAAGCTCGAGGTCGCTGCCCTCGCTCAAGTCGCCTGTCACAACGCAATAGCGGCATAGTGAACACGGACGCAACCGCACAAGCGGTGGCCACGCTGACGGCCGATGATGGGAGCACCGTCAGCCACGTGTCCTACTTGTAATCGTCCAACGTTCGGTAGCGCATGTGGTAGGTCAAGTGACGGACCCTCCACATCCATCATCATCGATCTCACGTCCACCGGCACCGCAGAGGTCGGGGACTCCTCCGAGGATGAGTAGGGCATGGAAGGTGCCAACTGGCTGGCCCGTCTCTCATGTTATGCTCTTCCTCGTCGGAGACTGCACCTTCACTTCACGGGTCTTGAATCCTGCCCCCATACATGGAGATGGCAGGTGGAGGACGTCGGTCGCCGCCGTAGAAAAGGTTTAGGGCCGGGTTTCGTTTATTTTTCTGTCCTATAAAAGTTCGAAATGTAATGAAAATCTGTGGTGTTTGTATGAATCTCGTCCGATGTATATGAACTTTCACAATAATAGTAAGATATATTGTAGGAGTATGAAAATATATGGAATGATTATTCGATTTTGTGTGTATAAACTTACAAGGTTTGACCCGAGACAAAGCTAACATGTGATACGTCTCCAATGTATCTATAATTTTTGATTGTTCCATGCTATTATATAATCGGTTTTGGATGTTTTATATACATTAATATGCTATTTTATATGATTTTTGGGACTAACCTATTAACCTATAGCCCAGTGCCAGTTTTAGTTTTTTCCTTGTTTTAGAGTTTCACAGAAAAGGAATACCAAACGGAGTCCAAACGGAATAAAACTTTCGCGATGATTTTTCTTCGACCAGAAGACACCCAGGAGACTTGGAGTGGAAGTCAGAAGAGCCTTGAGGCGGCCACAAGGGTGGAGGGCGCACCCAAGGGGGTGGGGCATGCCCCCCGACCTTGTGGGCCCCTCATAGCTCTCCTGGCCTAATTCTTCCTCCTATATATACTCTTATACCCCAAAAACATTAAGGGGATACACGGAACCACTTTTCCACCGCCGCACCCTTCTATACCCATGAGATCCCATCTTGGGGCCTTTTCCGGCATCATGCCGGAGGGGGAATCGATCACGGAGGGACTCTACATCAACACCATTGCCTCTCCAATGAAGCGTGAATAGTTTACTTCAGAGTCCATTGCTAGTAGCTAGATGGCTTCTTCTCTCTCTTTGATTCTCAATACGAAGTTCTCCTTGATGTTCTGGGAGATCTATTCGATGTAATACTCTTTTGCGGTGTGTTTGTCGAGATCCGATGAATTGTGGATTTATGACTAGCTTATCTATGAATATTATTTGAATCTCCTCTGAATTCTTATATGCATGATTTGATATCTTTGCAAGTCTCTTCGAACTATCGATTTGGTTTGGCCAACTAGATTGGTTTTTCTGGCAATAGGAGAAGTGCTTAGCTTTGGGTTCAATCTTGCGGTGCTCGATCCTAGTGACAGAAGGGGAACCGACACATATTGTATTGTTGCCATAGAGGATAAAAAAGATGGGGTTTTCATCATATTGCTTGAGTTAATCCCGCTACATCATGTCATCTTGCTTAATGCACTACTCTGTTCTTATGAACTTAATACTGTAGATGCAGGCAGAAGTCGTTCGATGTGTGGAGTAATAGTAGTAGATGCAGAATCATTTCGGTCTACCTGACACGGACGTGATGCTTATATTCATGATCATTGCCTTAGATATCGTCATAACTTTGCGCTTTTATATCAATTGCTCTCTAGTAATTTGTTCACCCACCATAATATCTTCTATCTTGAGAGAAGCCTCTAGTTAAACCTATGGCCCCCGGGTCTATTTTACATCATATTAGTTTCCCGTCAACTTTCCAATTTCTGTCGCCGTTCCCTTACTTTGCAATCTTTTACTTTCCGTTCCATAAACCAAAAATACCAAAAATATTACTTTACTGTTTGTCAATCTCTATCAGATCTCACTTTGCGAATAACCGTGAAGGGATTGACAACCCCTTTGTCACGTTGGTTGCAAGTTGGTGTTTGTTTCTGTAGGTATTCGGTGGCTTGTTGCGTAGTCTCCTACTGGATTGATACCTTGATTCTCAAAACTGAGGGAAATACATACGCTACTTTGCTGCATCACCCTTTCCTCTTCAAGGAAAAAACCAACGCAAGCTCAAGAGGTAGCAACATGCGAAGTAAATGAACACATAGGGTCTACATACAAAATTTATCTTAGGCACTCCAATAGTATGTCCACTACACATTCACACATTTCACATCTTTCTACATCTACGGGAACCTATGAAAGGGTTAATGTAAATTGCCTCTCTCTCTCTCCACTTGATTTTCAAGGTGGTGGGCCCCTCCCTCCCTCCAATCTCCAATCAACAGCCCACACTTTTCACATTACGTTAATTACGTAACTGGGATTATGTAGGTGTAGCATTACTCGTCCTAAAAAACCAACTAAGCCAACCTCCCAACATATCATGCGGGAAAAGTCCCGGTCACGCTGTTTTAGTCGGGATTACCGGATTACTAGTAGTAGTATCGATGGATCGCGCGAAGCACCAAGTTTATAAGGAAAAAAGGCGGTACACTCACAACACGCGGTCGCATTGCACCCCTCACACGGTCGGTCCTACACACGGCTCAGGCAAACAGAATGCGCTTCGGCTTGCCTCTTCACTGACACGTGGGACCGCACTTGGAGAAACCGACCATGTGCCAAACTCCCCCACCCACCGCACAAAAATTCCCCCCAAATCCCAAATTTAACCGTCTTTCGGCCAACTAGCTAATAATATTCCCCCAACCCCCTCCCGCCCGACCCCTCCACTCCATTTGCTCTGCTAAAGGCACCCTTCCCGCTGCACCGATGCATTGGCGCCGCGGTTCGTTGATGGGATGCACGACGATCCTCTTGGTCCCACAGTACGCTCTCGTAGACTGCCGTCCTCCAGCCGTGTTGCCACTGGCGATGTTCTTGTGGAGACGCATGGTGGTCAGCTTCTCCCATGGTATGCGCATTCTAGACTGAGGCCCCATGCATGTCGGAGTAGCACTGAATGTTAGCTGATAGACGTTGTTAATCTCACTGTTTGCCGAAATAGTTTATAGTTAATATGCTATGCTTAAGAAGCTTCATTGCCCTGTTCTGCACTCAATCTTCTTAGCTGAGATGGCATGCCATGCCTAATTAGTTGCTAAAATATCATGCCATATATTTATTGTAATGTAGATTGCCATGGTCTAGTAGCCAATTTGTTAGGTGAAATAGCTCTACACCGTTTTATACTCGATCTTTGTTGCTGAGATGGCCTTCGATGGCTGTGTGCTCGGCCTCATTGACTGCTAAAATAGCCTGCCATAATTTAGCACTCAAATCTATTTGCTAAATTAGCTTTACATATATTTCATTACTTAGATCTGCTTGTCCAAATATCTTGCCATAGCTTTAGACACCGACCTATGTATTTTTTTTGGACTTCATAAAAAAGCACATATGTTTTTCCTGTAATATCTAGTAGAAGAACTAATTTGTATGTCTAACAGATGGACATGACTTGGATAACTTCTGCTCGAAGATTCTCTGTTGCAAATGTCGAGGGGGTTGAAAACTTCATGAACTTTATCAGAGCTGAGTACGGTGGTCCTAAACCAGATGTGCTATGCCCGTGTAACAATTGTATGAATTCAGTTACAAGACCCCAATCAACTGCGCAAAATCATCTACAATTGTATGGGATGCCGGTCACATATACTAGGTGGGTTCATCATGGTGAAGCTATGAACGTCCATGTTACTGACTATGTGGAAGCAGCAGATCACCATCTCGATCTACCTGATGCTCAGGTGGAAGAGGAGGAGGTGGTGGTGGCGGAGCCAGTGATTTTGACCAACATTGAAACAATGCTACAAAATGCTCACACATTTCATGAACTTTCACCTGCAGAAGAAAAATGGCGGGCCCGCATGTTGGAACAATGCAACGTGGCTGTCACCCCAGGAAATAAGCTGTCAGTATTCTTAGCTATGGTCACCTTTCTCAAGGTGTATACATCTAAGCGGATGACCAAAAAGTCATTCGATGCGATGTTGGCTGCTTTCCACAAATCTTTCCCAGATGCGTCTGAGCTACCACCCACCTATAGTAAAATAAAGAATTTCCTTCGTGTAGTTGGAATTGGATATGATATGATCCATGTTTGTAAGAATAATTGTGTTTTTTTCCAGAAGGATTATGCCAACTTAAGTGAATGCCTATATTGCAAATCATCAAGATGGAAAGATGGCAATGCTATGAAGAGGATTCCTCATAATGTTTTGAGACATTTTCCAATTATACCAAGATTGCAGAGGTTGTTTCATGATGCTTAAACAAGAGAGGATGTACTGTGGCATTCTAGGAACCAGGAGTACAGAGATCATAATGTAATGAGCCATCCATCTCATGGTAGTGACTGGAAAAGCTTCAATCAGAAACACAAAATTTTTGCTGCTGACCCGAGAAACATTAGACTTGTCTTAGCTACAGATGGATTTAACCCATTTGGCCACCAGAGTGCCACTTATAGCATGTGCCAGTGCTTGTTATCCTTACAACATGCCTCCAAATGTCTTCACCAAAGAATCAAACTACATGATGGCCTTGCTCATCCCAGGTCCAAAAAGTCCTGGAAAGGATTTTGATTTATTCATGGAGCCTCTTGTGGAGGAACTTCAACAAATATGGAGGGGTGTTCTCACTCGAGACCTATATAGCAGCCCGCCAGCTGATTTCTTTCTGCGTGCTATTATAATTTGGTGCATCCATGATTTTGGGCAGTATGTGAGGGTGAACGATGATAACCCACAAGTATAGGGGATCGCAACAGTTTTCGATAAGTAAGAGTATCGAACCCAACGAGGAGCTAAAGGTAGAACAAATATTCCCTCAAGTTCTATCGACCACCGATACAACTCTACGCACGTTTGACGTTCGCTTTACCTAGAACAAGTATGAAACTAGAAGTACTTTGTAGGTGTTGTTGGATAGGTTTGCAAGGTAATAAAGAGCAAGTAAATAAAAAGTAGGGGCTGTTGTAAGTAAAGAAGAAATAAAGTAAATATAGCGAGTGTGGAAAAGTGGCGGTAGGAGTTGCGAAATTGCCCCTAAGCAATTGACTACTTTACTAGACCGATAGCAAGTATTATGTGGGAGAGGCCACTGCTAGCATGTCATCCCTGACTTGGAATTCTATGCACTTATGATTGGAACTATTAGCAAGAATCCGCAACTACTAATGTTCATTAAGGTAAAACCCAACCATAGCATTAAGATATATTGGTCCCCCTTCAATCCCGTATGCATCAATTTCTATGCTAGGTTGAAGCTTCTGTCACTCTTGCCCTCCAATACATAGTCCTATCAACATAGAACTAACCCTATGGTGTGATCCACGCGCGCAATCATATGATGGGCACCAAAGGACAGCAACATAACCACAAGAAAATTAAATCAATCATAGCAATTCATCAACCACCAATAGGACAACGAAAATCTACTCAGACATCATAGGATGGCAACACATCATTGGATAATAATATGAAGCATAAAGCACCATGTTCAAGTAGAGGGTACAGCGGGTTGCGGGAGAGTGGACCGCTATAGATAGAGGGGGGAAGGTGATGGAGATGTTGGTGAAGATGGCAGAGGTGTTGGTGTAGATCGCGGTGATGATGATGGCCCCCGGTGGCACTCCGGTGTCACCGGAAGCGAGGTGGGGGAGAGCCCCCCTCCTTCTTATTCTTCCTTGACCTCCTCCATAGATGGGAGAAGGGTTTCCCCTCTGGTCCATGGCCTCCATGGCACGGGAGGGGCAAGAGCCCCTCCGAGATTGGATCTGTCTCTCTGTCTCTCTCTGTTTCTGCGTTCTCAGATTCTTCCCTTTCACTGTTTCTTATATTCCCGGAGATCCGTAACTCCGATTGGGCTAAAATTTTAACACGATCTCTATCCGGATATTAGCTTTCTTGTGGCGAAAGAAGGGCTCCAACCGCCTTACGGGATGGTCACGAGGGTCAGGGGCGCGCCTGCCTCCCCAGGGCGCGCCCGGCGCCCCCCTACCTCGTGGGCCCCTCGAGCATCGTCTCACATGGATTCTTCTTCCCAAAAATCATATATATTACAAAAAAAAATCTCCGTCAGTTTTATTCCGTTTGGACTCCGTTTGATATGGATATTCTGCGAAACAAAAAACATGCAACAAACAGGAACTGGCACTTGGCACTGGATCAATATGTTAGTCCCAAAAATAGTATAAAAAGTTGCCAAAAGTATATGAAAGTTGGCATGGAACAATCAAAAATTATATATACGACGGAGACGTATCAAACGACACATGGTTACAATGCATGTGTTCGCTGTGACAAGAATCCACTCTCATACGCAATACTTAGCAAGATATGTTACATTGGATACCGCCGTTTCCTTGCCAAGGACAAGCCGTGTCCTACAACATACCGAAGACATGTGTTCAATGCAAAGCATGAAAACCGTGATGCGCCAAAGAGGCTCACCGCCGATGAGTTGCAAGTGGAATTAGAGAAGGTCTGGCATATTATAGCAGGAAAGCGTCCTGATAATGGTAGCAGGAAAAGGAAGCGTAGCAGGGCAGAAGAGAGATTATTGTTTACGCGCAGGGCCACTTTGTGGGACTTGGAGTATTGGAAAGATCTGGATCTGCGTCATAATCTTGATGTGATGCACATCGAGAAAAATATATGTGACAACATTATCGTCACACTTCTTAATATTGAAGGCAAGACGAAATATACCTTAAAATCTAGGATTGATTTGACACACCTAGGTATCAGAAAGGATTTGCAGGTGCAAGATGAAGGTAAACCATGAGATATGGCACCAGCTGTGTATGTCTTGGACAAGGTAAAAAGAAAAGAATTCTGCAAGGTCCAGTCACGTGTGAGATTCCCACATGGATTTGCTTCCAACCCTGAAAGGAGAGTCAATGCAGATGGAAACAAGGTACAAGGGTTGAAAACTCATGACTGCCACGTCCTACTTCAAAGGTTTTTACCTGTTATCCTTAGAGTATTGGGCCGCCTGACTTATACAGAGAAGTTGCAGAGTTGGGACAATTCTCTAGGGAACTCTGCAAATAGAAATATCGTGATAGATGCTTTGGAGCATCTTAGAGACAAGATACCAACTATCATATGCGACCTTGAGAAGATATATCCTCCAACCTTCTTTGATGTGATGGTGCATTTGGCTGTTCATCTACCTGATGAGGCACTACTTAGAGGTCCAGTACAGTATGGCTGGATGTACCCTATTGGAAGGCGGCTAGGTAATTTCAAGGGCTATGTTAGGAACAGCGCTGGACCTGAGGGTTCCATTGCAGAGGCCTACATTACTACAGAAGCATTGTCATTCTGCTCAAAATACATTGAAACAACAGAATTGTCATTCTGCTCAAAATACATTGAAACAACAGATGAGCTTAGCAAAGAGGTAGGTGAAGACAATCCTAAGCTCAATGTTTTCGATTGTTCTATTCGATTTACAAGGAAGAGTCGACAAGACGACAAACCTAAAGGTTTGGACAATATGGTTTGGTATGTGTTGAATAACTGTCCTGAGATTCTACCTTATATCGAGTAAGTGCTAAGTACTGCATCTTATACATCATAATCTACTAAACTTGCAGCGCATTCTTATATATTTAGATGTTTGACGCGATCAATATGTTGTGCAGCATCTACAAAAAGGAGTTACTGCCGCAAAATCCAAGAAACATTGACAAACTGGTTATGTCCGGATTTGCGAAATGGTTGAAGAGCCATGTATGCTCTTGAATTGTACTATCAATTTTTTTAATATATTGAGTACATAAGATGATCATCTTGTCTATTTTCTAACCATAGGTTAAGAAGATGCGGGAGGATGGGCAGGCAGTTAATGATGCCCTTTATGCACTAGCAATGGGTCCTGATACTCGGGTAGGGGTAAGACATTCTAAATCTTGCGTTGTTGGAGATGTGTGCTACAACACCCTTGCACACGACGATGGAAGGAAGACACAAAACAGTGCCATCATGAGCACAGATAAGTATGACAAAGAGACAATTGAAATGTATGCTAACATAACAGACATTGTTCAGTTGCAATATATCTCCAGTTTCGAGGTTCATCGGTATGTGGTTCTGTTGTGCTGTCGTTGGTATAACCTGTTTTCCAGGATCACAAAACCTATAGCTGATGATTATTTCAAATCCATCAATGTCAAGGCGGCGTACCAGACCTACGAGCCTTTTATTTTGGCAAATCAAGCAACACATATATTTTTCTTGGAAGACACATTTGCACATAGAGACGACTGGAGAGTATTGCAAAGGTTTGAGCAGAGGAATTCGTTTAATGAAGTTGCACAACAAGATGATGCCTGCACTGCTCCTGATGTAGAACATTCCACAAATGTTCCTAATATCTTTGAGAACTATCACGTCAATGACGCTGGTGAAAAGATTGCTTGTCGGGCTGTGGACATAGGAGAGTTGACCAATAAGACACCAACGTTCGAGGACATTAAGGATGAAGAAGAAGATGACACTAGGGGAATTACAATTCAGACTTATACACATGGCGAAGATGTTGACGCTGCTACTGTGGATGATGATTAGATTGCTTTTGTTGTATTTGCCTGTCAGAAGACGTTTTTTATCTACTATGTGAAATTGTGTTTTCTATGACAACTGAAACCTGATGAACTTGTTGTTTAGTATTTTGCTGTGAGAACATCACTTATTATGTATGTTGATTTCTGTTTGGTGATTGTATGACGACTAAAACATGATGACATTGTTGTTTATTTTTACTCATATTTGGCTGTGAAAATTTTATTTGATGACATAGTTTGCTGTTGGACTACAATTTGCTCGATGTCTTTGAACGGGAACGAAGCTGACCCGACAGGGCGTCTGCTAATTTATTTATTTATTAGCAAAAGGGCCTTTGTTATTTATTTATTTATGAGCAAAAGGGGATACCCCCTGATTTCCGTTAATAGAAATCATTAGATGTCCACAACACTATGCCCAGCCTGCTAAATAGGTTTCATTCATTACAAGTTTCAGGAAAGTGCTCATGTCATAGCCAGTGAATACATCACGATGCTACATACACTGCAAATAAAGAGACAATCATCCTACAGAGCACATCGATTTTGCACATTATCTTCACAAGCTCTTTCATCTCCTCATTGCTGTCATGGCCGTTCAGCAGCTGTTGCTTGGCCATGATCAGAGGAACTGCATCTTTAACCTACTGCTCTGCATCTTCCTCTTTTGTTGTTCCTTCAGTTACTTGTCCAACACTCCACCCTACTTGTATTGGGATTCCTCGCTAACCAAATAATCAGCGTAGTTGCATTCCCCCACATCAGCAACATCCCAAAAATACAAATCACACGAATCTTCCCTTTTCTGCTCGAATCAAATTGGAAGATCATCAACCAAACAATTAAAAAATCAGCAACTGAAAGCAGTGGAACAACATTTAAACATATTATTACCCCATGATTCGGGCATTTGTAGAAGACTCGACCAGGGTTGAGGATTGTGGTAGATGTTGGGGAACGCAGTAAATTCAAGAATTTCCTACGCACACGCAAGATCATGGTGATGCATAGCAACAGAGGGGAGAGTATCATCTATGTACCCTCGTAGATCGTAAGTGGAAGCGTTATGAGAACGTGGTTGATGTAGTCGTACGTCTTCACGATCCGACTGATCCAAGTACCAAATGTACGACACCTCCGAGTTCAGCACACGTTCAGCTCAGTGACATCCCACGAACTCCGATCCAGCAGAGTTTCGAGGGAGAGTTCCATCAGCACGACGGCGTGATGACGGTGATGATGATGCTACCAACGCAGGGCTTTGCCTAAGCACATCTACGATATGACCGAGGTGGATTATGGTGGAGGGGGGCACCGCACATGACTAAAAGATCAACCGATCAACTTGTGTCTATGGGGTGCCCCCTGGCCACGTATATAAAGGAGTGGACGAGGGGGAGAGGCCGGCCCTCCTAGGCGCGCCCCAAGGGGAGTTCTACTCCCACCGGGAGTAGGATTCCCCCTTCCATGCAGTAGGAGTAGGAGAGAAGGAAAGGGAAAAGAGAAGAGAAGGAAGGAGGGGGCGCCGCCCCTCCCCCTAGTCCATTTCAGACTAAGCCTTGGAGGGGCGCGCAACCTCCCCTCTCTCTTTCCCCTAAAGCCCAATAAGGCCCATATGCTCCCCGTTGAATTCCCGTAACTCTCTGGTAGTCCGAAAAATACCCGAATCACTCGGAACCTTTCCGATGTCAGAATATAGTCGTCCAATATATCGATCTTTACGTCTCGACCATTTCGAGACTCCTCGTCATGTCCCCAATCTCATCCGGGACTGCGAACTACCTTCGGTACATCAAAACACATAAACTCATATACCATTCGTCACCGAACATTAAGCGCGCAGACCCTACGGGTTTGAGAACTATGTAGACATGACCGAGACTCATCTCCGGTCAATAACCAATAGCGGAACCTGGATGCTCATATTGGCTCCTACATATTCTACGAAGATCTTTATCACTCAAACCGCATAACAACATACGTTGTTCCCTTTGTCATCAGTATGTTACTTGCCCGAGATTCGATCGTCGGTATCTCAATACCTAGTTCAATCTCGTTACCGGAAAGTCTCTTTACTCATTCCGTAATGCCTCATCTTGAAACTAACTCATTAGTTACATTGCTTGCAAGGCTTATAGTGATGTGTATTACCGAGAGGGCTCAAAGATACCTCTCCGACAATCGGAGTGACAAATCCTAATCTTGGTCTATGCCAACTCAACAAGTACCATCGGAGACACCTGTAGAGCACCTTTATAATCACCTAGTTACATTGTGACATTTGGTAGCACACAAAGTGTTCCTTCGGTATTCGGGAGTTGCATGATCTCATAGTCATAGGAACATGTAAAGTTATGTAGAAAGCAATAGCAACAAACTAAACGATCATCGTGCTAAGCTAACGGATGGGTCAAGTCAATCACATCATTCTCCAATGATGTGATCCCGTTAATCAAATGACAACTCATGCCTATGGCTAGGAAACTTAACCATCTTTGATTCAACGAGCTAGTCAAGTAGAGGCATACTAGTGACACTCTGTTTGTCTATATATTCACACATGTACTAAGTTTCCGATTAATACAATTCTAGCATGAATAATAAACATTTATCATGATATAAGGAAATATAAATAACAACTTTATTATTGCCTCTAGGGCATATTTCCTTTAGTCTCGCACTTGCACTAGAGTCAATAATCTAGTTCACATCTTTATGTGATTAGTTCACATCTCCATGTGACTAATACACAAAGGGTTTACTAGAGTCAATAATCTATTTTACATCGCTATGTGATTAACACCCAAAGAGTGATCATTTTTGCTTGTGAGAGAAATTTAGTCAATGGGTCTGCCACATTCAGAGCCGTATGTATTTTGCAAATTTTCTATGTCTACAATGCTTTGCACGGAGCTACTCTAGCTAATTGCTCCCACTTTCAATATGTATCCAGATCGAGACTTAGAGTAATCTATATCGATGTAAAAAGCTTGCATCGATGTAACTCTTTATGACAAACTCTTTTATCACCTCCATAACCGAGAAATATTTCCTTAGCCCTCTAAGGATAACTGTGGCCGCTGTCCAGTGATCTACTCCTAGATCACTATTGTGCTCCTTTGCCAAACTCAGGTCAGGGTATACAATAGGTCTGGTACATAGCATGACATACTTTATAGAACCTATGACTGAGGCATAGGGAATGACTTTTCATTCTCTTTCTATTTTCTGCCGTGGTCGGGTTTTGAGTCTTTACTCTACTTCACACCTTGCAACACAGGTAAGAACTCCTTCTTTGACTGTTCCATTTTGAACTACCTCAAAATCTTGTCAAGGTATGTACTCATTGAAAAAACTTATCAAGCGTCTTGATCTATCTCTATAGATCTTCATGCTCAATGTGTAAGTAGCTTCATCGAGGTCTTTCTTTGAAAAACTCTTTTCAAACATTCCTTTATGCTTTCCATAAAATTCTACATTATTTCTGTTGGAGTTATAACTATTAGGAATGACCTGCCCAGGAGGGGCCGGGTTATACCTATGTCGATTCATGAAGCCCAAGACATCTCTGGAAGATGGCGGTTCAGTTAAGGGCCCAAGACCCAAAGGTGACTCAAGGCCCGTAGTGATAAACCGCCATATGTACATAACTTGCATTGTAAGGCAAGAATAGTTAGAGGCCGAGCCGGACACTGTTTGTGAGCCGGCCGGGATTCTATGAGCCGCAGGGGGCAGCGTCTGTATATAAAGGGACCACCCGGCGGCGGTTCAGGGCAAGTAAGATCAGATCGAAAGCTAGGTCAAGCGGATTCGCTCCCTAGTAATCGAAACATAAGCAATACCACCTCAAACTGGATTAGGCTTTTACCTTCACCGCAAGGGGCTGAACCAGTATAACTCTTGTGTCCTTTGTGCCATTTTAACCCCTTTAAGCTTCCTAGTTGAGATGGCTCCACGATTAAGTCCCTCCACTAGGACATCTGCCATGACAATTCCACGACAGTTGGCGCCCACCGTGGGGCCTGCACCCGGTGGATTTGAGTTCTTGAAGGGCAGCTTCGAAGGGCTCAAGGGATACATTGTGGGCAGGATGACCAAGAGTCGTCGCGGCAAGCTCTACATCGACGAAGCAGGCTGGGGCCCCGACGTGGGCTCAATTGAGCACGGGTACCGGGTCCCCTTCGGCGGAATACAAGTCTTCATCGGCCAGATCGGCGAGCCGGGCCCTGAGCCGGACATCTGCACTGACATCATCAAGAAGGCTCAGCGCGCGAGACCCGCCCAGACTTAGCTCGCCATGAAGCGTGCCTTCGTGGGATGCCTCCATGGAGGAGAATTTTCTGAAGGATCTGTGTCTGGCGGTGAGACGGCCATCTACTCTGACGGTGGGTCGTCCACAGGTGAGATGGATTCATTGTACCAATTGCAAGATGCTGGGCTTGGGGGCTGTTCCAATGGCAGCAGTATTCTGGACCCCTTTGAGCCACCAAGCAGGGCATGGATCTTCATGACTGGCACACAACCCGTTAGAAACTCTACGGGTGTGGCAGCGATAACCTCCGGGTCAGCGGCGGCCGGGGCAGGAGGCCCTGCGCGCCCGCCGGCTCAGGTACTAATGGATCTCATGGATAGGATGACAACCCTGTTAATTGCCGTGGTTAGCCCGGTGGATCAGGCTCAACATGATGCAGAAGTGGCACGGTTACGTGAGGAGGTAGCACAAGCCAAGGAAAACCTAGCAGCAAAGGACGTCAGGATGGCCGCGGAGCGGGCAACTCTGGATGCTCGAGCTCAGCAGATTCAATCAGAAGCTTTCCAGCTTACGATGGATCTGAACGCATCAAATGAGGTCATGAAGAGAAGGCACCAGAAGGCTCAATCCCGTCTGCGTCTGACTTATGATCCTAGAAACCTCTTCCGCACACCCGTTGTAGGCCCCAGTAACCCGCCGGAGGTAAACCGGGTGGCAACGCCCGGGGCTGGGGCGCCGGTTTAACCACGGGTGATGGAACCTCCTTGTATGAATACTGCTCCACCTCCTCATGTACTGTAACACCCACGATGCGGCTATATCTCCCACATGTCGGAGCATGACTTAGAGGCATAACCGCATTGTAGGCATGTCGCAATAGGGGTAATCTTTACACATCCCATGTACTGAATAAGAAAGGGATAAAGAGTTGGCTTACAATCGCCACTTCACACAA
Organism: Triticum urartu; assembly: GCF_003073215.2. Classification (NCBI taxonomy): domain Eukaryota; kingdom Viridiplantae; phylum Streptophyta; class Magnoliopsida; order Poales; family Poaceae; genus Triticum; species Triticum urartu. The sequence continues at coordinate 294,901,354 of NC_053028.1, forward strand.
TACATAAATATAGCATTATATCATCCAGAATACAATCAAGGTCCGACTACAGAACCAAATAAAGAAAGACAACCCCTAATGCTAGATCCCTAATCGCCCCGACTGGGCTCCACTACTGATCAACTAGAAATGAAACAACACAACGAACACGATCTTCATCGAGCTCCCACTTGAGCTCAGCTGCGTCACCTGCACTGGTATCATCAGCACATGAAACTGGTTTTGGAAGTAAACTGTGAGTCACGGGGAGTCAGCAATCTCACACCCTCGCGATCAAGACTATTTAAGCTTATGGGTAGGAAAAGGTATGTGAGGTGGACCTGCAGCAAGCACTAGCATATATGGTGGCTACCTTACGCAAATAAGAGCGAGAAGAGAAGCAAAGCACGGTCGTGAACTGGAAGTGATCAAGAAGTGATCCTGAAACTACTTACATTGAAGCATAACACAAGAACCGTGTTCATTTCCCGGACTCCGCCGAGAAGAGACCATCACGGCTACACACGCGGTTGATGCATTTTAATCAAGTTAAGTGTCAAGTTCTCTACAACCGGATATTAACAAATTCCCATCTGCACCTAACCACGGGCACGGCTTTCGAAAGTTCAAAACCCTGCGGGGGTATCCCAACTTAGCCCATCACAAGCTCTTGCTGTCAATGAAGGATATTCCTTCTCCCAGGAAGACTCGATCAGACTCGGAATCCCGGTTACAAGACATTTCGACAATGGTAAAACAAGACCAGCAAAGCCGCCCGGATGTGCCGACAAATCCCGATAGGAGCTGCACATATCTCATTCTCAGGGCACACCGGATGAGCCAGACGTCGGGTTGGCATAGACCCTGGTTGCCCAGGGGGCGCCGGACATCGCTCAGGTTGGACCAACACTTAGAGAAGCACTGGCCCGAGGGGGGGGTTAAAATAAAGATGACCCTCGGGCTCCGGAAACCCAAGGGAAAAGGCTAGGTTGTTAGTGCAAATGTAAAACCAAGGTTGGGCCTTGCTGGAGGAGTTTTATTCAAGGCGAACTGTCAAGGGGTTCCCACTATAACCCAACCACGTAAGGAATGCAAAATCAAGGAACATAACACCGGTATGACGGAAACTAGGGCGGCAAGATTGGAACAAAACACCAGGCATAAGGCCGAGCCTTCCACCCTTTACCAAGTATATAGATGCATTAATTAAATAAGATATATGGTGATATGCAACAATAATCATGTTCCAACAAGGAACAAACTCCATCTTCACCTGCAACTAGCAACACTATAAGAGGGGCTGAGCAAAGCGGTAAGATAGCCAAACAACGTTTTGCTAGGAAAGAAGGGTTAGAGGATTGAGATGGCAATATGGGAGGCATTATATAGCAAGTGGTAGGTATCACGGCATAGGCATAGCAATAGAGCGAGCAACTAGCAAGAAAAAAAAGAAGTGATTTCGAGGGTATGGTCATCTTGCTTGCAAAGTTCTCCGAGTTGACGTAAGCTTGATCCTCGTAAGCATACTCAACGGGTTCCTTGAACACAAACTCATCTCACGGATCTACCCAAGACAAGAATACAAGCAAAAGAAACCACAATCAACCACGGTGCAATGCGCAAGCAACATGATGCAAAACATGGCACGATATGCGGGATGTGCTATGCAATGCATATGCGTACTCCGGAAGGAAAAGATAGAACCAGGCCTCAACGTGGCAAACCAAGTGCGCCGCTGGAAAGACGAGTTGATTTCGGTCGAAATCGATATAAAGATCACCGGAATCGGATTCACGGTTTGCAAATGGCAAGCAAAACAAGAATGGCACAATCCTACGATTAACAACACGATGCCACCTAGAATGCAACAAGAAACTAAGCTACTGCACTCCAACATAGCAACAAAGCACATGGCAGTGATCTACTCAAGATGCTTGACAAAAGATGAACACTGAGCTACGGCTAATTCACAAAATAGCAGGTTCAAACAAGCATGGCAAAAGAGCAAAAGATAACAGCATCACAGACTTAGTGAAAATAACAACATGCCAGCAATTAATATCAGGAAGCAATGTTTAGAGCAAGCTAACAACATGCTTCAGGAATATATCATGGCAAAGAAAGGCATGGCATGAATCTACCCAAAGCATATAACAAAAGTCCCTTACTGACCATAAGTCAAAAGGGTACATAAAACATAATGGCACCCATGTAAACATAGCAAGTTTCGTTAAGAGATTCAGACTTTGCAGAAAAACTGGACATGGCATAAACAGAGTTACAAAGGCATGTTTGCGAGCTCAATGCACTCAACAGAAGGCATTGCATGACAAGCTAAGCATACACCTAGCAAGAAGACATGATCAAGAAGCTAACCATGGCAAGAAAAATCTCATAGCATGCATGGATCAACTACAACAACCTTGGCAAAATTGATTAACACGTAAACAATCTGCCAGGAACATTTTGTAGCAAAAGTAGAGCAATATTGAGTCATGCTAGGGCACACCATAAATGCAAACAAAGGCATGGATGGATATAGCATAACAATATCTCAAAATCATCCTTACTGAACATGCTCAAAAGAGGCATGGATTACTCTGTAGCAACATGAAAACATGGCATAAAAAATAACAGCAGACAAAAACTTAGTGAAATTCTAAGTCCCTAAAATCAGCAATATCACGAGAGCTACTTTGCATGCTTGTGCTAGTCACCACAATGATCACAAAAATACATGGCATACACCCCTGTAAAGATGGCATGGCATATAACAAAACACATGTAGGGCTCAAGATCATAGGAGGCACACAATAATCATGGCAAAAAAGACAAATGCTCATAATCTGATAAGAATGAGGAACTAACATTATGAAGCACTCTTGCAACATCATTTTAGGCATCAAGATGGACTCAAACAAGCATGGTGCAATGGAACAAAATGAAGAGGACATCCTGACGAACATTTCGATATAACATGCATGCAAAACGGAGCTACCGATGAGGAGTTATGATGCGATGAACATGGCATGAAAATTACATAGATCTAGAACTTAGTGGAATTTTCACCTCCGCGAAAGTCAATGCGGGATGGAGCGGTTCCGGGACGAGCAGATCCGGGCAAGGGGGAGGCCGTTTGGATCGCGGGACGGGTGGATCTCATCCACCCGCCCGGATCTGACCGAAGACGGACGCCGGCGGGGCGCGTCGGCGGCGATGGCCGGAGATGAAGGCGGGCGGCGCGGCGGCGAGGCGCACTGGCGACCGGGCATCGGCCGCGCTAGAACAGAGGCGGTGGGGAAGGCGCGGGGAGGCGCTGGGCGAGTCGGCGACGAGGATCCGGCGTCGGCGGCGGGGATCCGACGGCGAGGCGCGGCAGGGCGCGCGACGCCGGCGGGGAAGGGAGCCGGGCAGCGCGGCTTCGGTGGCGGCGCGGGGCGCGGTCGGGCCCGGCGTGGGCCAGCCGTGAGCTCCGCGGGCCGGCGGCGGCTGCGGAGGTGGGAGGAGGCGCGGGGGACACGTGGCGCCCCTGGATTGGCCAGGAGGCGGCGGCGGGATTTCGTCCGGCGGGCGCGGACATGTCCGGTGGCAGCGGGGGAGTTTTTTAGGGTTTCGTTTGCGCGAGAAAAAGAGGGGATCACCTATTTATAGGTAGAGGGAGCTATGAGAGTCCAAATAAGGTGCGGTTTTCGGCCACGCAATCGTGATCGAACGACCAAGAGGATGGAGTGGGTTTGGATGGGTTTTGGGCCACTTTGGAGGGGTGTTGGGCTGCAACACACACGAGGCCTTTACGGTTCCCCGGTTAACCGTTGGAGTATCAAATGAACTCCAAATGGCACGGAACTTGACAGGCGGTCTACCGGTAGTGAACCTAGGACGCTTGGAAAATCTTGGTCCAATCCGAGAACGTTTAACACCCGCACACGAAAAGAGGCAAAAGGAGGGCGCCGGAGGACATAGGAGTGTCGGATTACAAAATGGACAATGGGGGAAATGCTCGGATGCATGAGATGAACACGTATGCAAATGCGATGCACATGATGACATGATATGAAATGCATGACACACAAACAAATGACAAGGAAACAACAGCGAATAACTAGAAGACACCTGGCGCAACGGCCTCAGGGCGTTACATGTATGAATGCCACCGGGTCATTATTCTAACCCTTTGGAGAATATGATCGCTGCGGTGGCACGATTGGCGGCTCTCCCAGCAGAGGGTGACTCTCCGATGGCGATTGAAACCCGAAGGGTCAGAGAACTTCTTCAGATGGCTCTGGTGCAACAGGAGGCATATTGTTATAGTCGAGACAGGATTCATTCGACCCCTCGCCCAAGCCAGAGCCCGAGTTATAGCAGGCACATATATTCAGCAGCCGTTTCAAGCAACGCCCGGCGCCGTGACAAGCCGTGCGGGCATGACCCGGCGCGTGATGGAGCTCCTAACTTGGTTGACCAGGACGGGATTTGCCAAGAGGTTGAGCGGGCGGCTCAACAGGCAGCTGAGCAGGCGGCTCAGCGGGCGGCTCACCAGTCTTTTCTGGTTCATGTAACGACCTCTATTGAGGTAGGCGTGACCACAAGGAGTGGAGGTGTCCCTTGCTTGGTACCGGCTCTACGTAATGAGCATTTGCCCAAGGATTTCAAGGGGCCTCGAAAGGTGCCTAATTACACGGCCAATTTACAACCAGGGGCATGTATTGAAAGCTATGAGATGGCCATGGAACTACTGGAGGTCAGTGACGCGGCAATGGCCAAGTACTTCACCATGGTGTTGGATGGAATGGCCCGCACTTGGTTGAAGGGGCTGCCACCCAGTTCCATTGGTTCATGGGCAGAATTAAAAGCCCGGTTTATTCAGAATTTCAAAGACACATGCAAGCAGCCCATGTCAATTATGAATTTGACTAATTGTAAACAAGAGGAAGGTGAGTCCACGACCCATTGGGCGCGCCGGGTCAAAGGCATAATACATTTATCTGATAAGATGGATGCCGGCTCTGTAGTCTTAATGTTGGAGAAAAATTGCCGTTTTACGCCTCTGAAACAGAAGCTGGGGCGGCTCAAGCGCGATTGTAATGACATGGGCCAGCTAATGGCGGCTCTAGTCAAGTACGCCAACTCTGATAGTACCAAGGATCCCGAGTCTGACGATGAGAAGGTAGGGAAGGGGAAGAAGAACGACAATGCCAAGGGTCATCAGCATAACCCGGCGAATCAAAGAGGCAATAATAAGCGTAAGGCTGGCGGTAGCTCGGATTTTGTGGCTAACACGAATGCATAGGGAAACAATCAGAGATGTAAGGGGAGGCCACCTCCTCGGTCCGGCGGGTTAGGTCCCACTCTTGAGGAGCTGTTAAATGAGCCCTGTCCAAGGCACGGTACTCAGCAGAAACCGGCCACTCACCTATGGAAGGACTGTACGATCATGAAGGCTTTCAAGAACTCTAACATGTTCAATAGCAATCATGGGCCAGGCGGCGGCTCAGGTGGTGGTGGTTTTCATGGTCCGAGCGGCAGTTCAAATTCCAATTTTCAAGGCTCTCAAGGAAATCAAGGTGGCTATAATCAGCAATCTGGCCAGGGAGGTCAGCAGCAGCAGCAGCAATCTGGATACCAGAGCAATCCAAAGCAGTTGAATAGTGGACAGTATCATGTGTTCACCACCAGTTTGTGCAAACGGGACCAGAAGCTTCATAAGAGGGTTGTGAATGCTGTTGAGCCGACAGTCCCTCATTATTTGAGATTGTCGGAGCAGCCTATTCTATGGAGTAGGGAAGATCACCCTCCCCAGGTTGACAATCTGGGTCACCTGGCCTTGGTGGTGGCACCTCAGGTTGGTGGATATAAATTCACTAAAGTACTCATGGACGGAGGCAGTAGCATCAACATCCTCTATTAGGAGACTTTCCGTCGCATGGGGTTTACTGACAAAAATCTTAAGGCGTCCAACACTGTTTTCCACGGAGTGGTGCCTGGTAAGTCGGCGTACCCAGTGGGTAAGATTGAATTGGAAGTAGCCTTTGGAGATGAGCATGATTCTAGGGCTGAGAAGTTAACTTTCGAGGTGGTCAAAATCAAGAGCTCGTATCACGCCCTGTTCGGACGACAGGCTTATGCCAAGTTCATGGCACGGCCGTGTTATGTTTATTTGCAGCTTAAAATGCTAGGTTATAAGGGCACCATCACAGTGCATGGGAGCGGAAGATAGCCTTGGAATGTGAGGAAGGCGATGCTGCTTATGTTGAGTCTGTTTGTGCAACAGAAGAGTTGAAGTTCTACAAGGACAATGTTGACCCGGCGGACATGATGTCTTTGAAAAAGGCGACTACAGAACATGAGCCAGTGCTAAAGTTTAAATCGGCTGGTGACACCAAGTTTATCGATTTTGTTCTAGGTGACACATCTAAGCAGTTTAGTATCAGTGCTAATCTGGATCCCAAATAGGAAAGCCCGCTCATCGAGTTCATCCATGAGAATCAGGACATCTTTGCATGGAAACCTTCTGACATGACGGGTGTGCTGAGAGAACTCGCTAAGCACACTCTCAATATTGATCTAAAATTTAAGTCGGTCAAGCAGTTTCTTCGGCGGTTCAATGAGGAAAGGCGCAAGGCCATTGGTGAAGAAGTGGCCCGGCTCTTGGCGGCCGGTTTCATTATTGAAGTTTTTCATCCAGAGTGCCAGTGCTCCTGCTTAAAAAGAATGGCACCTGGCGTACGTGTGTGGATTACACGGACTTAAACAAGGCTTGTCCTGTTGATCCTTTTGCTCTCCCTCATATTGATCAAATCATTGATGCTACGGCGGGTTGTGAGCGTTTGAGCTTTTTGGATGCTTATTCTGGTTATCATCAGATCAAGATGGCAGTTAAGGACCAGGAGAAGATGGCTTTTATTACTCCATTTGGAGCCTTCTGCTATGTGTCTATGCCTTTTGGACTTAAGAGTGCCCAGGCGACTTATCACCGATGTGTGCCGAACTGTCTTCACAATCAGATTGGGCGCAATGTTCATGCTTATGTGGACGATATTGTGGTGAAGTCCAGAGAGAAGGAGACCTTGATAGATGATCTGAAGGAAACCTTTGATAACCTCCGGGTCTACAAGATGATGCTTAACCCGGCCAAGTTTGTTTTCGGAGTACTAGCGGGAAAGCCTTTGGGTTTTCTGGTTTCTAACAGAGGCATCGAGGCTAACCCGGAGAAGATCAAAGCAATCACATCTTTGGCTAAGCCGGCGTGCATCAATGATGTTCAGTGTTTGGAGGGTCGTATTGCTGCTTTAAGCCGGTTCATAAGCCGGTTAGGTGAGAAGGCCATACCGCTGTATCAAATGATGAAGAAGACAGACGATTTTGTCTGGAGTGATGCTGCTAATGCCGCCTTTGAAGATCTGAAGAGACAACCCACTGAGCCGCCGATCCTTGCTGCTCCTATTGATAAGGAGCCATTATTGTTATATGTGGCTGCTAATACACGCGTTGTCAGTGTGGCCATTGTAGTAGAGCGCAAAGAGGCTGGCAAGGAATATCCGGTTCAGCAGCCGGTTTATTACGTCAATGAGGTGCTCATTGAGTCCAGACAGAGATATCCACATTGGCAGAAACTTGCTTATGGGGTGTTCATGGCGAGCCGATAGCTTAAGCAATATTTTCAGGGTCATCCCATCACTGTGGTTAGTTCTACTCCTTTAGGAGATATCATTCAAAATAGAGAAGCCACATGACGAGTCGCCAAGTGGGTCATTGAGCTTGGGCCTCACGGCTTAAAGTATGTGCCACGTACTGCTATCAAGTCTCAAGCACTGGTAGATTTCATCAACAATTGGACAGAGATGCTGATGCCTGAAGAGAAGCCGGACAACACATATTGGACTATTCATTTTGATGGGTCCAGGCAATTAGAGGGCTCAGGAGCTGGAGTTTTTTTAGCTTCCCCTCGAGGTGACAAATTTCGTTATGTGCTACGGTTGATGTTTCCCTGTACTAACAATGCAGCTGAGTATGAGACCTTTCTCCACGGTCTTTGGATGGCTAAGGAGATGAGCTTGAGCCGGATAAGGTGCTTTGGCGACTTAGATTTGGTGGCTCAACAAGTATCAGGAAAGTGGGATTCCAAAGATCCTCTCATGGCGGCTTATCGCCGTGAAGTTAATGCCATTGCTGGACACTTCAAGGGTTACCAAGTGGAACACATTGATCGCAGAAAGAATGAAGCGGCTGATGCTTTAAGCCGGCTAAGGTCTCAGCATAAGCTGGTGCCACCAAACACTTTCTTAGATGTTCTGCATAACCCTTTTGTCAAGTTGCCTATGGAGGAAGACTTGGCTATTCCAGACCCAGAAGCACAATTGGTGGCGGCTCTTCACGTCATCCCAGATTGGACAGTGCCATATATGGCTTATATGACCCGGGGCGAGTTGCCTGAGGATGAAACCTTGGCTAGACAGATAACCCGGTGGTCTAAATCAATGACAATTACCAATGGTGAGTTGCATCATCGCAGTGTCACAAGGGCGTTTCAACGTTGTGTCTCTCCTGAGGAAGGTCAAGAAATCTCACAACCCCAGTTAGTGCATGCATTAGAGAGTTTGCATCATGTTTAATTTCTCAGAAACTTGAAATGGGGTTGATAGAAACCCCAGCATCACCTAATCCAACTAGGTTTACTGAAATACTTTTCAGTGAACCTAAAGTGCCCTTCAAAAATGTTCATCATTTTTGTCTTGGTTTAGAACCTCTAACAAAAATGGTTCACATTTTTCTGGGACAACTTGGGTCACTGAATTAAATCATAAGTTATTTGCATTGGGCATTTAAATGCTATAAATTATTTTAAGTGCCCAAATAATCTTGAATTTAAATGAGGGCTGTTGGAAATAATCCAACCAGTGCCCACAAATATTTTCATGATTTTTGAAAATGCTCTGGCATTTTTAATAAACACAAAACAAATGCAGGAAATAGAAAACAGAAACTAAATTTACAAAAGATAGAAGAGGAGAGGAAACCTACCTGGCCCACCTACCTGTAGCAGACCCAGCTTAACCGACCCAGCCCACTTACCTCCTCGCTCGTCGTCTTCCTCCTGCCAGTAGGCAGGAGCGAACACACGCGCGCACCCGCGGATCCTCCACCTCCTGCTTCGCGCTGGCAGCGTCCCCGCGTGTCCACCTACTCGCCTGGAGATGCTCAGCACCGCCTGCACTTCTCCCCTCTCTCCCTGGACCCCTTCCCCTCCTCTACTCTCTCCCTGCGGCACCACCGAGCGAGCTCGTCGCCCCCGTCCAAAGCCACCGCGGCCTCAGCCACCTGCTCGCCTCTCCAACCATTCCCCAAGGTTCGCCGCGATGCCTTCTTCCTCATCGCCGAGTCACATGACGCAAGGAGCCCCATGACATCGTCCTCGAGCTCGCCATCGGGCTCTGAATCTGACGGCCGCCGCCTCGATTCACCGTCGTCAGCACCTACCCTGAGCCGCTGAGCCTACTCGTTGACCCGCCGTGAGATTCTGCTTCTTTCCCCCTCCTTTTCGCGCTCGATTACCTGTCATAGCCGTTGTCCACTTGTTGACCGAATGTGCTGCCGCTATGATCGTCGTCGATGATGCTCCGGTGACCTTATGGTCAGGCATCGGTGCCTAACATGATTGTCGTCTTGCTTAGTACCCCGCTAACGGAAAGGATCGTGCGTTTGCATGCCACAGCCATGAACCCGAGCGTACCCAAGCTCCGGCCGCCGCTGCGGTCGTCGCCGGGGACGTTACCGAACACCTCAGGACGAGGAACCGCCACCGTTCGACACGGACGAGCTCCATCTGCTCAAGGGTGGCTTCAGCGCATCGAGCCGTGCCCCGTGGAGCTTTTCCGAAGCCCCTGGCCGCCGCTGACCTCGTCGACAGCTAAACGCTGATACGTCTCCAATGTATCTATAATTTATGAAGTATTCATGCTATTATATTATCTGTTTTGGATGTTTATGGGCTTTATTAAACACTTATATAATATTTTTGGGACTAACCTATTAACCAGAGGCCCAACCCAAATTGCTGTTTTCTTGCCTATTTCAGTGTTTTGAAGAAAAGGAATATCAAAGGGAGTCCAAACGGAATGAAACCTTCAGGCGAGTTATTTTTGGAACGGAAGCAATCCAGGAGACTTGGAGTAGACGTCGGGGAAGCTTCGAGGAAGCCACGAGGCAGGGATGCATGCCCTACCCCCCTGGGCGCGCCCCCCACCCTCGTGGGCCCCTCGTGGCTCCCCTGATCGACTTCTTTCGCCTATATATATATATACCCAAAAAACATCGGGGAGCAGAATAGATCGGGAGTTCCGCCCCCAGAAGCCTCTATAGCCACCGAAAACCAATGTAGACCCGTTTCGGCACCCTACCGAAGGGGGGAATCCCTCGCTGGTGGCCATCTTCATCATCTCGGCGCTCTCCATGACGAGGAGGGAGTAGTTCACCCTCGGGGCTGAGGGTATGTACAAGTAGCTATGTGTTTGATATCTCTCTCTCTCCCTCGTGTTCTTGAGGTGGTACGATCTTGATGTGTCGCGAGCTTTGCTATTATAGTTGGATCTTATGATGTTTCTCCCCCTCTACTCTCTTGTAATGGATTGAGTTTTCCCTATGAATTTATCTCATCGGATTGAGTCTTTAAGGATTTGAGAACACTTGGTGTATGTCTTGCATGTGCTTATCTGTGGTGACAATGGGATATCACGTGATCCACTTGATGTATGTTTTGGTGATCAACTTGCGAGTTTCGTGACCTCGTGAACTTATGCATAGGGGTTGGCACACGTTTTCATCTTGACTCTCCGGTAGAAACTTTGGGCACTCTTTGAAGTTCTTTGTGTTGGTTGAATAGATGAATGTAAATATTGTGTGTTGCATATCATATAATCATACCCGCGGATACTTGAGGTGACATTGGAGTATCTAGGAGACATTAGGGTTTTGGTTGATTTGTGTCTTAAGGTGTTATTTTACTACGAACTCTAGGGCTGTTTGTGATACTTATAGGAATAGCCCAATGGATTGATCGGAAAGAATAACTTGAGGTGGTTTCGTACCCTACCATAATCTCTTCGTTTGTTCTCCGCTATTAGTGACTTTGGAGTGACTCTTTGTTGCATGTTGAGGGATAGTTATATGATCCAATTATGTTATTATTGTTGAGAGAACTTGCACTAGTGAAAGTATGAACTCTAGGCCTTGTTTCAACGCATTGCAATACCGTTTACGCTCACTTTTATCATTAGCTACCTTGCTGTTTTTATATTTTTAGATTACAAAAACCTATATCTACCATCCATATTGCACTTGTATCGCCATCTCTTCGCCGAACTAGTGCACCTATACAATTTACCATTGTATTGGGTGTGTTGGGGACACAAGAGACTCTTTGTTATTTGGTTGCAGGGTTGCTTGAGAGAGACCATCTTCATCCTATGCCTCCCATGGATTAATAAACCTTAGGTCATCCACTTGAGGGAAATTTTCTACTATCCTACAAACCTCTACACTTGGAGGCCCAACAACGTCTACAAGAAGAAGGTTGTGTAGTAGACATCAAGCTCTTTTCTGGCGCCGTTGCCGGGGAGGTGAGTGCTTGAAGGTATATCTTTAGATCTTGCAATCGAATATTTTAGTTTCTTTTTTTATCACTAGTTTAGTTTATAAAAGAAAATTACAAAAAAATGGAATTGAGTTTGCCTCATACGCTTCATCTTTTTAATATCTTTCGTAGTACTAATGATGATTGCACTAGTCATGATGAAAATGTCTCTTATAAGCATGTCAACTTTTGTGGAGTGCATAGAGTTTGCAAGTACACATCAAATAGGGAAGATAGATTTTCCAAGAGGCATAAGTATTTAGAAACCAAATGGTTGCAAGAGAGGCTAGATGTTTGTGATGAAAATTTAAAATGTCTTCGCCATACTTGTGAACTTTGCAATGAACATGGTCATTTAAATCTCCAATGCAAATTGTTTCATGATTGTATCATGTCAAAAAATTGTGCTGATTTGATTTCCCTTGCATATCATAATGAACTTAGTTTGCTTTCGGGTTATGAAGAAATCAAACGTATAACTAAGCATATTCCAGAATATAACCTTGAGAAATTCCTCGATATTGATCTAGAAGAAATTTTTATGTATTGTGCGGTGAATTGCATTGAAAATCCTTATATTGCCAATTACATAAAGAAAATAAACAAATAGAGGATGAAGAGAATACTAATGAAAGGGAAGAGGCTTCCCAATATCCTCCTATTATTTCTTATGATGAATCAGGTAACGAGGAGGAGCCTTCTATTCAACCAATCTCATCAATAAGGAGCTCCAAAAAGAGGATTTAATCCACACATAATGTGAAGAAGAAAAAGAAAAGATGGAGAAGTAAAGGTGAAAAGGTATCCCTCCCAAATGATGTTGCCCCTATTACTCATTGTGATGATGATAATTGCTATACTATTGGTGCTATCCATACTATTAATGATGAGAGTGATTATGCTTATGATATGAAAAGGCCCAAGCATGGGGATGCTATGTTTGATGAGAATGACATGTTTGAGAATATATTTGCTGCAATTAATGTTTGTCCCAAGGTTGGGGATGATATGTTTAATGAACATGATATTTCTAGCCTCCCAAGTTTTGATATGCAAATTTGTTATGATGATATCATGCCTCCTACTTATGATGATTATATTGATGAAAGTGGGATTGGAAGAGTGACAACTTTAGGAAGTAATAATACCACTATTTTGGAGGGTGTTGAATCTTATTGTGACAATTATGAAAGTGGATTTGGAGAGGTCATGACTTTATTTAGTAATGATTCCACTATCTTGGAAGAGGTTTCAATCGATTATGATGAGAACAAAGTTGCTATTTATGATAATTATAGTGATGATACGTATGCTATAAAAAGCAGTGATGATTATAATTATAAAACTTTTCATGATTATGATTACCCTTTTTCTGAACATTACTATTTTAATGTGGAAACAATTTATAGTATTCGAGTCTCTTATGATACTCCCACTATTCCGAACGAGAAGAATTTTGCTTATGTGGAGAGTAATAAAATTTGTATGCTTGTAGATCATGAAAAGAATGATTTATGTGATAGTTATATTTTTGAATTCATTCATGATTCTACTGAAAATTATTATGAGGGAGGAACATATGCTTGTAGGAATTGCAATAATATCAAGTTTCCTATCTATGTGTTGAAAATCTTGAAGATTTGCTTGTTTTTACCTTCCTATGCAAGTTGATTCTTGTTCCCACAGGTTTTTTGCTCACAAAATCCCTATGCATAGGAAGTGGGTTAGACTTAAATGTGCTAGTCATATTCTTCATGATGCTCTCTTTATGTTTCAATTCTTATCTTTTATGTGAGCATCATTGAAATCATCATCCCTAGCTAGGGACGTTAAACGATAGCGCTTGTTGGGAGGCAACCCAATTTTATTTTTGTTATTTGCTTTTTTCTCATGTTAAGTAATAAATAATTCATCTAGCCTCTGTTTAGATGTGGTTTTATGCTTTTAATTAGTGTTTTTTCCAATTAGAACCTTTGGGAAGACTTGGGGGAGTTTATGTGATCTAGCTGTAAAAAAACAGAAACTTTAGCGCTCACGAGATTTACTGCCTTTTTTACTGGAGAATGCGATTAGGTTGATTCTTTTTGAAGATGATTAATAGACAAATTCCTCACATCCACCAATTTATTTTAGAATTTTTGGGGTTCCATAAGTACACGTTTGATCCAGATTACTACAGACTGTTCTGTTTTTGACAGATTGTGTTTTCTATGTGTTGTTTGCTTATTTTGATGAATCTATGAGTATTATCGGAGGGTATGAACCATAGAGAAGTTGGAATAAAGTAGATATTACACCAATATAAATAAATAATGAGTTCACAACAGTACCTGAGTGGTGATTTATTTTCTTATACTAACGGAGCTTACGAGTTTTCTGTTAAGTTTTGTATTGTGAAGTTTTCAAGTTTTGGGTAAAGATTCGATGGACTATGGAATAAGGAGTGGAAAGAGCCTAAGATTGGGGATTCCCAAAGCACCCCAAGGTAATATTCAAGGACAACCAAGAGCTTAAGCTTGGGGATGCCCCGGAAGGCATCCCCTCTTTCGTCTTCGTTCATCGGTAACTTTACTTGGAGCTATATTTTTATTCACCACATGATATGTGTTTTGCTTGGAGCGTCAATTTATTTTGTTAGTATTTGCTTGCTGTTATTTAGGACAATGTTTTGCATCTTTTATTTCAATAAAAGTGGCATTTATAGCCTTTACTATGCCTATTTTACAAGTCTACATGTTGCTGTTTGAAAACAGAAAGTTTACCGCTGTTGCAAAAATTCCCTAGAAAAGTCAGAATGTGATAAAATGTTGAAACCTTTTGAATAATAAGCTCTTATAAATTTACTACAGTGGTAATTTTCTTTCATAATTTTTGGAGCTAGGTAAGTATGGATCTTGCTGCATTCTTTATAGACAGTCCTGTTTAGGCAGATTGCTGTTATGTTTGCATTGTTTGCATATGTTTGCTTGTTTAATGATTATATTTGAGGATAGGACTATTAAATATGCAGAGTCATTTAGTCTGCAATGTTGAATAATAATTTTAGTGATTTTCTACAATAGAGTATGATAAGGTTTTTGCATTGGCTTATACTAACCTATCTCACAAGTTCTTGTTGAGTTTTGTGTGGATGAAGCTTTTAAGATTTAGGGAAACTGCGATATGAAAGGAATTAATTATACACAAATGCTCAAGCTTGGGGATGCCCAAGGCATACCAAGATAATGTTTCAAGAAGTCTCAAGCGTCTAAGCTTGGGGATGCCCCGTTTGGCATCCCACCTTTCTTCTTCGACAACTATCGGTTAGTATCAGTTGGTCCTAAGTTTTTGCTTCTTCACATGATGTTTGCTATTCTTAGATGTCATTTTATTTTGTTTTTCTTGCTGTTTGAATAAAATATCAAGATCTGAAATTATTAATTGGGAGAGTCTTCATATAGCTGAATAATTATTTAACAACTCATTGATCTTCACTTATATCTTTCAGAGTAGTTTGTTATTCATTCACGTGCTTCACATATATCCTATGAGTAAATGGATGAATGAATTGAATATAATAAATCTGAAATTATATATGTTTCATATCATTATCCAACGCGGAGTAATTACTTCACATATAAGAAGTAGAGGTGGTAAATTTATTGAAGGTTAGCAAACATTGTATTGGTCACTTGAACAATTCATGAAAAAATATTGAGGGAAGAGAGATTTCACATATAAATATACTATCTTGGACATCTTTTATGATTGTGAGCACTCATCAAAATATGACATGCTAAAAGGTTGATGTTGGACAAGAAAGACAACATAATGGGTTATGTTTTCTTATATCCGAAATAAAGTATATTTTCATGGATCATTCAACATGCTGAGCTTGCTTTCCCCCTCATGCTAGCCAAATTCTTTGCACCAAGTTGAGATACTACTTGTGCTTCCAAACATCCCTTAAACCAGTATTGCCATGAGAGTCCATCATACCTAACTATGGATTGAGTAAGATCCTTCAAGTAAGTTGTCATCGGTGCATGCAATAAAAATTGCTCTCTAAATATGTATGATCTATTAGTGTGGAGAAAATAAGCTTTATACGATCTTGTGATGTGGAAGCAATAAAAGCGACAGACTACATAATAAAGGTCCCTATCACAAGTGGAAATATAAAGTGACGTTCTTTCGCATTAAGATTTTGTGCATCCAACTATAAAAGCGCATGACAACCTCTACTTCCCTCTGCGAAGGGCCTATCTTTTATTCTTGTCTTACACCTTATGCAAGAGTCATGGTGATCTTCACCTTTCCTTTTTTACATTTTATCCTTTGGCAAGAAAATTGTGTTGGAAAGATCCTGATATATATATCCAATTGGCTATAAGGCATCATGAACTATTATTGTTGACATTACCCTTGAGGTAAATGGTTGGGAGACGAATCTATAAGCCCCTATCTTTCTCTGTGTCTGATTAAAACTTTGAACCCATACATATCACGTGAGTGTTAGCAGTTGTGAAAGACTAAATGATAGTTGAGTATGTGAAGTTTGTTGAATCAAAGCTCTGACATAGACCCTTCCTGAAAATAAGATGAATTGTAATTATTTGATGACTAATAACACGGTTTGTTAGTCTTGAAGAAACTTTATGATCTATACTTTAACATGTGAATAGTTTGTTACTTGATCATGAAAAGTCTTATGAGTTGAGCTACTGTTATGATATATAATGATGCTAGAAAAGGTGATTGAAATTATCATTGATCAAACTTGTGCAGCTGCTCGCATTCACACTTCATAAATTAGTTCTTTATCATTTACCTACCCGAGGACGAGTAGGAATTAAGCTTGGGGATGCTGATACGTCTCCAACGTATCTATAATTTATGAAGTATTCATGCTATTATATTATCTGTTTTGGATGTTTATGGGATTTATTATACACTTTTATATTATTTTTGGGACTAACCTATTAACCTGAGGCCCAACCCAAATTGTTGTTTTCTTTCCTATTTCAGTGTTTCAAAGAAAAGGAATATCAAACGAAGTCCAAATGGAATGAAACCTTTGGGAGAGTTATTTTTAGAACGGAAGCAATCCAGGAGACTTGGAGTAGACGTCAGGGAAGCTTCGAGGAAGCCACGAGGCAGGGAGGCGTGCCCCCACCCTCGTGGCTCCCCTGACCGACTTCTTTCGCCTATATATATATATCAATATACCCTAAAAACACTGGGGAGCAGAATAGATCGGGAGTTCTGCCGCCAGAAGCCTCTGTAGCCACCGAAAACCAATCAAGACCCGTTCCGGCACCCTGCCGGAGGGGGGAATCCCTCACCGGTGGCCATCTTCATCATCCCGGCGCTCTCCATGACGAGGAGGGAGTAGTTCACCCTCATGGCTGAGGGTATGTACTAGTAGCTATGTGTTTGATCTCTCTCTCTCTCTCTCTCGTGTTCTTGAGGTGGTATGATCTTGATGTATCGCGAGCTTTGCTATTATAGTTGGATCTTATGATGTTTCTCCCCCTCTACTCTCTTGTAATGGATTGAGTTTTCCCTTTGAAGTTATCTCATTGGATTGAATCTTGAAGGATTTGAGAACACTTGATGTATGTCTTGCATGTGCTTATCTGTGGTGACAATGTGATATCACGTGATACACTTGAGGTATGTTTTGGTGATCAACTCGCAAGTTCCGTGACCTCGTGAACTTATGCATAGGGCTTGGCACACGTTTTCGTCTTGACTCTCCGGTAGAAACTTTGGGGCACTCTTTGAAGTTCTTTGGGTTGGTTGAATAGATGAATCTGAGATTGTGTGATTCATATCGTATAATCATACCCGCGAATACTTGAGGTGACATTGGAGTATCTAGGTGACATTAGGGTTTTGGCTGATTTGTGTCTTAAGGTGTTCTTTTACTACGAACTCTAGGGCTGTTTGTGAAACTTATAGGAATAGCCCAATGAATTGATCGGAAAGAATAACTTGAGGTGGTTTTGTACCCTACCATAATCTCTTCGTTTGTTCTCCGCTATTAGTGACTTTGGAGTGACTCTTGGTTGCATGTTGAGGGATAGTTATATGATCCAATTATGTTATTATTTCTGAGAGAACTTGCACTAGTGAAAGTATGAACTCTAGGCCTTGTTTCAATGCATTGCAATACCGTTTACGCTCACTTTTATCATTAGCTACCTTTCTGTTTTTATATTTTTAGATTACAAAAACCTATATCTACCATCTATATTGCACTTGTATGACCATCTCTTCGTCGAACTAGTGCACCTATACAATTTACCATTGTATTGGGTGTGTTGGGCACACAAGAGACTCTTTGTTATTTGGTTGCAGGGTTGCTTGAGAGAGACCATCTTCATCCTACGCCTCCCACGGATTGATAAATCTTAGGTCATCCACTTGGGGGAAATTTGCTATTATCCTACAAACCTCTGCACTTGGAGGCCCAACAACGTCTACAAGAAGAAGGTTGTGTAGTAGACATCAAACCCCGACAAGTTTGACCCCCCCCCCCTGCTGACCAGATTTGACCCCCAACGGGTCAATGACACGTGGGTCCCAGCCCTAACTAATTAGAGTTTAGGATTAATCTTAGGGTTAATTAGCACTGTTAACTAACTGTCCCACTGACGTGCGGACCCCACACATCAGGTTTGACTTGGACCCGATCAGCTGACCTGCTGATGTCAGTCTAATGTCATGCTGACGCAGTAAGCATTTTCTGGAATATTTCTGTTTCAAAAATGATTTGGAAATTTAAGAAAATGTTGCAAACTTTGAAAAATCATAGAAATTCAACCGTAACTCCAAATGAAATAAGTTATATATGAAAAGTGATCTGAAAAATCCAATCTATCCATCTGTACTGGTTTCATGCATGTTTAAACAACTTAAGATCACTGGTTAGTTCAAAACATGATAATGCACTATTTGAATTCAAAACTTGAGTTTGAAGTTGAACCTTTGGTTCAAAACAACTCAAACCCCTCTATTTGTAGTTGCATTAGACCAATCACAACATATTGCCATGTCATTGTCATGCATCATAATTGTGCATTGCATTGATTGTGTTTCCTGTTCTGTTGGCGGTATTTGTCCCCTCTCGATAGACGTGGTTTCGACGATGAGATCGATGTCACCGATGAAGAACTATACTATCTTCAGAAGTGCCAGGCAAGCAGAACCCCCTTGTTCATTCTGATACAGTCCCACTCTCTCGCTCCTGCTCTCTTTTACTGCATTAGGACAACAATGATTGAACTGTTACATGCTGCGGTAGTTGAACCCCTTTCCTTTGCATGACCTGTCTTTACCACAGTAAATAGATGAAACCCACTAGCATGAGTAGGAGTTGTTTGAGCCCTGATGTTCCTACTCATTCATGCTTGTTTGTCATGCCTGCTATTGCTTAGAGTTGTGTCAGGTCTGATTCATCGGGGATGAATTGGAAAGTTGTGAACATGTCCTACTGTTGAGAGCTAAGTGTGTGAACACGATTCGGTAAAGGTAATGGTGAGAGGCCATGTAGGAGTACATGGTGGGTTGTCTCATTGAAACCTTCCTCAAGAACCGAGTTCTGTGTTTGTGATACATGAACAGCTACTACCACACATTGGGCTCCGGGCACTCCAAGCTCTCCCGACTTATTAATCAACCTGATCTCTGTCTAGGAGTTGCAACTAGTTTCTGGTGCTTGTAGGTTGTGTTAGTAGTCTACCAAGTGGCACCCGGTACAGGTGGGCTTGGGACAGACTAGGCACCGTGGCACGGTGTACCAAGCGTAGATCCATCCGTCGAGGTGGGCTTGGGAACCCTGCACACATCGTTTGGGGCCATGAGAGACACCCCGACCGGATCTCCTTGCGGATGGAACCCGAATAGGCGATAAACCTGGATTAGAGACTTGTGTGGTTAGTCAGGTCGTGGCTGACACCCTTGCCAGGCTTTCGTTTGAAGGTTGCCGAGATACATGATGTGTACATGGCGGTAAGTGGTGAGAGAATGTGTGAAGAAGTACACCCCTGCAGGGTTAACATCATCTATTCGAATAGCCGTGTCCGCGGTAAAGGACTTCTGGGTTGCCTGTACAGTTCATAGACAAGTGAAAGTGGATACTCTAAAATGCGCAAGATAAGCGTGAGTGCTATAGATGGCGTTCTCGTAGGGACACGTGAGCGGATCCATAGTGGTGTATTGATATGGTGAATATGTGGACTCGTGTGCGCCACCCCACAAGAGTCACTTGCAGTCGTAGTTCAGGATAGCCACCAAGTCAAAGTTGGCTTGCTGCAGTTAAACTCCACCACCCCCCTTTGTTAACACTGATGCATATGTAGCTAGTTCTAATGTAAGTCTTGCTGGGTACATTTGTACTCACATTTGCTTAATTTATGTTTTTGCAGAGAGACTTCAGTCTCGCTAGTAGTTCCATGTGGACTTTGACGTTTAGCTAGTTACCTCAGCTATGATCCTGTGTGGCAGGGTCTTGTAGATAGTCAGGTTTCTCAGTCTTTTTCATTTGTAGTTGTCTGTACTCAGACAAGTTAAGCTTCCGCATGTGCTTGTTGCTTGTATGCTCTGTACGTTGGGCCATGAGACCCATGATTGTACTACTTGGCTCCTCGGAGCCTAATGAATAAATACATTGAGTTGTAGAGTTGTGTTGTGATGCCATGTTGTATTTGCACATATCGAGCATATTGGTATGTGTGGGATTCGACAACCTAGTTGTTTATCCTTCGTAGCCTCTCTTACCGGGAAATGTCTCCTAGTGCTTCCACTGAGCCATGGTAGCTTGCTACTGCTCCGGAACACTTAGGTTGGCTGGCATGTGTCCTTCGTTCCTGTGTCTGTCCTTTCGGGGAAATATCACGCGGTGTCTCCCGAAGTCCTGTTAGCCTGCTACAGCCCGGATTCTCTGGAGTCCTGTTAGCCCAGCTGCTACAACCCGGATTCACTCGCTGATGACCAACACATTCGTTGTTGGGTCATGTATGTCTGTCCCTGTAAGTTAGTGCCACTTTGGATTTATGACTAGTCATGTCGGCCCAGGTTCTTTGTCATATGGATGCTAGTGACACTATCATATATGTGAGCCAAAAGGCATAAACGGTCCCGGGCCAAGTAAGGTGGCACCCGTGTGAATACCATTCGTGAGGCCGCAAAGTGATATGATGTGTTACATGCTAGATCGGTGTGACTTAGGATCAGGGTCCTGACAAGAAATTCTTCATGAAATCCATGAAGGAGATTGTGGCCATCATGCCGGTTCAAAGTCCCTGGTAGCCAAAGCTTTCCGTCATGGTTTTTACTGGCTGATGACTCACGCTGATGCGGAGGATCTGGTTAGTAGGTGTGATGGTTGTCAGAAATTCTCACGACGGGCACACGTGCCGGCTCAAGAATTGCGGATGATTCCAATTACTTGGCCATTTGCAGTCTGGGGGCTCGACATGGTTGGACCTTTCAAAATATTCAAAGATAAAAAGACATCCCTTTTGGTGGCAGTTGACAAATTCACAAAGTGGGTTGAGGCAGAGCCGGTGAGCAAGTGTGATGCAGCCACGACAGTTCAATTCAAGAAAAATGTGATCTTTCGTTTTGGATTTCCAGAGAACATTATAACTGTAAATGGTAATAATCTGTCCAAGGGTGCTATGGAGGAATTCTGCTGACGTGAGCATATCCGGCTTGATGTTTCATCAGTAGCTCACCCCCAATCCAATGGTCAAGCTGAAAGAGCCAATCAGAAAATCTTGAGAGGTCTCAATCCCCGGCTTACGGTTCCTTTACAATGGCCGTCGGGTTGTTGGGTGGAGGAGTTACCCTATGTGATATGGAGCATCAATACTACCCCTAACAGGTCTACAGGTTATACGCCTTTCTTCATGGTTTACGGAGCAGAGGCAGTCCTGCCTAGTGACATCCGTCATGACTCGCCCCGCGTGGCGGCTTACGTTGAAACTGATAACGAACAAGCCCGCCAGGATGCACTTGACCTGTTAGATGAAGAGCGTGACTTAGCAGCAGCCCGTTCAACGATTTACCAACAGGACCTGCACCATTATCACAGACGCCGAGTTAAGTCCAGAACCTTTCAGGAAGGTGACTTGGTGCTTCGGCTCATCCAGGATCAAACTGATGCACACAAATTATCCCCACCTTGGGAAGGACCTTTTGTGGTCAGCAGTAACTTGAACAACGGGTCACACTACCTTATCGATGTTCGAGAGCACAAAGACTCATGTAAGTCGGAGGAAGATACCCACCGGCCGTGGAATATCGCTCATCTTCGGCCTTACTATACTTGAGCCACCGACTCTCATGATGTACATACTTTGACGTAGTATATATTATGATAAGTAATAAAGCAGGACCTCTGTCCTTTTTCATCCTCAATAATCACATGTCTTCATCATTATAATTTCAAAATGACCAATTGGGGGCATTGTATTCAAATCTAGCCTAACCCTTTGGTCCGGCTCATGATCGTATTTGAATCTAGCCGTTAAACCATATGATCACTAGGGGGCTTCCTGTTCAAACATAGGTTGTATTCGAACCAAAGAGAACATAGCTTCGGTACCCTCTTGATCGGTGCAATGCCAAACTCACTAGGGGGCTTCTTGATCATATTCGAATCATAGCTTAACCCCTTTTGGGTCCGACTTTGATCGTATTCGAATAAGAGTCGTTAAGAAATTCTCAAGGTCATTTGGGGGCTTCCTGTTCAAACATAGGTCGTATTCGAACCAAAGAGAACATAGCTGTCAGTACCCTCTTGATCGGCGCAACGCCAAAGCCACCGGGGGCTACAAGATCGTATTCGAATCCTAGCTTAACCCCTTTGGTCCGGTTTACTGATCGTATTTGAATCAGAAGCCTCCAATTTTTTCTTTTTATTTGACTTACATTTTTGAAAGACAATCTTTGTCTTTTATTCTGCGGCTTTTCGTCTAGATCTAAGTATAAGGATGGTTTCAATTTAACCGGCTTGGCTTTTTGACGATAAATTGCCAGTGTATGACAATCATCATACATATGGAAGTGATTGGTTATAAAAGATTGGGTTATCACTCTTACTGTTCGGGTCACATAAACCGACAGTTCAAATTCAAGATCATAGGTATGGTATTGCCTTTGTGTTTCAAAGTTAAAATTCATAACAGGCTTATATGTGTCTCTTCAATCAGAGGCTTTCCAGCTTTAATTATTCTTGCATCCAGCCTTAATTATACAGTTATGTTGGTTTCCATGGTTGTGTATTGGGCGCTATGACCCGTCCCACGATAAGCCGCCAGGACAATTTTTATATATTGCATGCAGGAACAGATTCCACACTACTGATATTGTAAGGGGTGTAAATCATATCTTCATATGACGGACAAAAGTGTTGTACGCAGCACAATATGCACGATTGCATAAGCAGAACATGAAGTTTTAAGCTAGCCTATTACAAGGCGCTTGGAGCCCAAAAGGATAATACTGTTTTTACTCTCACACATAGCAGATGATAAACTGGAGCCGGTTCATGAATCCTAGCCGGGTTGACTGGATGGTTGCGACTCATCCCTTGTCGGTTCGTCCTCCTACACCATCTGCAAATGGGGTTTGGACCATTCAAAGCCATGAAGGGCGACGAACTCAGCCTCATCATCAATCAGACCAGACGGGTCAATTTCCGGGGCGAAAGTGTGCTGCCAAATCGGCGTGATTAAGTCAGTCACTTTATATGAAGGAGTGTCCATCTTCTTATTTTCTGCATCAAAACCCGGCTGATACTTGGTGAGATTAGTTTCTTCATCAATGATGGTGGCATGAGGACGAATCTCTTTTACACAGGCAGCAAAGTCTTCTTGGTTGAAGGTACTTCCATCTTCTTTAAAGCTGGGGTACCCCCTGGCTACGTCTACCGGGTCTAACTCCGGTACCCAGGCTTTGGAGTGGCTCAAAGCAGTTACGGCTTTGGCTCTCGCACAAGAACGCTTGACTTCCTGAAACCTGGCGGGTAAGATGGACAACTTCTTCAAGACATCACTCAATAAGTTTGGTCCTTGGTTCGCTAGGGAGATAATAGCTAGAGCCCACTGAGGTCCAGTATACAATTGCTCCACAAGAGTGTAAACCGCCTTGAGCTTTATCAGATTATGTTGACTCAAATTGCTGCTCCGGGGACCTGTGAAGTTTTCCCAATGAGTTAAGTAGGCGGCTTACATTATGGTGACAAATATAGACTTTGAGTAAGTAATAAGGTGATTTACCGAAGATTGCAAAAACCATCTGAGACACACGGTTCTTTAAACCGGTGAGTTCAGCGGTAACTTCTTTCAGAGCCGCCTCGGCCGTTTTGGCACGCTGCGTCAGGGCAGTCTTCTCATCGGCCCAAGCCTTTTTCTCTACACTAAAACTGGTCTTCAGTTTCTCTTCTCCAGACACACTCAATTGGAGTTTGGATTCAGTTTTCTTTGTTTCAGTCTCCTGTGTCGACAGCCGGGTCTTGGCTTCAGACAATTGGGATTCCAGTTCTGCGGTTGCAGCCTGTATACAGAATAAGGTTGTTAGTTTCATGACGGATTATAAAAGCAAGTCCCAAGTGCTTTTTCAAGCAATAACACTTGGCACTTGGGGGCTAATGTCTGTCAGCACAATTTTATTGTCAAAGAAATTGGATTTTTTCCAGAAGTCCCAAGTGCTTTGCAAGCAAAGACCACTTGGCACTTGGGGGCTAATGCATTTTGCTGTTTTGCCTACCAAAGGTCAGCCGAATATGTTATTGATAGCCTCAGCCGGCTCATAAAGATATCTGGTCAAAGTATTTGTCTCTTCCATATTGGCTACAAGGACCGGCTCATTCATACTGATTAAACCGGCCCTTGGGGCCTACACATGCAAATTGAAAAAACTATCAGCATCCGGTTTGGTTGTAAACCGGGAATTGAAAGGAGTCTAAGGAAAAAGCTTATAAGTCTATTAAAAGTCTACAGATCATTCACTCTTATCATACTCCGCAGACTTGGGGGCTGCCAGGGTACATAACTTATATAAACCATAGAACATACCTCATATTTCGGATACATCTGTTTGACCATTTCAATCTCTGAGTCACGGCTAGAGTTAACTTGGCTAAGATAGCCAGATAGTACTTCACCAATACTCAGATGGGTGTAGTGGGAGACGTCAAACCTCACTTTCTTCCTCTCCATGACTTCTTGCTTTGTGGAGTGTCTTGCCAGCACAGTTGGATTGCCTGGTTCAATGAATCTACTACCAGTGATTAAAACATCATTGCCGTAAGTCTCCGGTGGGTTAGCTGAACTTGACGGTTCAGCAGTGGATGGATTAAGAACGGTTTCGTCAATAGATGGCTCAGGAAGATCTGACTGAACGTTGATAGTAGGGTCTTCCGGTGCTTTAGCTTGTTCCGGGGCAAGAGTCGGCTGCACTGGTTCAGCGGCTTTTGGATCCTCAACCGGTTTTGCCACCTTTGCTTTCTTGGGCTTTGCTTGACCACTAAAAAGAATTTTATGAGTCAGTATAACGATGCGGGCATAAAGGTGTAGAAGAAGGATAATTATCTTTACCCAGGGGCGGTCTTAAAAGCTGTCAGCTGAGTTTGTGAAGAATCACCAGAGGAGGAACGAGAAATCTCCTGCAAAAATGGAATTATAGTTAAGTGACTTATCAAAGTGACTCATTCATCAGAGTTAAGATGTAAAAGAACCTCGTTTTGGCGTTTCCGAGGAGTTTTCGGTAAACCGGAGGGTAACTCATTGTCTCCACTAGTCCGGGTCTGACGGCGGCTCTCATGTTGCTGTTTTTTCAAAAGAAAATAAGGATCTAAATAAGCCAATGGGTGTGAAAACCTTACTTTCCGAGTTACCCGCCGAGGTTTCTGCCT
Organism: Triticum urartu; assembly: GCF_003073215.2. Taxonomy (NCBI): domain Eukaryota; kingdom Viridiplantae; phylum Streptophyta; class Magnoliopsida; order Poales; family Poaceae; genus Triticum; species Triticum urartu. Next base: position 294,926,868 of record NC_053028.1, read on the forward strand.
TGGTAAAGGTTCTGAGTCGGAGGAAATAATAGTTACCTCTTCTTCAACTGCCTGACTGGCCCCTGTGTCCTCCTGATAATAGTCAATGTCAATAAGGTTGTTAAAATGCAGGCCAAGAGAGTCAAGGGCTACCTCCGACTCAGAGACGTCATCCAACTTGAATAAGTCAGAAGCAGTTGTTTTCTTATTAGATTTTCTGGCGGTTTTCTTGGCGGCTATTGCAGCGGCTCTATGTTTTATAGCAGCCTCATGATCATATTTGGCCTTCCAAAAGTCAGATTTACCCTGTAGAAAATAGCATGTTGAAACCCATGCAAATACTTAACTGCTGAGGAAAAAGGAGTCAAGAGGTTTTACCTCTGGTGCCGGGTTAAGCTTACAGAAAGGATTCAACCCTACTTTGCTGCAGTCTTCATATTTTCTGTTGACGAGGGTAGTCGCAATTTCAACAATGGCTTATTCATTCAGACAAAGGGAGCTATGACGTAATGGATCGTCTGTTCCTCCGGTATAGTTGCACATCAAATCAGAGCGACGACTCAGAGGGATGATCCGCCATGTGATCCAATAGCGGATCAAGTCAACTCCAGTTAAGCCATTTCCCAGCAAGGCTTGAACCCTTTTGATTGTTGGGTTAGGTTTCTTGCGTTCAGCGGCAGAAAGTTTATCAGGGAGTGAATATTTAGCGTTAAGATGCTCATCGCGATAACCCGGCATTGGTTTTTCATCAGCCGACGACGTATCTTTGTAATAGAACCAGATTTGGTTCCAGTCCTTGGGATGGCTTGACAAGACTACTAAAGGAAAGACAGCATCCCGTCTGTGCTGTATCGAAATCCCGCCAAGTTCCAAGCTGGGGCCGTTGGTCTACTCATTCTGGCGGTTCAAATAGAAGTATTTTCTGAAGAGTTCAACAGTAGGTTCTTCTTGAAGATAAACCTCGCAGAAAACTTGGAAGTTACAGATGTTTGATATGGAATTGGGTCCAATGTCTTGCGGATGAAGCTTGAAAAAGTGCAGAACATATCTAAAGAATTTTGAGCCGGGCAGCGAAATACCCCGGTTCCTATGATCAGTGAAGACGATGACTTCACCATCCTTTGGCTGAGGTCTTTCTTCGGCCGGGTCAGGGGCGCAGTAAGACATGACGCTCTTCTCTGGTAAATATCCGATAGTGAAAAAATCCTTTAGAATATCCTCAGTGAGTATGGAAGTGACCCAGTTGCAAACTGTCATCGTCTTCTGCAGCATGGCGAAAAGACAATCTAAAAGGAAGTAATTTGCCGGCTCAAATTAATTGGTGGAATTACAAGCTAATAATTGCAGTATGGATATATAATGGCGGCTTAAATAAGGGCTAATGGTATATGAAGGAAAAAATAAGCCGGCATGATAAGCTGCCATGAGTAAAGGCATTCAAGAGTTGCCAGCAACGAAAAGTTGGCTAAGTACTAAGATAAACAGGTTTCACAGGCTGCAACTATTATTTTGGATCAAAGGTTGTTCAGGAAAGGAAAAATAAATATAGACCTAAAAAATCAGTACAGATGAGTTCATGAGCTTGCACAAGATTTTTTTTCCAGAAAAGGGGATCTACTAATATCAAAAGTAGAAATAAAACGACTACCGCATTGGTTTAACACCGTTTTCAGATCAAAGAAGCTTGCGGTATAGCCTAGAAGATGAACTACAACGAACTATGAAGAACACACAGGAGCTTGCAAACCCTAGTGCGGATCTAAGGTATGAGAAGGCAGAAACTTACAGCTGCAGATCTGCTGCGGAGGGTCGCCGCCATTATCCGGATCGACTCAGGTTGATGCATCGGCCGAGGTTGAGGAAGACGAGGTGCTCTGCGGCGGCGGTGGAGCTTGAGCGATAGAGGGGTTGCGGGAGAAAGAAGGAAGAAGGAAAAAAATGGGAGATGGCTTTCAGATCCTACTTATAAGGAGACAGGGAGCAGACATGTGTGAAATACGAGGAGACCGAAAATATGGTTATCCAGCTACCGGGACGCCTCGATTCTCGGGATGATCATTAAAATAAAGATCTGTTGAGATATGTTGGATGAAGTGTGAGGTAATGGCAGATAACTTCATGGAGGGTTATCGCAAATCCTGGAGATGATGTCATGGTGGGTTACAAATTTTCACACAATAAAGAGCAAAAGAAGTCCTATAAGTGTTGAAGATTGACATGAACCGGTTCAAATCAATCTGGGGCCTAATGTTGGAGATATTACTATTAGGTATGACTCGCCTAGGAGGGGCCGGGTTATACCTATGGTGATTCATGAAGCCCAAGACATCTCTGGAAGATGGCGGTTCAGTTAAGGGCCCAAGACCCAAAGGTGACTCAAGGCCCGTAGTGATAAACCGCCATATGTACATAACTTACATTGTAAGGCAGACATAGTTAGAGGCCGAGCCGGACACTGTTTATGAGCCGGCCGAGATTCTATGAGCCACTGGGGCCAGCCTCTGTATATAAAGGGACGACCCAGCGGCGGTTCAGGGCAAGTAAGATCAGATCGAAAGCTAGGTCAAGTGGATTCCCTCCCTAGTAATCGAAACATAAGCAATACCACCTCAAACTGGATTAGGCTTTTACCTTCACCGCAAGGGGCTGAACCAGTATAACTCTCGTGTCCTTTGTCCCGTTTTAACCCCTTTAAGCTTCCTAGTTGCGATGGCTCCACGATTAAGTCCTTCCACTAGGACATTTGCCGTGACAATTCCACGACAATTTCCGATGAACAATATGTCATTCACATATACTTATCAGAAATGTTGTAGTGCTCCCATTCACTTTCTTGTAAATACAGGCTTCACCGCAAGTTTGTATAAAACCATATGCTTTGATCACTTTATCAAAGTATATATTCCAACTCCGAGATGCTTGCACCAGTCCATAGATGGATCGCTAGAGCTTGCACACTTTGTTAGCACCATTAGGATTGACAAAACCTTATTGTTGCATCATATACAACTCTTCTTTAAGAAATCCATTAAGGAATGCTGTTTTGACATCCATTTGCCATATTTCATAAAATGCGGCAACTGCTAACATGATTCAGACAGACTTTTAAGCATCGATACAAGTGAGAAAATCTCATCGTAGTCAACACCTTGAATCTTGTCGAAAACTTTTTGTGACAATTCAAGCTTTGTAGATAGTAACACTACTATCAGCGTCTGTCTTCCTCTTGAAGATCCAATTATTCTCAATGACTCACCAATCATCGGGCAAGTCAATCAAAGTCCATACTTTGTTCTCATACATGTATCCCATCTCAGATTTCACGGTCTCGAGCCATTTTGCGGAATCTGGGCTCATCATCGCTTCCTCATAGTTCGTAGGTTTGTCATGGTCTAGTAAAATGACTTCCAGAACAGGATTACCGTTCCACTTTGGTGCGGACAGTACTCTAGATGACCTACGAGGTTCGGTAGTAAGTTGATCTGAAGTTTCATGATCATCATCATTAGCTTCCTCTCTAATTGGTGTAGGAATCACTGGAACTGATTTCTGTGATGAACTACTTTCCAATTCAGGAGAAGGTACAATTACCTCATCAAGTTCAACTTTCCTCCCACTCACTTCTTTCGAGAGAAACTTCTTCTCTAGAAAGGATCCACTCTTAGCAATGAATGTCTTGCCTTCGGATTTGTGATAGAAGGTGTACCCAACAATTTCTTTTGGGTATCCTATGAAGACACACTACTCTGATTTGGGTTCGATCTTATCAGTTTGAAACTTTTTTCACATAAGCATCACAACCCCAAACTTTGAGAAACGACAACTTTGGTTTCTTGCCAAACCATAGCTCATACGGTGTCATCTCAACGGATTTAGATGGTGCCCTATTTAACGTGAATGCAGTTGTCTTTAATGCATAACCCCAAAACGATAGTGGTAAATCGGTAAGAGACATCATAGATCGCACCATATCCAATAAAGTACGATTACAACATTCGGACACACCATTATGTTGTGCTGTTCCAGGTGGCGTGAGTTGTGAAACTATTCCACATTGTTTCAAATGAAGACCAAACTCGTTACTCAAATATTCGCCTCCATGATCAGATCATAGAAACTTCATTTTCTTGTTACGATGATTTTCCACTTCACTCTAAAATTCTTTGAACTTTTTCAAATGTTTCAGACTTATGTTTGATCAAGTAGATATACCCATATCTGCTCAAATCGTCTGTGAAGGTCAGAAAATAACGGTACCCACCATGAGCCTCAACACTTATCGGATCGCATACATCACTATGTATTATTTCCAATAAGTAAGTTGCTCGCTCCATTGTTCCGGAGAACGGAGTCTTAGTCATCTTGCCCATCAGGCATGGTTTGCAAGCATCAAGTGATTCCAAAAGTCCATCAGCATGGAGTTTCTTCATGCGCTTTACACCAATATGACCTAAATGGCAGTGCCACAAATAGGTTGCACTATCATTATTAACTTTGCATCTTTTGGCTTCAATATTATGAATATGTGTATCACTATGATCGAGATTCAATAAACCATTCACCTTGGGTGTATGACCACAGAAGTTTTTATTCATGTAAACAGAATAACAATTATTCTTTGACTTAAATGAATAACCGTTTGCAATAAACATGATCCAATCATATTATGCTCAACGCAAACACGAAATAACATTTATTTAAGGTTCAACACTAACCCCGAAGGTAAAGGGAGTGTGCGATGGTGATCTTATCAACCTTGGAATCATTTCCAACACACATCGTCACCGCGTCCTCAACTAGTCTTTGTTTATTTCGCAACTCCCATTTCGAGTTACTATCTTAGCAACTGAACTAGTATCAAATATCGAGGGGTTTGCTATAAACACTAGTAAATTACACATCAATAAGTATATCAAATATACCATTGTTCACTTTTCCATCCTTCTTATCCTCCAAGTATCTAGGGCAGTTCCACTTCTAGTGACCATTTCCTTTGCAGTAGAAGCACTCAGTTTCAAGCTTGGGTCTAGCTTTGGGCTTCTTCATGGGAGTGGAAACTTGCTTGCCATTCTTCTTGAAGTTCCCTTTCTTTGCCTTGCCCTTTTACTTGAAACTAGTGGTCTTGTCAACCATCAACACTTGATGCTTTTTCTTGATTTCTACCTTCACCAATTTCAGCATCGTGAAGAGCTTTGGGAATCGTTTCCGTTATCCCTTGCATATTATAGTTCATCATGAAGTTCTAGTAACTTGGTGATAGTGACTAGAGAACTCTGTCAATCACTATCTTATCTAGAAGATTAAATCCCACTTGATTCAAGTGATTGTAGTACTCAGACATTCTGGGCACATGCTCACTAGCTGAGCTATTCTCCATCTTGTAGGCAAAGTACTGTCAGAGGTCTCATACCTCTCGACATGAGCATGAGTATGAAATACCAATTTCAACTCTTAGAACATCTTATATGTTCCTTGGCGTTCAAAACGTTTTTGAAGTCCCGGTTCTAAGCCATAAAGCATGGTGCACTAAACTATTAAGTAGTCATCATACCGAGCTTTGTCAAACGTTCATAACATGTGCATCTACTCTTGGAATAGGTCTGTCACCTAGCAGTGCATCAAGGACATAATTCTTCTATGCAGCAATGAGGATAATCCTTAGATCACAGATCCAATCCACATCATTGCTACCAACATCTTTCAACTTCATTTTCTCTAGGAACATATCAAAAATAAATGGGGAGCTACATCGCAAGCTATTGATCTACAACACAGATATGCAAGTACTATCAGGACTAAGTTCATGATAAATTAAAGTTGAATTTAATCATATTACTTAAGAACTCCCACTTAGATAGACATCCCTCTAGTCATCTAAATGATCATGTGATCCAAATCAACTAAACCATGTCCGATCATCACGTGAGATGGAGTAGTTTTCATTGGTGAACATCACTATGTTGATCATATCTACTATATGATTCACGCTCGACCTTTTGGTCTCCAGTGTTCCGAGCCCATATCTGCATATGCTAGGCTCGTCAAGTTTAACTCGAGTATTTCTACGTGTGCAAAACTGGTTTGCACCCGTTGTATGTGAACGTAGAGCTTATCACACCTGATCATCACGTGGTGTCTCGGCATGACGAACTTTGGCAACGGTGCATACTCAGGGAGAACACTTGTACCTTGAAATTTATTGAGAGATCATCTTATAATTCTACCGTCAATCAAGCAGAATAATATGCATAAAGGATAAACACGACATGCAATCAATATAAGTGATATGATATGGCCATCGTCATCTTGTGCCTTTGATCTCCATCTCCAAAGCACCGTCATGATCACCATCGTCACTACCGCGACACCTTGATCTCCATCGTAGCATCGTTGTCGTCTCGCCAAATATTGCTTCTACGACTATCGCTACCATTTAGTTATAAAGTAAAGCAATTACAGGGCGATTGCATTGCATACAATAGAGCAACAACCATATGGCTCCTACCAGTTGCCGATAACTCCGTTACAAAACATGATCATCTCATACAATAAAATATAGCATCATGCCTTGACCATATCACATCACAACATGCCCTGCAAAAACAAGTTAGATGTCCTCTACTTTGTTGTTGCAAGTTTTACGTGGCTGCTACGGGCTGAGCAAGAACCGTTCTTACCTACGCATCAAAACCACAACTATATTTCGTCAAGTTAGTGAAGTTTTAACCTTCAACAAGGACCGGGCGTAGTCACACTCGGTTCAACTAAAGTTGGAGAAACTGACACCCGCCAGACACCTGTGTGCAAAGCACGTCGGTAGAACCAGTCTCGCGTAAGCGTATGCGTAATGTCTGTCCGGGCCGCTTCGTCCAACAATACCGTTGAACCAAAGTATGACATGCTGGTAAGCAGTGTGACTTGTATCGCCCACAACTCACTTGTGTTCTACTCGTGCACATAACATCTACGCATAAACCTGGCTCGGATGCCACTGTTGGGGAACGCAGTAAATTCAAAAATTTCCTACGCGCAAGCAAGATCATGGTGATGCATAGCAATGAGAGGGGAGACTATCGTCTACGTACCCCCATAGACCATAAGCGGAAGCGTTATGAGAACGCGGTTGATGTAGTCGTACATCTTCACGATCCGACCGATCCAAGTACCGAACGTACGGCACCTCTGAGTTCAGCACACATTCAGCTCGGTGACATCCCACGAACTCCGATCCAGCAGAGCTTTGAGGGAGAGTTCCGTCAGCACGACGGCTTGATGACGGTGATGATGATGCTACCGACGCAGGGCTTCGCCTAAGCATCGCTACGATATGACCGAGGTGGATTATGGTGGAGGGGGGCACCGCAGACGGCTAAACAATCAACTGATCAACTTGTGTCTATGGGGTGCCCCCTGGCCACGTATATAAAGGAGTGGAGGAGGGGGAGAGGCCGGCCCTCCTAGGCGCGCCCCAAGGGGAGTCCTACTCCCACCGGGAGTAGGCTTCCCCCCTTCCATGTAGTAGGAGTAGGAGAGAAGGAAAGGGAAAAGGGAAGAGAAGGAAGGAGGGGGCGCCGCCCCCCCTAGTCCAATTCGAACTAAGCCTTGGGGGGCGCACAGCTCCCCTCTCTCTTTCCCCCAAAGCCCAATAAGGTCCATATACTCCCCGGCGAATTCTCGTAACTCTCCGGTACTCCGAAAAATACCCGAATCACTCGGAACCTTTCCGATGTCCGAATATAGTCGTCCAATATATCGATCTTTATGTCTCGACCATTTCGAGACTCCATGTCATGTACCCGATATCATCCGGGACTCCGAACTACCTTAGGTACATCAAAACACATAAACTCATATTATCGATCGTCACCGAACGTTAAGCGTGCGAACCCTACGGGTTCGACAACTATGTAGACATGACCGAGACTCGTGTCCGGTCAATAACCAATAGCGGAACCTGGATGCTCATATTAGCTCCTACATATTCTATGAAGATCTTTATCGGTCAAACCGCATAACAACATACGTTGTTCCCTTTGTCATCGGTATGTTACTTGCCCGATATTGGATCGTCAATATCTCAATACCTAGTTCAATCTCGTTACCGGCAAGTCTCTTTACTCGTTCCGTAATGCGTCATCCCGCAACTAACTCACTAGTTACATTGCTTGCAAGGCTTATAGTGATGTGCATTACCGAGAGGGCCCAGAGATACCTCTCCGACAATCGGAGTGACAAATCCTAATCTTGGTCTATGCCAACTCAACAAGTACCATCGGCGACACCTATAGAGAACCTTTATAATCACCCACTTATGCTGTGACGTTTGGTAGCACACAAAGTGTTCCTTCGGTATTCGGGAGTTGCGTGATCTCATAGTCAAAGGAGCATGTATAGTTATGGAGAAAGCAATAGAAATAAACTAAACGATCATTGTGCTAAGCTAACGGATGGGTCAAGTCAATCACATCATTCTCCAATGATGTGATCCCATTAATCAAATGACAACTCTTGTCTATGGTTAGGAAACATAACCAACTTCGATTCAACGAGCTAGTCAAGTAGAGGCATACTAGTGACACTCTGTTTGTCTATATATTCACACATGTACTGAGTTTCCGGTTAATACAATTCTAGCATGAATAATAAACATTTATCATAATATAAGGAAATATAAATAACAACTTTATTATTGCCTCTAGGGCATATTTCCTTCAGTTGAGACAAAATGGACTCTGCGTGATTTGCAGCAGAGGCACCACACCAATGGCAGCGGGTTGCGATGAGCAACCAGCTGTGGTGAGTGTGCTGGCGGGGGTGTGATGAGACCCACAGTAGATGGTACGGGTGGCTACTTGGCGCATATCTGGTTGTTGCCTGCTAAAGAGCAGGTGGATGAGCTGCCAATGGACATGGTTGCTGCGGCCAGAGCTTCTGATGCTAGCCAGAGTAAGTAGAGAAGAGGAGAAGCGAACGTTGGATATGTCAGTTTCATTACTTGCAGAGTAGCATAGCACCATATATAGTCAAAGTCTAGGTTTGGATTCGTACCAGCTACAGGAGCTTGTCTCTCATTTTCCTAAAACTCAGCAATGTCTCTTTACTGGTACACTAGCTTGTTCTGTACGCCTTCTCAAGTCTTTGATTTTCTTTCTTTCTTTTTTTTGCGAGGAAGGGAGGAAAAATGGAGGGTTCCTGGGACTCGAACCCCAGACCTCTCGGTTGAAAACCAAGGGTGCTAGTCACTTATGTGGCTAACGTTCCCTGGGAGGAGGACGGCAGACAAACGCATTTTCCTCACAGTTTTCGTTGCGACGCAAGATCAAATGGTCGCAGTTTCAGGAATGTTATCTAGCGAACGAGCCCAATTTTTCTTTTCTTCATATATATAAAAAAGTATGCTACTTGGTGTTGGCTTAGTGAACAAATAATTGTGCCAACCTTGACCATTGGATTTACATTCAACGTTTGTCGTGTTTCTTCAGTCTCTTCTTCCTCCAGCCGCCAAAGCCAAATCAGCGCCATCAGGACCGCCTGCTCGTGCCTCCCACGGCTGGTTGTGCTACCGTGCACGCATCATGGCCACATCGCACCCTAAAACTCTGCACATCTTCCCCGACTCCTGTTCGTTCCCATCTGAGGCCTCACCATCGTCTTCCACCTTTGTTCGCTCACCGCGGCGCCGCCCTCCAGTGTTGTCAACATGGTCAACAACCGAGAGGAATAAGGAGATGATCGTACATGGTGAGGATGACAGTAGGGACCCACCAGGATCATGGTAGTAGGCAAGCAAGTGCCTCCTTTATTACAAGAAAAAAGGGTTCCTCCTGATGGTTTCCTGTCATCTGGGTCGCACGCCACTGTCAACGTACTCAATAAGCGAGATAACTGCACAAGGAGCGGCAGACACCCGGGACCCAGCAGCGCACGCAGTAATTTTTTTGTTTTTGGGACGGAGAAGGGTATCAACTGGGTTCTGCGGGAGCTGTGGCCCGACTATCCCAGGCTTTTATTTCATATGTTTACCACATGACGAGCCAAGTTTTTTTCCTTTCTAAATATGGATAGCCAAGCTTTTTTTTGCAGAATAACCAAGGTAGGCCTACTTGCTTTTCTATGCCTTGCTGGGCCGAAAATCTTTCAAGACGAGGAGTGATGCATTCGGGCTTGCCCAGAAAATGGGCTATAAGTAATAAGAAATGGGCTATAAGTAATAAGAAATGGGTTGTAAAATGAAAAAATACAGCAAACAAGCAATTGTTTCCAAAATACTTTTTTCTTTAGTATTTTGATATTTTAAATTTCATTGTTTTTGTGCGGGTAAAATTTCTTTGGATTTAAATTAAGGTATGTTTATTTTTAAATTAATTTGAATCTAGCTAGAAATTTCAGGTTGTATGCTGTTTGGTACAGATTTGGAGGCTGACTTGTGGGTCTACTAGGTTGACGTGTACGAAAGGCTTTGTCAACTTAGTCCACATACGATTCTAGCAGAAGTGACCGTTGGATGTTAATCGAATGGTTGTGCTGCTTCTTCAATATTTGATCTTCTTGCTCCAGCTGCCCAAACCAGCGCCGGTGGGACTGCCTGCTCCTGCCTCCCGTGGCCAGCTGTGCTGCCGCATAGGCCGCACCGCCCCACCCTACTCCATTGCTGGCCAGGCCATTCCTCTACTCACCCACACCTCCTGTTATTTTCCGGCGACGGCAGCCGAACCAGTAAACCCTCATACTCCCTACCGCATGGGCAACCACTGCCGAGTCTTCCCCCGCTCCAGAACGTTCCATTCCTAGGCCTCGCTGTCATCCACCGCCCTAGTGCTCTCGGCGTAGCGTGGTCAACGGCTCAATGAACGACATCCATCGGAAGAGGACTGCATGTGGAGAGGCTGATGGTTGGGTCCATGACCGCACGCAAGGACGTGCCTCCTTATTACGCGCGAAATAATGATTCCTCCACCTGATAGCAGGGACCCACCGGAAGGGCCTCCGTATTTCACAAAAAAACGTTCCTCTCACTGACAGCTCAGACCCACCAGCTATATTTTCGCATAGAAGGAAGTGCATCCTTATTACGCACAAAAAAGTGAATGCTCCCACTGCTATCTAGGACCCACCATAGTTTGAGGTTGACTTGTTAGCCTACTAAGTGGACATGGACGGAGAGCTTTGTCAACATAGTCAATATGAATGATTCTGGCTCTAGTGACTGTACAATGTCCATCCAACGGCTGTAGTGCTTCTTCAACCACTGGTCTTCTTGCTCCAACCGGCCAAACCAGCACCGGCCATGCCGCCTGCTCCTGCCTCCCGTGGTCGGCTCTGCTGCCGCACAGGCCTGACCACACCACCCTACTCCCATCGCTAGCCTGGCCATCCCTATAATCATGCTGACCTTCTGCTATTCTCCAGCAATGGCAGCCTCACACTACAGCCCAACCAGTATACCCTCGGCCTGTCCGCGTGGGAAACAACTGTCGAGTCTTCCCCGGCTCTAGGCCATTCCCTTCCTAGGCCTCGCCGTCGTCCACCACCTTGGTGCTCTCGGCGCGGTGTGGTCAACGTGGTCAACGAACAACTTACATCGGAAGAGGACTATACGTGGAGAGGCTGACAGGTGGGTCCACGATCGCAGCAAGGAAATGCCTCCTTATTACACGCAAAATAATGATTCCTCCACCTGACAGCAGGGACCTACCGGAAGGGCCTCTGTATTTTGTGAAAAAATGTTTTCCCCCTGATAGCTGGGACCCACCATTTGTATCTTCGGACGCAAGGAAAGTGCCTCCATATTAATCGCGAAAAAATGAATCCTCCTCCTGACAGCTCGGACCCACCATCAATAATTTCATACACAAGGAAGTGCCTCCTTATCCTCCCTGACAGCCGGAACCCACCTAGTCGAAGCATATGTAGTGTTGTCATTCTGGTCGCAAACGTGTACATACATACTGGTCGATCGGTCTCTCTTCAATGATGAACCATGGCTAAGCAAGCAGCATCACGTGTAGTAGTAGAGCCCCCGACGTAGCAGTTTAGGCAGTCCCTTCTAAACCGTGTACATGCACGTACAACCACATGCCAAAAAATACGGCCACGTACATACATACGGGCGGGGTCTCAAACACGCACACGTGCTACTGTTCTTCCACGGGGGTACTGTTCATCCAGCCTACACCAGCTACTGTTCAACCAGCCCTCCACGGGGTCATGTTCATCCAGCCTCCACGGAGTCCTGTTCAACCAGCCCTCCATGGGGTCCTGTTCAACCAGCCCTCCACGGGGTCCTGTTCAACCAACCCTCCACGGGGTCCCTCCAGCGGCTACTATTCATCCACCCCCACCTCCTTGATCGGGGTCCTGTTCATCTAGCGGCAATGGCCTCTACTACCATGGGATCTTGTTCATCCAACCCTCACCGGGAACTATTGATCAAGAGGCAGCTTCGATCGGCTGCATTTAGCAGTAGTAGCGAAGGAATCACTCGGGTTCAGTTAACATCAAGGGATCGATCGGGGTTCAGTAACGTAGCTAGTGCAATCGCTTGGGTTCAGTTAGAGCCCAATGCCTCGCTCGGGTTCAGTTAGAGTGCAACGCCTTGCACACAAGCGCGTATGTGTACGAGAGAAACGCGCAAACCTCCATACATCACTCGGCCTCGACCACCCACCGTAACCGGGAACTCCTCGAAATTTTCCTCGCCCTCACTTCTACCATGATTTTTTCCATCATGGATGGCCCAACGAATGTCATGCAGGTGCGTCTCCAGCCCGCCCAGGATGAAAATCCCATTTTTTGCCATAGAAGTAGGAGCCCACCACATCTATGATGATACCAGGTTTTGTCATAATCATCGTCATAGAAGTGTCATAAGCATGACATAAAAAAAATTTGTTTGACCCCTAAATGTCACAGATGTGTCTTTTTTTGTAGTGGATGGTCTACGGTGACTCGGACCTAGTGGTAAATCAAGTCATGAAGGAATGGCATATTCGTAGTCTGGCGATGACTAGCTATTGCAATGCCACCTGGAAGCTAGAGAATCACTTTAAGGTATCGGAGCCCCATCACATGCCATGAATAAAGAACCAAGTAGCTGATGATCTGGCCAAGATGGGCTCCACTCAGAAGACGGTACCCAAGAATGTGACACATGTACTAGCCCACGATCAAGGAAGACCCTTTCATGGAAGAGCCCCCACAACCAATTGGTCCCTCCAAACCAACTGAAGTGGACATTCCTGCGGTGATCGACCTGGTCCAAGAGATCCTTGTTATCACTCCTGAGTGGACTGAACCATAGATGGCGTATATGCTCAAGTAGGAACTCCAGAAGATGAACCTGAGGCCCATCAGACCATCCGTCGATCTAAAGCCTTCACTGTCATGGGACATTAGTTGTACAAGAAAAGCACCACTTGGGTCACTCAACGATGCATATCACCGGAGGAAGAGCAACAAATACTGTAAGAGATTCACTCGGGAACATGTGGACACCATGCATCCTCACGACCACTGGTTGCCAAACCGTTCAAAGCTGGGTTATATTGTCCTCGTGCCAATGAGGCTGCCCGAGATATAGTAGATCAGTGTGTCGGATGCCAATTCTACGCGAATCAGTCGCACAAGATAGCGTTTGCTCTGACGACTATTCCCCTCACCTGGCCATTCACCGTCTGGGAGTCGACATGGTCGGCCCAGTCCGGACTGGGGCGAGTGGTTTCACGCACCTGTTGGTGGTGATCGACAAGTTCACCAAGTGGATTGAAGCAAAGATGATAAAGAAGCTAGACTCAACCATCGCCATTCAGTTAATCAAAGAGATAATCTTCAGATTTAGAGTTCCCCATAGCATCATCACTGACAACGGATCTAAGTTCGACTCGGACGATTTCCATGAGTTATGCTACACATAAGGCACTCGGGTCGATTACGCCTCCGTGGCGCACCCACAATCGAATGGGAAAGCCATGCAGGTGAAAGGACTGATACTCCAAGGGTTGAGGCCTCACCTCATGCGAGCCTAACACGCGAAACAGGGGCCTGGGTAACCGAGCTACCATCGGTCCTCTGGGGCCTACGGATGACCCTGAATCGGTCCACCAATTGCACCCCATTCTTCATGGTGTACGGGTCAGAAGTAGTTTTACCGAGTGACTTGCTTCACAATTCTCCCCGAGTGGGCAAGCCGAAGCTGAAGAAGCAAGGCAGGATGGCCTCGACCTCTTGCAGGAGGAGCATGGGATGGTGCTTATAAGATCGATGTTGTACCAACAAGACTTGGGCTGCTACCAAGATAGGCACATCAAACGGCGTGCTTTTCAGGAAGGAGACCTGGTCCTCTAAGTGGATCAACAGAAGCCCCACAAACTGGCACCCCCTTGGGAAGGGCCATTCGCCATTTTGAAGGTCCTGCATAACGGAGCATACATACTCTACAACTTCGCCAAAGAAACAGAAAAGCCCAGAGCCTGGAACGCGGACTTGCTCCACAAATTTTATACTTCAAAAAAATTTCTCCTTTGTAATAGTATGTCCGAATGTACTTAGATAAATAAAAGTCTTGCTTTTCCCGTATATTGTCTAGTTCGGCCTACAACCGCGTTTTCACTCAGGTGACTAACCACATTTGAAAACTAACACATCCCAAGTGGGTGTAGGATAGGACAGAGCTTAGCTGTGAACCAGCCTTCCTCTCAGTTAAAAAACTAATCTGAGTGAGGATTTGATCCACAGTCGGTGGCTTAGCTATGAACCAGCTTTCGCCTAAGTTAAAAACTAATCCGAGTGAGGATTTTCTCCACACGCAAGGGCTTAGCTGCTAACCAGCTTTCTCCTAAGTTAAAAATAATTTGAGTGAGGATCGGCTCCACACTCGGGGCTTAGCTACCAACCAATTTTCGCCTAAGTTAAAAAAATAATTCAAGGGAGGATCTGCTCCACACTCGGGGGCTTAGCTGCGAACTAGTTTTCGCCTAAGTTAAAAAATAATCTAAGAGAGGATTTGCTCCACGCTGAGGGGCGTAGGTACGAACTAGCTTTCGCCTAAGTTAAAAATAATCTGAGTGAGCATCTGCGCCACACTTGGGGGCTTAGCTGTGAACCAAATTTTGCCTAAGTTAAAAAATATTCCGAGTAAGGATCTGCTCCACACTCGGCGGCTTAGTTGCACACCAGGTTGCACCTAAGTTAGAAAATAATCCGAGTGAGGATCTGCTCTACACTCGGAGGCTTACCTGCGAACCAGCTTTCGCCTAAGTTAAAAATAATCCGAGTGGGGAACCGCTCCACACTTGAGGGCTTAGCTGCGAACTAGGTTTCGCCTAAGTTAAAAAGTAGTCCGAGTGAGGATCTGCTCCACACTCAGGGGCTTAGCTGTGAACCAGCTTTCGCCTAAGATAGAAATAATCTGAGTGGGGATCTGCTCCGCACTCGGGAGCTTAGCTGCGAACCAACCTTTGCCTAAGTTAAAAATAATCCGAGTGGGGATCTGCTCCCAACTCAGAGCTTAGCTCCGAACCATCCTTCGCCTAAGTTAAAAATAATCAAAGTGGGATCCGCTCCGCACTCGGGGGGCTTAGCTATGAACCAGCCTTTGCCTAAATAAAAAATAATCTGAGTGAGGATCTACTCCACACTCTGGGCTTAGCTGCGAACTAGCCTTCGCCTAAGTGAAAAATAATTCGAGTGAGGATCCGCTCCACACTCAGGGGCTTAGCTGCAAACCAGCCTTCGCCTAAGAAAGAAATAATCCGAGTGAGGATCTGCTCCACACTCGAAGGCTTAGCAGCGTACTAGCCTTCGCCTAAGTCAAGCAAAGCACAAGAGGCAATGAAATCAAAAGTTCTCAAATCAAAGATTTGATCTGTTTTAATGTTTCAAGCAAAAGTAAAACAAGCCCAAGGCTCGCCAAAGTATGCGGTTACGATAACCAGCCGACATTCCGGGGCAAATTCAATCAAGTATTTTAAGCATCAGGCTGAGGGCTAGCTGGCTCGACGAAGGTCTCTAGGTCGATCCCGTTAGCGATGCGTGTGGCAGCCTTGGCGAATGTCTCCATGAAGTCCTCGAACTTGAGATTCTTCTTGTTCATAAATTGGAGGCCCTTTAATTTGTCCTTGTCCATGTTCTTGCAATGAACATGGACGAGTGACAAAGCCACACTGATACGTCCATTTTGCATCATGTTTTCTTACTGTTATTTATGATGTTTTTATACATAATAATGCTTTTTGGAGTAATTCTAATGCCTTTTATCTCATAATTTGCAAGGTACACACCAAGAGGGAGAATTTCAGCAGCTGGAAATCCGGACCTGGAAAAGCTATGTCAGGCTACCTATTCTGCACAACTCCAAACAAGCTGAAAATTCACGGAGATTTTTTTATTTAATATTTAATAATTATTAGAGCCAATAACTACCAGAGGGGCCCCACCAGGTGGGCACAACCCACCTGGGCGCGCCAGGGAGGCCAGGCGCGCCCTGGTGGGTTGTGCTCACCCAGGCCCACCTTCCGGTGCCCATCTTCTGGTATATAGGTCATTTTGACCTAAAAAAATAGGGAGAGGACTTTCGGGATGGAGTGCCGCTGCCTCGAGGCGGAACTTGGGCAGGAGCACTTTTGCCCTCCGACGGAGCGATTCCGCCGGGGGAACTTCCCTCCCGGAGGGGGAAATCATCATCATCATCATCACCAACAACTCTCCCATCTTGGGGAGGGGAGTCTCTGTCGGTGTCAAAACCGGCGGATCTCGAATAGGGGGTCCCGAATTGTGCGTCTAGGAGGATGGTAACAGGAGGCAGGGGACACGATGTTTTACCTGGGTTCGGGCCCTCTCGATGGAGGTAAAACCCTACATCCTGCTTGATTAATATTGATGATATGGGTTGTACAAGAGTAGATCTACTACGAGATCAAGGAGGCTAAACCATAGAAGCTAGCCTATGGTATGATTGTTGTTCGTCCTACGGACTAAAACCCTCCGGTTCATATAGACACCGGAGAGGGCTAGGGTTACACAGAGTCGGTTACAATGGTAGGAGATCTACATATCCGTATCACCAAGCTTGCCTTCCACGCCAAGGAAAGTCCCTTCCGGACACGGGATGAAGTCTTCAATCTTGTATCTTCATAGTCCAGGAGTCCGGCCGAAGGTATAGTCCGGCTATCCGGACACCCCCTAATCCAGGACTCCCTTAGTAGCCCCTGAACCAGGCTTCAATGACGACGAGTCCGGCGTGCAGATTGTCTTCGGCCTTGCAAGGCGGGTTCCTCCTCCAAGTACTTCATAGAAGATTTTGAACACAAAGGTAGTGTCTGGCTTTGCAAAATAAGTTTCCACATATTGCCATAGAGAGAATAATATTTACACAAATCTAATCTGCTGACGTATTCCGTAGCATGACATCACACCACGGCCAAGTCTTTATTCGAATCGTTTTACTGCCCCACCTCAGCGTGTTTAGCGAGGCGGTTTCCTTGGCATGTCTTGTCAAAGCAGAGATCGTGTCCCCTTATTCTGGGATTCTCATCAATACGGGCATGGGTAACCCAGTCGTACCCGTTGGTATGTTTTCTCGATCAAAGGCGAGTCCCAAACGGTCACGGGGAGGGCCCTTGGTATTCAACCTCTTATAAAGAGACCAAGGCCTTACTCCTTTCTTTCAATCTCAAACGAGTTCGCCCTTCGCCTCGAGTTCCAACACCCAAGGCTCCAGATTTCAGGCGCTTCGGACCTTCGACAATGTCCGGTTCCGTCCTTCGAGGCCGATGGATGCCACGGAGGAGGACGTGCTGAGGTTGAGAGAGGCCAGGTTCTGGACCGGCGATATCTGGCATAGGCTGCCTGCTCAAGGGCAGGTCATTCCCACTCCCAAGCCTGGTGAGAGTGTGGTGTTCATGTCTCACTTCCTTCGGGGGCTAGGCTTCCCGACGGATCCCTTCGTGAGGGGGCTCATGTTTTATTATGGGCTGGAATTTCACGACTTAGCTCCGGAGTCCATCCTCCATATTTCCTCATTCATCATCGTGTGTGAAGCCTTCCTCCGTATTACTCCTCACTTCGGACTATGGCTCAAGACCTTCAAAGTAGAGCCGAAGATGATCGAGGGACGGCATGCGGAGTGCGGAGGTGCTTTCATAAGCAAGAATGCTGGTGCTCCATGGCCCGAGGGCTCTTTTCAAGAGGAGTCCAGCTTATGGCAACGAGAGTGGTTTTATATTACCGCTCCCAGGGGCACCAAGTGGGTGGCGCCACCTGCCTTTCGCTCGGGTCCCCCACCACAGCTAGCGTCATGGGTCAATAAAGGACCGGACTGGGTGTCGTCCAAGGACGTGCCCTTGTTGCAGGGCCGCATTCGAGATCTCCTAGAAAGAGATATCAGTCTGGTCATGGTGACACAGGTTATGCTGATTCGCAGAGCTCTGCCCTGCAAACGTCGCCCCCTCCGCCTGTGGGAGTTTAATCCGGAGGGACCACGAGCTCTCCAACATTTTATGGGTGCGACTCCCGTGGAGATGTACAAATTGTTCTTCGGATCACAAGCAATGTGTCCGGACTTGACCGAGGACGCAGGTCTGAGATGCAAACGCCTGGATACTCAAGTAAGTAGCCCTATGCCTAGACTCGCAATCCGCATATTTATCATAAAATTGCCCTTAAAAGAGCTATCCTTTAAACAGGAGTGGATAGCGAAAGCAAAGCTAATCAGGTGGCCGCCCCCCTCCCCGAGACCACGCCGGGTCTCGTGCTAGTTAGGATGTTGGAGGTTGTGCCTTCGAAGGAAAGTGAGGGAGGGGACAAGGAAGCTACGGCCTCCTCGAAGGAGCCTGTTTGGAAGGGAGGAATCGAAAATTCCTCTCCTCAGGGGAAGAAGAGGACCGCCTCTGAAGACCTGGAGACCATGGCCTCAAAGCGGGGGAAGAAATCTTCGCCAGAGGGTCCTGTGCTGGGGGATACTTCGGCCGAATTATGCCCTCAAGGGGATCAGCCCTCCACCGAGTCGTAAGTAGAGAGGAGTTTTATTTTTAAGAAATGAGAGAAATCCTTGCTTTATATCTGAGAAAAGTAATCGAAAATTTACCTTGTAACTCGGACCTTAGCCCTTCTCAGCAGAGCTCCTCTTCGGGGGATCTTCTTCCGAAGATGATGGAGAGAGGAATGCATCCCCCTGCCGTACCGCCTTGAGAGGCGGGCGACCCTGAGGTATCGTCACGGAGGGTTTCTCCGAATCCGGCAGGGCCGGAAGGTAGTCATATGGCCCCCCAAAGCCCTCTGCACCCGGCCTTCGAAAAGGGCCATCGGACGAGTCCAACATCGTCTGGTGCGCGGTCGGAGGAGCTGAAGGATCTGCTAGGGCGAGCATCTATCTCAGAGGAGCATCGTGCATTGATGGGTACGGTGATTGAGAGGATTTCACCCGCGGAGAGCGGATTGCACGAGGCCGTCAGGAGTTTACTGACAGGTTTTCAGGTACGCGAAATAATGTACCCTTTTTGGACAGTTGCGCATAAATAAGATGCGCCTTGTGTAGATAGTAGCCCCTGAGACTCTGTGTGTTGTCAAAAGTGACTGCACGTAGAGGATCATAATCCCAGGTCTAATATGCCGCCTTCATACGTAGGTGGCGAAGTGCCCGGTGGCCAGCCGGACTGATGAATTTGCTGAGCTAAAGCGGCAACTTGATGTGGCAGATGCCGACATCGCGCTTGTCAACAAGCGGCTTGACGAGGCACAAGGTATGTAATTCCTCCGGCGGCACCTGGTAAGAGGAGCTTTATGCCAGTATCTTACAATGTGTGCGCTTGATGCAGATGGTGCTGCTGCCATGGATAATCTTCGGGCGGAACTTGCCCGAGCCAAGGAGCAAGCCAGGAAAAGTGATTCGGCTGCCAGGCAATTGAAGAGCTGAAAGCCGAACAGGCTGCTCACTGCCGAAGCAAGAAGGAAATGGCCGAGATGGCCATGAAGCTGAAGAACGCTGCTGACCATTGCAAGATTCTTGAAAAAGAAGATCGGACAGAACAGACGGACCTGAAGAAGGCCGTTGCCATGCCAAGGATGCTCGCTCTGCGATGAGAGCTATGAAGGAGGAGCTGCGTCAGGCCAAAGAGATCGCGGTTGGAAAGCCCTTTATCCTAAACATGCTCCGTTAGACCAGATGTGGAGTACGGCGGACACCTCTCTGGATTTAGCAGCGAGTGCCGCAGATGCGGCCGAACACTTCCGAGATCAAGAAGATCGCGAAGTGGAAAAGCTCTTCTGATCGCAGTTCCACAATCCAGTGCGTCCACTGTCATTAGCCGATCGTTTGGCCGAATGGGCCGAGCTAAATAGGTTGTTCAGACTCGCCATGAAGTATGTCATGAGTCATCTGTGGCCAGAGAGGCCAGAGCTGAAAAGTTATTTCAAATTGGCGCAGCGGTTCCTTGGTGCGGCGCCGCATATCAATGCGATGAAGAGGTCATTGTGCATAGAGGGTGCGCGGATGGCTCTTGCCCGTGTCAAGACATACTGGGCGGAAATGGAGGCCACCGCTGTTGCATCCCCAGAATCGGATGGAAGCCGAGTACCTGCCAAGCACTATTTTCAGGAAGTTCTGCAAGGCGCTCGTTTAATAGAGATGCAGTGCTCGAAGGATACTATATTCGAATAGCATATATTATTGTAAAACAATATTTTGATAAATTGTAGAGGCTTTTTATACTTGTGCCTGCAAGTATTATAATACCTCCTGTGCGGGCGTTTAACACATATGTATATATAATCTGAAAGATGGCAGTCGTCGGCTTCAGCCCCCACGCACATAATGCGGGGGTGTTCGCAGAAGGCGCATTTTCACACTTGATCCAACATCTTGGTCCTACAAAGGAGGTGATAGTGCAACGAACTAGGCAATCGGACTATGATGCTTTATCACTTTCACTTAGCCATAGGAGTTTGACAGTGAGGCTACTTATATAGCCCCTGGTGGCGCCTGCGCTTGCCCGAACTCGGGGCGCGTATGTGCCTAGCTGGGAAACGGCCTTTCGTTAATGCGGAGGAATCCTAAAGATTCCGGTAAGTCATCGAGTGGTTGACCAGTCTCACGCTATATCATGATAGTCAGTTTTCGGCTTTCTCTACTGAGGTGCTCGCCTGGCCGAACCGGGGCACAATCGCAGTAGTTCTCCTGGTGTCGCCTTAGCCGATAGAGCAGAACGTAAGGCAGCAAAACACAGGAGCCGGGCAAACCCAACATTTGACCAAAGACATGATTCGAAGCTGATGCATATAAGGCCAAAATCGCGACGCCGAACACTCCCTAAGGTATTCGGTCTTTGTGAGGGCGGGCGGGATAACGCCCTTAGTAATAAGCCCATAGTGTCCAGGTACGCGCAAAAACTCTAACGTGGCCACATGCCAAAACGCCAGCCTCCTCCTTGGTTATACCAAGAAACCAGGGGATGTGTATCAACAAGAGACAGTAAGAAAGGTTTACGCAGGGTCTTAATCTGAAAAGAATCCTTGGAATGGGTCCCTGCTGCATGTCTACGCCTGTGTCTCCGTTTTGCCGTATCCTGGACGGGCGTAACACAATGTTCATCTGTAAAAGAGAGGAACTTAGTTGAAGAAAGATCGTGCCGAACATAAGTTATACTAAATAAACAAAGTATAAATCGAAATGGGTAAAATTGAGCTTCATTGTCTCTTGTTTTATATGCGCGGAGCCCCTAGTACAGGGGTATACGGCTATTAAGCCTTTATCAATTGTATGTTTATGTCGGACTCGTCTAGCCGTGTCCGTGGTCTTGACGACCTGTTTAGATGCTTTGGCTGGTGAAGCCACTTTATTGTGGGGCTGTCAAGGCAACCGCACTGTTTTCCGCGCGGGAGGAACACTCAATGTTTTCCCTTTAATGAGATGATGCCTCGTGGACCAGGCATCTTAAGTGTAAGAGATGCATAATGCGGTATTGCGTTAAAGCGGGCGAAAGCTTCGCGTCCCAGCAGTGCTTGATAGCTACTTGAGAATGGGGCGATGTGGAAAGTTAGCTGTTCGCGACGGAAGTTATCGGGGGAGCCGAACATAACTTCTAGCCGGAGAGAACCCATGCAACGGGAATCCGGGCTTGGCGTTACCCCTTGAAAGGAGGTTTTTCTATGGCGAATTTTTGTTGGGTCTATCCCCATGTTGCGGATTGTGTCCTGGTATAACAGGTTTAGGCCACTACCGCCGTCCATCAGGACATTTGTAAAGTGGAGTCCGCCGATTATTGGATCTAATACCAAGGCAGTCCAGCCTGCGTTCCGGATACTTCTAGAGTAATCCTGATGGTTGAAGGTGATCGGTTTTAACAACCATAGGCGAGACTCCTTTGGGATAGGCCGTATGGCGCGTATCTCTGTTGGCGCCATTCTGTTCGTCACGTGAAGTAAGTTTACTGTTTTGACTTCTTGTGGGAAATCCTTTTGTTTCCTGGTGCTCTGCTTGTGGGGTTCGTCATCGTCCTCACTTGGTGTGTCGAGCCCTTTGTGTTTGGCGTTGAGTTTTCCGGATTGCTTGAAAACCCAACAATCTCTATGGGTATGGTACACAGGCTTCCTGGGAGTACTGTGTATTTGACATATCTTGTCCAAGATTTTCTTTAAGTTGGATAGCTCGTCCCTGTTATCCTTGAGGGGTGGCTTTCTCTGATTCTGCCTCGAGCTTTTGAATCCGGTGTTGACCGCCATGCTTTTTGGGCTATTTCCCTTATTCCGGCGCTGGTCCTTGTTGCGTCGGGGTTTTCCGTTTCCATCCGTAACTTCGGATGTACTTGGTTCGCTGGTGCTACATCTTGCCAACTAGTTGTCCTCTCCTGTGCAAAAGTGGTTCATGAGGCTTGTTAATGCGGCCATTGTTCTTGGCTTTTCTTGGCCGAGGTGTCTGGCGAGCCATTCGTCTCGAACGTTATGCTTAAAAGCTGCTAGGGCTTCGGCGTCCGGACAGTCGACTATCTAATTCTTTTTAGTAAGAAATCTGTTCCAGAATTTCCAGGCTGACTCTCCGGGCTGTTGAGTTATGTGACTAAGATCGTCTGCATCCGGAGGGCGGACATAGGTCCCCTGAAAATTTGCCCGGAAAGCATCCTCAAGCTCTTCCCAACTTCCAATGGTGTTTTCGAGAAGGCTTTTGAGCCAATGCCGGGCTGGCCCTTTAAGCTTGAGGGGTAAGTATTTTATGGCGTGGAGGTCATCTCCTCTGGCCATGTGTATGTGGAGGATATAATCCTCGATCCAGACCCCAGGGTCTGTTGTTCCGTCGTACGCCTCTATGTTTACGGGCTTGAATCCCGCTGGAAATTCATGGTCCAGTACCTCATCGGTGAAAGATAGGGGGTGTGCGGCACCCCTGTATTTGGGTGTGCCGTGATGTTCGGATATTTGTTGTGCTGCATTGCTTACTAGAGCTTACTTTCTTGGCCCGTAGATAGATCTGGCTGGGCCATCTTTTTGATGCGGATCCTTTGGTGGATCGCGTGCCGGCTTGTGTGCGGCGCCACTTGCCGCTCCATGCTGGCCATGCGGTCGTCTATCCGACCTGGTGGCTTTCCTATTTTTTGACTGCGGGGGCTCTGAGGCCTTCTCGTCAAATTCAGGCAGTAGCTTTCGCTTTGCATAGCTTTTTGTGCGGCGACTGCCGCCATATTTGTCTGCAGTGTTGCATACTTTGCTCCATCTGATTCTGAGTGCATCTTCCGCAGTTTTGAGCTTCCTCTTCTGCTTTTTCAGGCTACGCGCAGTGGCGACGAGCCTTTTGTGGAGGTTCTTCTGCTCCATGAGCCTATCCGGCGTAAGGTCGTCCGGACTATTGTTTTCGCCGGGGACGGGGTGTTCGGTTTGTTTATCCAAGTTGCCCTGTTCGGACGGTTGCTCGAAGGCATGTTCGTCGTCCGCCGGCTCGTCCTACTCTATGGCTGGGTGTGTATGGCTGCTGTCTCTGTCGAGGCGGGTCTTGGAGTGGCGCTTACATCGCCGCTTTGATTGCTTTTCGAGTGAACGATCCCTCGTTGCATCCCTGTGTTCCTCGTCATCGCTTCCTTTGGGTGTGTCCACCATGTATACATCATGAGATGAGGTGGCTGTCCAGTGCCTTATAGGCGTTGGTTCATGTTCATCTCCTACATCGGCGTCCATACCGTCGATGTCTTCGGAGTCGAAGTCGAGCATGTCGGTTAAATCATCGACAGTGGCTATGAAGTGGGTGGTGGGTGGGCTTTGAATTTCTTCATCATCCGCATCCCAACCTTGCTGACCATAGTCCAGCCAGGGCTCTCCTGATAAAGAGAGAGACTTTAGTGAATTCAGAATATCGCCAAAGGGCGAGTGCTGAAAGATGTCCGCGGCGGTGAACTCCATGATCGGCGCCCAATCGGGTTCGATCGGTAGGGGCGCGGAGGTCTTAGAGTCTGGAGAGGAGTCCGGCTCCTTGGAGTCATGGGCTTCGTAGAGAATAGGGCTGGTATTCGGCTCGATCGCCGTAGAGATTGCAGCCCCCGAGGCGGTGTCCAACCACCCATCCTCGATTGGCGCAGTTGGCTCCGAATTAAGGGTCGGAGCTGATGCGGGTGCGACCTGTAGGGCACTGTTCGGCGGCAGAGCTAGATCATGCCTATCGTGACAGTGCGGCGCGCTCAGCTGCGGCTCGAATCCGTCGAAGATCAAGTCTCCGCGGAGGTCGGCCGTGTAGCTCAAACTTCCAAATCTGACCTGATGGCCAGGGGCGTAGCTTTATATCTGCTCCAGATGACCAAGCGAATTGGCCCGCAGTGCAAAGCCGCCGAATACGAAGATCTATCCGGGGAGAAAAGTCTCACCCTGGATCGCATCGCTGTTGAAGATCGGAGAAGCCATCAGGCCTAAAAGTGACGACACAGAGTGTCGGTGTCAAAACCGGCGGATCTCGGGTAGGGGGTCCCGAACTGTGCGTCTAGGCCAGATGGTAACAGGAGGCAAGGGACACGAAGTTTTACCCAGGTTCGGGCCCTCTCGATGGAGGTAAAACCCTACGTCCTGCTTGATTAATATTGATGATATGGGTAGTACAAGAGTAGATCTACCACAAGATCGGAGAGGCTAAACCCTAGAAGATATCCTATGGTATGATCGTTGTTGTGTATGTTGTGCTACGGACTAAAACCCTCCGGTTTATATAGACACCGGAGAGGGTTAGGGTTACACAAAGTCGGTTACAATGGTAGGAGATCTGCATATCCGTATCGCCAAGCTTGCCTTCCACGCCAAGGAAAGTCCCTTCCGGACACGGGACGAAGTCTTCAATCTTGTATCTTCATAGTCCAGGAGTCCGGCTGAAGGTATAGTCCGGCCATCCGGACACCCCCTAATCCAGGACTCCCTCACAGAGGAACTCTCAATGAAAGCACCAATGTCGGTGTCAAAACCGGCGGATCTCGGGTAGGGGGTCCCGAACTGTGCGTCTAGGCGGATGGTAACAGGAGGCAGGGGACACGATGTTTTACCCAGGTTCGGTCCCTCTCGATGGAGGTAAACCCTACGTCCTCCTTGATTAATATTGATGATATGGGTAGTACAAGAGTCGATCTACCACGAGATCAAGGAGGCTAAACCCTAGAAGCTAGCCTATGGTATGATTGTTGTTCGTCCTATGGACTAAAACCCTCCGGTTTATATAGACACCGGAGAGGGCTAGGGTTACACAGAGTCGGTTACAATGGTAGGAGATCTACATATCCGTATTGCCAAGCTTGCCTTCCACGCCAAGGAAAGTCCCTTCCGGACACGGGACGAAGTCTTCAATCTTGTATCTTCATAGTCCAGGAGTCCGGCCGAAGGTATAGTCCGGCTATCCGGACACCCCCTAATCCAGGACTCCCTCAGTCTCCATCAACATCTTCAACAACACCATCTCCTCTCAAACCCTAGTTCATCTCTTGTGTTCAATCTTGTTACCGGAACTATAGATTGGTGCTTGTGGGTGACTAGTAGTGTTGATTACATCTTGTAGTTGATTACTATATGGTTTATTTGGTGGAAGATTATATGTTCAAATCCAATATGCTATTTAATACCCCTCTAATCATGAGCATGTTTATCATTTGTGAGTAGTTACCTTTGTTCTTGAGGTCACGGGAGAAATCATGTTGCAAGTAATCATGTGAATTTGATATGTGTTTGATATTTTGTTAGTATGTATGTTGTGATTCCCTTAGTGGTGTCGTGTGAACGTCGACTACATGACACTTCACCATATTTGGGCCTAAGGGAATGGATTGTGGAGTAGCAATTAGATGATGAGTTGTGAGAGTGACTGAAGTTTAAACCCCAGTTTAGGGGCAATTCCGTAAGGGAGCGATTGGATCCAAAAGTTTAATGCTATGGTTACATTTTATTCTTAATACTTTTTCTCGTAGTTGCGTATTCTTGCGGGAGGGTTAATCGTAAGTAGGAGTTTTGTTCAAGTAAGAACATCACCTAAGCACCGGTCCACCCACATATCAAATTATCAAAGTACCGAACACGAATGAAACCAACATGATGAAAGTGACTAGATGAAATTACCGTGTACCCTCAAGAACACTTTGCTTATCATAAGAGACCGTTTTGGCCTGTCCTTTGCCTCAAAAGGATTGGGCTACCTTGCTGCACTTTTGTTACTTCTATCGTTACTTTCTCATTACAAATTATCTTGCTATCAAACTACTCTGCTACTTACAATTTTAGCACTTGCAGACATTACTTTGCTGAAAACCACTTGTCATTTCCTTCTGCTCCTCGTTGGGTTCAATACTCTTACTTATCGAAAACAGCTATAATTGATCCCCTATACTTGTGGGTCATCAAGGCTATTTTCTGGCGCCGTTTTCGGGGAGTGAAGCGCCTTTGGTAAGTGGAATTTGGTAAGGAAATATTTATATAGTGTGCTGAAATTTATTGTCACTTGCTACTACGGAAAACCATTCTTTGAGGGGTTCGTTCGGGGTATCTTGACCACGTATGGAACCACAATTAATTACCCCTCAACCTACTGCACCTACTGAAAATATTGAATATGAAATTCCTTCGGGTATGATAGAACAACTGCTAGCTAATCCTTATGTAGGAGATGGAACTGAACATCCTGATATGCACTTGATATATGTAGAACAAATTTGTGGATTGTTTAAGCTTGCAGGTTTACCCAAGCATGAAGTTATGAAAAAGGTTTTCCCTTTATCTTTGAAGGGAAAAGCATTGGCATGGTATAGGCTATGCAATGATATTGGATCTTGGAATTGGAATCATTTGAAACTGAAGTTCCACCAAAAAATTTATCCTATGCATCTAGTTCATCGTGATCGGAATTATATATATAATTTTTGTCCTCGTGAAGGAGAAAGTATCACTCTAGCTTGGGGGAGGCTTAAGTCAATGTTACATTCATGCCCCAAACATGAGCTCTCAAGAGAAATTAGTATCCAAAACTTTTATGCTCGACTTTCTCATAATGATCAAACTATGCTTGATACTTCTTGTGCTGGTTCTTTTATGAAGAAGACTATTGAATTCCGGTGGGATCTTTTTGGAAAGAATCAAATGCAACTCTAAATATTGGGAACTCGACGAAGGTAAAGAGTCGGGTATTAAACTTAAATTTGATTGTGTTAAATCTTTTATGGATACCGATGCTTTCCAAAAGTTTAGCACTAATTATGGACTTGACTCTGAGATATATAGTAGCCTCTTTTTGTGAATCATTTGCTACTCATGTTGATCTCCCTAAATAGAAGTGGTTTAAATATCACTCACATATTAAATAAGAAATTAAATACTGGTACCAGTTAAAGAAGAAACTATACTTTATAATGTTGATCCAGTTGTTCCTTTTTCTTATATTGAGAAACCACCTTTCCCTGTTAGGATAAAGGAACATGCTAAAGTTTCAACTTTGGTTAACAAAAGCTATATTAGAACACCTAAACCTGATGAACTAATTAAAGTAGGACCTAGTATTGCTATGATTAAAGATCTATTAGAAGAAGATGTGGATGCGCATGTTATTTACTTCTTGAAGTAGTCGCTAGAATTGCCACCCCTGATAAAAAGGACAAACATAGACCTGTTGTTGGCATGCTGATACGTCTCCAACGTATCTATAATTTTTGATTGTTCCATGCTATTATATTATCTGTTTTGCATGTTTAATGGGCTTTAATATGCTCTTTTATATTTGTAACATCCCAAATTTTCAATTTGGAATGTTATACACTAGATCATATGCATATCATATTTTCTTGCATTTTGGTTGATCCTAGAAATTTCACGCAACTCAGGGACCCTCGGAGAGAGTTGGAGATTTCGTTATTTTCATATTTGAGAGTTTTCTCGAATTTTGAAAAATAGGATCATTTGATTTATTTATTTTATCTTCAATAAATTTTCCGGTGTCAAAATATGAGAGAGGGACTAATATGACTTTCCCAAATTTAGGAAAATGAAGATTTAATAAATAGATCAATTTTGTTGCCAGAGTTTTATTTGCATTTTATTGGATAGGGAAAAATGCGCGTTTTCAAAAATTGCATTTTAGGTCCGGAGAAAAGTTCATTTTGTTCGGCTCATTTTTAGGAGTCGGGGAAAATTTACTTTAGATTTTTCGGAGTTCGTTTAGATCCCTTTTTGTTTTTTTTTCTGCGCGCTGAACCGTTTATAAAAAAAAATCTGGAGCAGGCCGGCCAGGCCAAAGCCCAGCCGGGCCGAAGGCCACCGCGCCCCAGGGAGCCGCCGCGCCAGGCGCAAGGCGCCAGGGAGCCGCCGCCTCTTTCTTTTAGGGAATCCTAGTAGGACTTTGGTCCTACTTCCGTATATTCCTTTTCTAGTTTTAGATCTTTTCCTATTCCTAGTCTAATTCTTGTCCCCTACCCCAAGTTTTTTCTTCCCTCACCCATATAAATACCCAAGCACCCCCCCTCTAAACACATCAAATCAAAGCTCTCCTCCACACCGCGCCTCACACCGCGCCCTGCGTCACCGCCGCCGCGCCGCCTCACACCGCGCCCTGCGTCACCACACCGCGCCGCCTCACACCGCGCCCTGCGTCACCGCCGCCGCGCCGCCTCACCCGCGCCGCCACCCCACACCTGCGCCGCCACCGCCTTTAGCCGCCGCCCCACACCCGCGCCGCCGCCGCACCTTGCCCACGCCGCCGCCCTACGCCGACGCCACCGGAGCCCCTCACCGGAGACCTCGCCAAGGTTGCCCCGCGCTACATCTATTCTTTTTCTCGGATCGTTTTCTTCTAATCGTTCCGATTCTTTTCTTCTCTAAACCGTTCCGGTTTTCTAGATCAGTTTTTCGATCGGTTTTCTTCTCCAAAACCCTAGATCGGATTCGTTTTCTTCTCCGATTTAGTTGCTTTGGACCGTTCGCCGGACCGTTCGTCCTAACGAACGTGATCACCGGATTCTTCTAGGTTAACGAACGTCCGTTCGTTTAACCGTTCTTCTTTTTCTTTTCGTCGGATTTAATCCACAATCGCGATCTCAGATCCGATCTTCTTCCTAGTCTATTTTTCCGCCTGTTTATCGGAATCAGGTGATTCAAGCGCCTGGAGTTTCGTCTCGAAACCGCCGTTCCGTCTAATCAACTTGAACAAGCTTTTGTTACAGTAAAATTTTGACCTAGTTTCAACTTGCTAGAACCGAGTTGTTTTCTTCCGCCGTTTGTTTCTCGTTCTTTGTTTGCAACCGGAGTTCTTAAGTTGAACTACCTGGTTCGTTCTCTTGTTCGAGTTTTACCTGTGCATTAGATGAGTACTTATTATATGCTTGTTGTTTGTCTGCGATAGATTACCCGGATTGCGCCGCTTGTTACTTCGAAACCCTAGGACTCGTGGATCATCAGCAAGGCAAGTAGCACTTTGATCGTACCTTTTCTACAACCCATGTTTTATTGCATTAGATCAATCCTCACACATTGCATGATTAGGATCTAATTAAATTGTGGGATGGGAAGTAGATGAGGTAGTACCTATTACCTGTATTATTATGAAACCTTTGGGAGTTACCTCTACGTTTGCTTATATTGCCATGCTATGCTAGTAGACGTGGATTGGGTGAGTGATATCCATGACAGATGTGAGATTGATAATTTTAATGGTTTATCTAAGGTGGCAACTTAAACACACATCTGGGTGGATTGAGGCACCTGATGTCTATCAGGACTTGCCTGTTTTTTTTTCGGACCGCCACCCAGGCTCAAAGGGATCATAAGATATTTCATGCTAGAAACTTCCGTGTGCAGCCACATGCTACTATGGGCTCTGGCAGAGTTGACTAAGTTGTGCGAACTCTTACGGGGTGGACTAGCAGATGTAGGGGATGTAGGTGTACCGGTCTACCCCACAAGTAAGGTGCTAGTGCTTCTGAAAGACTATGTCTCGGTCATCCGTTTCTCAAACACCATGTAGTGCGAGAAAACAAACGGAGGCGATCGAATCATGATTAGCCGTGTCCCCGGTTATGGACAACTTGAGTATCTAGTACTTGAATATCATTGTGAATCTCATCATGTTACTTCTAATTAATGTTATTGGGTTTTAATTACTTTTAATTGGGATTGAGAATGCTGTCAACCATTCTCAATGTTTCACAACCACCATGATAGTAAATAAAATTTATTCCTTTGTAGTAGGGAAAAACTGGCTTTATGCAAAACTGTAACCATAGAGCTTTCCACCAGCCATATATGCATGTAGTATAGCTGTTTCATTCCATTACTCTCTGTGTGTTACTTTGCCAGCATATTCCATGTGCTGACCCGTTTTCGGGCTGCAACGTTAATGTTGCAGACTTTTCAGACGACGATTGAGGTGCGTTTAGGTCGTGGTTCTATACTCAGTGATGCCGCTGGAGTTGATGGACCCATTTATCTTCCAAGTCTTCCGCTGTTATCTTTAAAATATGGCCTTAAGCCATATTTATTGTAATAAGTTCTTTTTGAGCCATCAATGTAATAAGTGTGTGATTGCAACTCTGCTATAAAACCTCGATGTACTGTGTGGTGTCAGCATTACTGATCCAGGGATGACACCGTAGCACAGTAGACGTGATCCATTCGGGTCAGGTCGCTACAGAGATGGTATCAGAGCACACGCTGACTGTAGGACACGACCACTAAGTTAAAGCCATAGATCACCCTTCTCTTCTCATTTTCTAACTCCTCATCTTTTCTACTCTATTAGGATGACGCACGCGAAGATTAAGTATGCTCAACCGGATGAAGGCACACCATTTGGATTTCACCTGAAGGAAGTCACCAAGTACCTGAACATTGGATTACCAAGCTTCACGGGAACCTTCAACGCCACTCTGCCTGAAGAGGAGCGCTGGAAGATTCAAGCTCACGTTCCGGGAAGGACATTCGCGCCAATTACGAAACCCATAGATAGTGTTTTCAATGCACCAACCTGGAGTCTAGGAAGGAGCATGGCAGCCCATATCACCATAGGACGCATTGGAGAAGTTTATCAAGAAGACCTCAAGGACACTATCTACCAGATTTGCGGATGCCGAGATGAACAATGGGAGTTAGTCAGCACCAAGAAGGATAGATCCATTGCAGCATTCATCCAGGAGTTAAACCAGCACATTCGACGCCACGAGAACCAGATGTGCAATGACATGATAGAGTTGAAGAATGCGAAGGCAAGGATCATCGAGCTAGAAGGAGAACTGAAGTCTACACGCAAGGACTACATGGACGAGATCGTAGCTCTAGCAAGGCACAACGGCGATCTTAAGCAGGAGATTGAAGAACTCAAGAGCAAGTTAGCATCCTAGGAGGACGATGAGTACGTCGCATGTCCGGACAACTACATCATCATCGACGACACCGATTCGGATCCAAGTGAACCTGACTTTGAAGACGAAGCTGGAGTAGATATCATGGAGTCTTCCACCGGTTCAAATTTCTAGATGACCACCAGATAGTAGTAGTATTCCCCCATGTAAACACATTATAGTCGAGCACTTTTGCGATAGTTAGACCGTTTGTAAGCCCTTGTTTGATTGATTGAAGTGATTTTGTGTGCATTTGCTCATGTGCATATGGGTAGTGTTTTCCCTTTAGACCCCTTCTATTCTCAATTCTCGTCTTTTCTAAACCCTCAGATGCCTCCGTGATGTGACCCCAGTTACCATTAAGGATTGGTAACTATGTTTTTCCCTCAGACCTAATAGTATTGGAATCCCAAGGACTGGATGTGATTCTTGGTATGGATTGGCTGTCGATGTATGGAGGAAACATCGATTGCGCCAGTAAGACAATTTTGCTTACCACACCAGAAGGAAGAAGGATCAAGTATGTATCCCGGCATGTGCCAAACAGGACACAAGTGAATTGCCTAACAGGAGTTGTGCAGGAGGAAGTACCAGTGGTACAGGATTTTCCTGATGTATTTCCTGAGGAATTACCAGGCATGCCACCGGATAGAGACATTGAGTTTTTGATTGAGTTATTGCCAGGTATAGGCCCAATATCGAAGCGACCGTACCGGATGCCAGCAAAGGATTTGGTGGAAATTAAGAATCAGATTAAGGAGTTATTGGATAAAGGTTACATTCGCCCAAGTTCTTCACCTTGGGGATCACCCGTACTTCTAGTGGAAAAGAAGGATGGATCATTAAGGATGGTTGTAGATTATCGGGGATTGAATGAAGTAACCATCAAGAATAAGTACCCACTGCCAATGATCAACGATCTGTTTGATCGATTGCAAGGAGCTAAAGTGTTTTCCAAGATCGATTTGCGATTAGGGTACCATCAGTTGAAGATTCGAGAGCAGGACATACCTAAGACAGCATTCACCACAAGATATGGACTGTATGAGTATACCGTTATGTCATTTGGATTGACTAACGCACCTGCCTATTTTATGAACCTGATGAACAAAGTGTTTATGGAGTTTTTGGATAAGTTCGTCGTAGTGTTCATTGATGACATCCTAGTTTATTCAAAGAATGAAGAGGAGCATAAGGAACATTTGCGTTTGGTTTTGGAGAAACTAAGGGAACATCAGTTATATGCCAAATTCAGCAAATGTGAGTTTTGGTTGAAGGAAGTTGGATTCCTCGGACACGTTATATCCGGAGAAGGTATAGCAGTTGACCCCACAAAGGTTGAGACCGTAACCGAATGGGAAGCACCAACAACAGTTGGAGAGATCCGGAGTTTTCTTGGACTCGCAGGATACTACCGGAGATTTATTGAGAATTTCTCAAAAATTGCGAAGCCTATGACGGAGTTGTTGAAGAAGGATACTAAGTTCAAATGGACTGAGGAGTGTGAGGCTAGTTTCCAGGAGTTGAAGAAACGATTGGTTACCTCACCGGTATTGATTTTGCCAGATCAGACCAAGGATTATGAGGTGTATTGCGACGCTTCACGTCGAGGACTTGGAGCAGTGCTTATGCAGGAAGGGAGAGTTGTTTCATATGCATCACGACAACTAAAGCCTCATGAGTTGAATTATGCCATGCATGATTTGGAGTTAGCAGCCGTAGTGCATGCATTGAAGACGTGGAGACATTTCCTCATTGGAAATCATTGTGAGGTGTACACGGATCATAAGAGTTTGAAGTACATTTTCACTCAGAAGGAGTTGAACCTCCGACAGAGGAGATGGTTGGAGCTCATCAAGGATTATGACATGAGATTGCATTACCATCCCGGAAAGGCTAATGTAGTAGCTGACGCATTGAGCCGTAAGAGCCATGTCAATACGATAATGACAGGAAGTATACCCAAGGAATTAGCAGAAAACCTTCGTGAGCTATGTTTGGAAATAGTTCCGAGAGGCTATGTAGCAGCATTGGAGATTCAGTCAACATTGATGGATAAGATCAGAGAAGCTCAGAAATCTGACAAGGAGATTGCTGCTATAAAGGAGAAACTTAGCAAAGGAAAAGCAAAGGGATTTCGTGAGGATGAGCACGATACCTTATGGTTTGAGGACCGTGTTTATGTGCCCAATGACCCAGAGATCAGGAAGTTGATTTTGCAAGAGGCACATGATTCACCATATTCGATACACCCAGGGAATACCAAGATGTATTTGGATTTAAAGGAAACATTCTGGTGGACCGGAATGAAGAAGGATATTGCAGCACATGTAGCAGTTTGTGACGTATGCCAGAGAGTAAAGGCAGAGCATCAGAAGCCAGCAGGATTGTTACAACCATTGCCGATACCCGAATGGAAGTGGGATAAGATAGGCATGGATTTTATCACAGGACTACCCAGGACGAAAGCAGGATATGACTCGATATGGGTAGTAGTTGATCGTTTGACGAAGGTAGCACATTTCATTCCAGTTAAGACCACTTACACCAGTGCTAAGTTGGCAAAGATATACATGACTAGAATCGTTTGTTTGCATGGAGTTCCGAGGAGTATCGTATGAGATAGAGGAACCCAATTTACCTCAAAGTTTTGGAATCAGTTGCATGAAACTTTAGGAACCAGACTAGAGTTCAGCACAGCTTTTCATCCGCAGACAGATGGACAGATCGAGAGAGTCAATCAGATTTTGGAAGATATGCTGAGAGCTTGTGCACTAGATTATGGATCAAGTTGGGACGAAAACTTACCGTATGCGGAGTTTTCTTATAACAACAGTTACCAAACCAGTTTGAAGATGGCCCCTTTCGAAGCTTTATACGGAAGGAGGTGCAGGACACCGTTATCATGGAACGAAGTTGGAGACCGTCAATTCTTTGGACCAGATTTGATTAAGGAGTCTGAACGGAAGGTTAAGTTGATTCGCGATAGGCTCAAGGTAGCCCAGTCCAGGCAGAAGAGCTATGCAGATTCTAAACGCAAGGAGACAGTTTACGAAACCGGAGACAGAGTTTACCTTCGAGTATCCCCACTTCGAGGAGTTAAGCGCTTTGGAGTTAAGGGAAAGTTAGCACCACGTTTCGTTGGACCGTTTAAGATCGTGAAACGTATGGGAGAAGTCACGTATAAGTTGGAATTACCAGAAGGACTGTCAGGAGTTCATGATGTATTCCATGTTTCTCAGCTGAAGAAATGTCACGCCGAGATGGCGGAGGTACCGCTAAGAGATACCGTGCCACTCGAAGCGATTCAGTTGAAGGATGACCTAACATATGAGGAGAAGCCAGTCAAGATTCTCGATGTTGCCAGTAGAGTTACTCGCAGCAAGGTTATCAAGTTTTGCAAAGTTCAGTGGAACCACCACTCAGAGGATGAAGCCACCTGGGAGAGAGAGGAAGATTTGCTCAAGGACCACCCTCACCTATTTTCTAGCCAACCCGAATCTTGAGGGCGAGATTCATCTTAAGGGGGGTAGGTTTGTAACATCCCAAATTTTCAATTTGGAATGTTATACACTAGATCATATGCATATCATATTTTCTTGCATTTTGGTTGATCCTAGAAATTTCACGCAACTCAAGGACCCTCGGAGAGAGTTGGAGATTTCGTTATTTTCATATTTGAGAGTTTTCTCGAATTTTGAAAAATAGGATCATTTGATTTATTTATTTTATCTTCAATAAATTTTCCGGTGTCAAAATATGAGAGAGGGAATAATATGACTTTCCCAAATTTAGGAAAATGAAGATTTAATAAATAGATCAATTTTGTTGCCGGAGTTTTATTTGCATTTTATTGGATAGGGAAAAATGCACGTTTTCAAAAATTGCATTTTAAGTCCGGAGAAAAGTTCATTTTGTTCGGCTCATTTTTAGGAGTCGGGGAAAATTTACTTTAGATTTTTCGGAGTTCGTTTAGATCCCTTTTTGTTTTTTTTGCGCGCTGAACCGTTTATAAAAAAAAACTGGAGCAGGCCGGCCAGGCCAAAGCCCAGCCGGGCCGAAGGCCACCGCGCCCCAGGGAGCCGCCGCGCCAGGCGCAAGGCGCCAGGGAGCCGCCGCCTCTTTCTTTTAGGGAATCCTAGTAGGACTTTGGTCCTACTTCCGTATATTCCTTTTCTAGTTTTAGATCTTTTCCTATTCCTAGTCTAATTCTTGTCCCCTACCCCAAGTTTTGTCTTCCCTCACCCATATAAATACCCAAGCACCCCCCCTCTAAACACATCAAATCAAAGCTCTCCTCCACACCGCGCCTCACACCGCGCCCTGCGTCACCGCCGCCGCGCCGCCTCACACCGCGCCCTGCGTCACCACACCGCGCCGCCTCACACCGCGCCCTGCGTCACCGCCGCCGCGCCGCCTCACCCGCGCCGCCACCCCACACCTGCCGGCACCGCCTTTAGCCGCCGCCGCCGCACCTTGCGCCGCCGCCCCACACCCGCGCCGCCGCCGCACCTTGCCCACGCCGCCGCCCTACGCCGACGCCACCGGAGCCCCTCACCGGAGACCTCGCCAAGGTTGCCCCGCGCTACATCTATTCTTTTTCTCGGATCGTTTTCTTCTAATCGTTCCGATTCTTTTCTTCTCTAAACCGTTCCGGTTTTCTAGATCAGTTTTTCGATCGGTTTTCTTCTCCAAAACCCTAGATCGGATTCGTTTTCTTCTCCGATTTAGTTGCTTTGGACCGTTCGCCGGACCGTTCGTCCTAACGAACGTGATCACCGGATTCTTCTAGGTTAACGAACGTCCGTTCGTTTAACCGTTCTTCTTTTTCTTTTCGTCGGATTTAATCCACAATCGCGATCTCAGATCCGATCTTCTTCCTAGTCTATTTTTCCGCTCGTTTATCGGAATCAGGTGATTCAAGCGCCTGGAGTTTCGTCTCGAAACCGCTGTTCCGTCTAATCAACTTGAACAAGCTTTTGTTACAGTAAAATTTTGACCTAGTTTCAACTTGCTAGAACCGAGTTGTTTTCTTCCGCCGTTTGTTTCTCGTTCTTTGTTTGCAACCGGAGTTCTTAAGTTGAACTACCTGGTTCGTTCTCTTGTTCGAGTTTTACCTGTGCATTAGATGAGTACTTATTATATGCTTGTTGTTTGTCTGCGATAGATTACCCGGATTGCGCCGCTTGTTACTTCGAAACCCTAGGACTCGTGGATCATCAGCAAGGCAAGTAGCACTTTGATCGTACCTTTTCTACAACCCATGTTTTATTGCATTAGATCAATCCTCACACATTGCATGATTAGGATCTAATTAAATTGTGGGATGGGAAGTAGATGAGGTAGTACCTATTACCTGTATTATTATGAAACCTTTGGGAGTTACCTCTACGTTTGCTTATATTGCCATGCTATGCTAGTAGACGTGGATTGGGTGAGTGATATCGATGACAGATGTGAGATTGATAATTTTAATGGTTTATCTAAGGTGGCAACTTAAACACACATCTGGCTGGATTGAGGCACCTGATGTCTATCAGGACTTGCCTGTTTTTTTTTCGGACCGCCACCCAGGCTCAAAGGGATCATAAGATATTTCATGCTAGAAACTTCCGTGTGCAGCCACATGCTACTATGGGCTCTGGCATAGTTGACTAAGTTGTGCGAACTCTTACGGGGTGGACTAGCAGATGTAGGGGATGTAGGTGTACCGGTCTACCCCCAAGTAAGGTGCTAGTGCTTCTGAAAGACTATGTCTCGGTCATCCGTTTCTCAAACACCATGTAGTGCGAGAAAACAAACGGAGGCGATCGAATCATTGATTAGCCGTGTCCCCGGTTATGGACAACTTGAGTATCTAGTACTTGAATATCATTGTGAATCTCATCATGTTACTTCTAATTAATGTTATTGGGTTTTAATTACTTTTAATTGGGATTGAGAATGCTGTCAACCATTCTCAATGTTTCACAACCACCATGATAGTAAATAAAATTTATTCCTTTGCAGTAGGGAAAAACTGGCTTTATGCAAAACTGTAACCATAGAGCTTTCCACCAGCCATATATGCATGTAGTATAGCTGTTTCATTCCATTACTCTCTATGTGTTACTTTGCCAGCATATTCCATGTGCTGACCCGTTTTCGGGCTGCAACGTTAATGTTGCAGACTTTTCAGACGACGATTGAGGTGCGTTTAGGTCGTGGTTCTATACTCAGTGATGCCGCTGGAGTTGATGGACCCATTTATCTTCCAAGTCTTTCGCTGTTATCTTTAAAATATGGGCTTAAGCCATATTTATTGTAATAAGTTCTTTTTGAGCCATCGATGTAATAAGTGTGTGATTGCAACTCTGCTATAAAACCTCGATGTACTGTGTGGTTTCAGCATTACTGATCCAGGGATGACACCGTAGCACAGTAGACGTGATCCATTCGGGTCAGGTCGCTACAATATTATTTTTGGGACTAACCTATTAACCGGAGGCCCAGTGCCAGTTTCTATTTTTTTTTGCCTATTTTAGAGTTTCGCAGAAAAGGAATACCAAACTGAATCCAAATGGAATGAAACTTTCACGATGGTCTTTCTTGGACCGAAAGCAAACCAGGAGACTTGGAGTGGAAGTCTGGAACTTCGTGAGGCAGCCACCACTACAAAAAATACACTTCCATGATGATACGTGTTTGTCACAGTAGGTCACGTTTTCTGTCATGCATGTACATCCATGACAATTTTATGACAGAATCAAGATAGTCATACTTGTGCTGTCGTAGAAGTGTTACATGACATTACCAAAATTATCATCACGCAAATGTCCACTTCCATGACGATAAATCATGCGTCACAGAAGTGCTTTCGTCAAGGGTGACCGACACGTGGCATCCACCGTAACGGAACACCGTTAAGCTATCAGGTCCGGTTTTGGATCCGATAAACCCTTAACAGCCCGGACCAATGGGGATTTTCCACATGTAAAATTCTGATTGGCTGACGGAAACACGTGTCAGCTCCGCGTTGGCACATGTGTCACTCATCCAATGGGCGAGATGCGCCTATGATATGTTGACACGTGGACCGGCCCAAAAGTGGCCCATAAAGTTTAAATGGGCCGGCCCAACTATAGGCCTATAAGATTTTGCGGACCATAATGGGCGGGCCCTGCTAAAGGCCCACGAGATTTTGCGGACCATAATGGGCTGGCCCAGCTAAAGGCCCACGAGATTTTGCGGGCCATAATGGGCCAGCCCAGGTAAAGCCCCACAAGATTTTTGCGGGCCATAATGGGCCGGCCCAAGTGAAGGCCCACAAGATTTTTGTGGACCATAATGGGCCGGCCCAGCTAAAGGCCCATGAGATTTCACCGACATTAATGGGCCGACCCAGCTGTAGGCCCAAAAGATTTTGAGGACCCTAGTAGGCCGACCCATTAACTGGCTGCCATGTTTTGGGCCAAATGCCGGCCCATATTTGATCCAGTCCATTAATGGCCTGCCACGTTCCGGGCCTAACAATGGCCCATATGAGATTCGGCCCGTTCAAAGACTACCACGTTCTGGGCCAAATTACGGCCCAGATCAGGTTCGGTCCTTTAAGAGGCTTTGGGCTAAATTATGGCCCATATCAGATTCGGCCCGTCAACTGGACGCTATGCTTTTGGGCCCACTTGCTAAAGGCCCATTTAGTAATTCGGCGTGATATTAGTTTCGGCGTGTTAAGGGCCTGTTTAACATTTTGGCCCTATATTAATTTCGGCATGTTAAAAGCCCGTCATATAGTTGGGCCTAACTACGGCCCGGTTTGCATCCGGCCTGCTCACCGTCGATAATCTGATTGGGCCAAACAAGGACCGAGACAATTTTGGCCTGTTAAAAGCCCGTGATTTGATTGGCACAATCATGGGCCGGGGTCCATTTCGGATTGCTACCGGCCCGTGAGCTATTCGGCACGTTTCGGACCCAACCTACTTCTCAGCCTCCTAAAAGCCCATTGAGTTTTCTTGCGAGAAGAGGGCTGGCGGTTTACTCGGCCTATTAAAGGCCCGAATCTACTAGTGGGCCAGTTTACATTTAGGCCTTCTAACG
Organism: Triticum urartu; assembly: GCF_003073215.2. NCBI lineage: Eukaryota > Viridiplantae > Streptophyta > Magnoliopsida > Poales > Poaceae > Triticum > Triticum urartu. Next base: position 294,966,746 of record NC_053028.1, read on the forward strand.
GACCAAGATGACGGGGCCCATGATATGGATCATACATCGTGATTGCATGACGGCCCGATTATGTACCATAATTTTACGGTTTGGCTGGTTTACTGCGAAGACAGGATATATATAGTAAAATAACTACAACATCATGAATAAGAAAAAAAACCTAGACTATACAATAAAGAAATTACGACATATTACATCCACTGGGCATCAAAGTTCGCCACTATGACAATAAAGCACAAGTAGACAGCAGATTACATACACGAGGCATCAAAGATCGCCACCAGTGCAACTAAACACGCCGACAAAATAATATACAAAACCGACAACACTTCAATAGAGTTCAAGAAAGGTTAGCCCTGCTGGGGAGCTGCAGCGCAAGCAGCTGAGCAAGATGATGAGACTGCGCTTGTTTAACACTTATATCCTCCTCACTCTGAAAGATAAACAAGCAGACAAATGACAGGTTTTGCACATAAAAGTATCAGTGCTGACAATTCATCACATTTCTTACTGACCAATAAAGTGACACAGTTTAAAATTGCATTAACACAATATGGTATTGCTCAGGTCAAGACATGGCAGGAAATGACATTGTGAAGCAGTTGGCAGCTTCACGACACCACTCGATTACAGATCAGGAACTCATAAGTATCAATGGTTAGTGTGATGTCAATTTATCCCATTTCAGATTGGTAAATAAAGAGGTAGTTTAAATAATAGTAGAATGATATGACATTGTTCATAGTTAAGACATTGCAAAATATGACATTGTGCTGTAGTGGGTAGGTTCACCACACCACTGGATTACAGATCAAGAACAGAAGCATACATGCAGTGCAAAAGAAGATCATTTGCTCGCTATAGTTTAATTTACATGGTATGAAGAAGGAACTTGGTTGTACAACTGAAAACTTAAATTGAGAAGCACAAACTTTTGTTTATGAACTACATAATAAACTTTAAACATGCAATTTAATGCAAACACCAAAAATAAACAGCTGTTGCAGTCATGCCTAACCAAATATACACAACAAAGTTTAAAGGCTTGAGAAGGACAAACTTACATTATTGGTGAAGGCATGCTCTATAAAGCCCTTGTCCATGCTGATGGGGGGGGGCAATTCAAGAAGTTTACCACAGAATCTTCTTCATAAGATTGCCTTTATTCTACATTTTGTTAAGAGTAAATATAGATGTAACAATATAAGAAAAAATGGAGAATATTTAAGATAAGATGAAGAGTGATGCTACATAACCAAGTAGCTATAAATGTAAGTACAGCGATATAGGCAAAAGGTACAGCCAAGAGCAATGCAGAGCTAAACTTCTTCAGTACCATCGGTGTTATCCAACCTTATGGTAAGAGTAAATATAGATCTTATGTGTAGAAAATGGAGGGCAAAGGAAAATAAGCTGCAGAGTGATGGTACATGAAAAACTACCTGTCAATATAAGTACACTGATAAAGGACAGCAGGTACTTACAAGAACAATGCAGAGCTAAAAACATTCATTGGCATTGGATATATTGTACACTAATGTAACCATTTATACAGATCAGATAATTTGGAGCGAAAAATTGGTAAGAAAGCTATCATGCATACTGCTGTCACATAATGAACCAAGTATGTATGCAAGTACAGTGATACAGGACAACATGTACTAACAAGAGCAAAGCAGTGGGCAGCACATTTGCGATATCCTGTTAGTCTTTTCAAACTAGAATTCTTTTTCGAGCAGATTTCCTGCAAAAAAGATCCGTAAGGCACATGCAGAAAAGTAGAAGTTCAAATTGTCATGCGATATCATAGACAGTACCTCATCCTCGGAACGAGACCAGTACATAACAAGGTTTTTCCATTCAATGTCTTCTAAATTTAGAACAGGAGACTTCACCAGAAATTCGTTTATAGACTTGCCATCAAAGTGTGATTTCCTCAGGTAACACCAATACTGCTGGAATGCTTCCTTGAAAACGCAAGCAAGCATTGCTCATCCTGACTATCCAGATTGACCCTCGCCTACTTACAATAATGTAATGTAAATCATTGATGTGTTCAATCAGTAGAAAACAGGAAAATAATCACCATGCATAAGAGCACTTACACGTTAGTGGGACAGGAAGATGTGAAAATGGTGTTTGTCTTCACTATAATCTTCCCATGATGGGAATATATGCACGTAGTCCCTAACAACATTGAAAGCATTGTCTTTTAAACTGGGAATAACTGGAATGGGGTTCCAACCTGCAGGAATTGACCATCTCTGCAGTTGGGATAGGTCTTTAGCCGGTGGACTTGCTGTACTTTTTGCTGGAGTGGGATTTTTGTATGGTACAGCTGGTGCTATGGCAACTGAAATCGGCATACCTTTTGCTGGAGTGCAGGTCCTGTGTGGTGCGGCTAGTGGTGTGTCCAGTGAAGTATGGGTACAGTCTGCTGGAGTCGGTCCTACATTTTGTGTCACTGGTTGTATAACCAATATAAGTGGGGTGCTGTCTGATTTCTCCAGCACAACAACGTTTTTCAAGGACTTTACTGGTGCTCCTTCAGGTTGGGCAATCACCCTCTTCCTTTTTAATGTCTGATGCACAAGAACAACATTTGAGTGAAAAAACATGGTATGATGACAGATGGAAAATGTATTGATAATGGATGGGCATGGCATCTCGACATATATGATGAGTAAACTAAGCAGATGGCGGTGCAACAAAGTAGAAGAAATGCAAGACAACATATGAAAGATACGTGAAATCAATAAAACCTTGCCAAATTAGAACAGGAACCTTGATAGGTGAACCGGACAGACCATCTGCCTTTGACCCCTCGAGGTTATAATAGTCATTAGGATCATATTCTGAACAAGAATCAACGGGTGGGGAGCGTATGAGTTTCATTGCATCCAGAATGGAACTCAATGCCTTGGTGCCAATTTTGTAAGTCATTGCGGTGTTTATCTTCAAGAGTGGACTACTGCTAGTGCGACACAAAGCAGCTACACAGATCATAGTGTAGATATAACGGGAAAACCGTAAGCATCAGAGTAAAATCAGCAAAGTGGAACTTGCTGGAATATATGTGCTAGTATTGCCAGTACGGCTAGAAAGGCTTCGGATACCAGCTCTCTTAAAGTGAAGGTGCAGTACTGTTAATATCAGTGTAACTCTCAAAGGCGACACAGCTCCCCGCACTTCCTTGCTATTCTTATAGGATTCAAGTGGGCAGGCCACTACAAATCCTATTACCATGTTTACCAAATCCTACGAATCAAAGAGGCCCGAAGAGTTCAAAGTGTCCGTACCAACCGACCGTATAGACCTCTACACTTCAAATGTCCCTGCTCATCTTCACTACAAGGAACATATTATACTACTATCATACTCCCTCCGTTCCAAAATATAAGTCTTGGTAGAGATTTCCACTATGGATCACATACAGATGTATCCAGATACATTTTAGAGTGTAGATTCACTCATTTTGCTCCATATTTAGTCCATGGTGGAATCTATACAAAGACTTCTATTTAGGAACGGAGAGAGTACTTATTAAAGAAGAACGGAAGAGGAACATGCTAAAGAAGAGCAAGAAAATTTTGGATAATAAAATGTTCGTTGCGCAGGGCCCACACATGATGAACCAGAGAGCATTAAGAAAGCAACTCCCTGTTGTCTCTCTATATGTGGTGCATGTGCTTTTTCCAAAGTAAAGTAGGAACATTAGCTGACCAATTAAATGTTATCTGTTTTAGTAATATCAGCATCATATCAGATTCATACTTGAGCAAAAAGTTTGGAATTATGAGTGGCGCGTTGTTTAGCTTGATGGATTCAGGAGCAGTGCTAAGCAGGTACGATGATGGTATTGAATATCAAGGCATGTCTGCATGCAAGTCGCGTGACTTTTGTCATTTGGGTCAGTCGACCATTTCAGGCAGTTGGATGAAGATCCTACGTCTCCTAACCCTTCTTCTTCCTCGTGTCTGATTCTTCCCATACAGAACACCGCACGGCCACCGGCCGTAGCACCGGCCCCCGCCACCTGTGTTCCTCCGCCACCCCCACCCCCACCCCCGCCCCCACCCTTGTCGAGTTTTCTTCGTTCGGTGAGGCCCCACCACTGCCCCCAACCAAAGTCCCCACCCGAGCCCCTTCGCTTGCATCGGCGAACTCCAGCGAGCTCTGAAAAATCGACTGACCCAATTTTGAAATTTAGTCTACCGTGTTTTAACTAGTGTGGAATATAAAAGGGGAAAACCATAAGCATTGGGAGTATAGTGTTCAATCTGCCATGGCGGATCTGAAGGTGCAAACCGGACAAAGGCAACTTTGCAACCAATGTTTGCTTTCAACTAGCAAGTAAGTGATGGACAAGAAATCAGAGTAAAACAGTGGCGATCTATTTTCTTGCTGCGATAAATAAGTTGAGCAGATACGAAAGAGTACCGCCTGTGGTGTTGCGCCATGTATGCATCTGCTGAGAATTTGACGGTGCTGCGGTACCGATGGCTGTCGGCGGCGTGGAAGCATATCTAGGAGGGTAGACGGTGGCGGGGGGGTGTGGTGGACGAGACGGTCATAGGAGCAGCGCTGGCAAGGTGGGCGACGACGATGATGAAGCGAGAGGACGGGATGCAAGGATCCCGGTCCGAAGCCGTGGATGAGAGAGGTCGATCTCTTGTAATGGACGGCGGCGTCGGGGTATCAGCTCCAGCATGGTGGAGGAGGACGGCGGTGGATGGGGTGGCGGACGGAGGTGGCTAGGGTGGAGAGGGTGTTTTGGTGCCCACGGAGTACGAATGGGGAAATGGAGGTGGAGAGGAAGGGGGGAACTATGTCTTAAGGGCGCGCTTGTCTCAAATGCGAGGAAATTTACAAACTTAGCCCCCGTTTCAAATTTCCTACATCACAGCAATATTAGTCGGTTGGGGATAGGACGGTAATCTCACATACACCGAATATTTGCCGACAAGAGTTTGTTTTTGGCGCCCACCGTGTATGAATCGGGGACGGAGTCGATTTCGGCCGAGGACACACTGTGTTTTGGCGACCACCTTGTATGAATCCGGGTGAGAGGCAGTTATGTCACGTTTGAGTGAAATTACAAACCTACCCCTATCGAAACCTATAGAAATCGAGCAGATAGGCTTTGCGTGGCAGGGATAGGCAGTAGTAATTTCCATTTCGCAGATTTTGATTTCAGGCGGTTACTACGACTTTCCCCGCTTCGTTCAAAATTTGTAGAGTGCACGTTTACTGTGCCAACTCAATTCGAATCCTATTTGTATTCTATTTTTTTGGGCGGGATCCATTTTCGATTGGAATAAAATTCTATATACATCATTTTTTATATATAATTTCAAATGCACAACAAAGAATTCTGCTCCTTTATATATAATTGAACCAGCGCGTTGGCCAAGAGGGCCCCACTCGCTACAGGCCCGACTAAACACGCCTCCTCGCCGTGTGCAACCGGCTTCAGACTACCCCACCTGCCTTCATTGAATCCGCGCATGTGCCGGCAACACGTCCTTCCGCGAGCCGGCCGGAATTTTTGAACACAAAAATTGACCAAAAATATAATTAATTCCGCATGGTCTTGACTTGTTGTGCTCGCACTGGTAGCAGGAACTAGAGGTTTTTCTTTATTCATAACTCTCCTCAATTTTTTGGCTTTGAAGTGAATCATGGTTGTGGACATTATGTATGAATGTGGAGATATATATGAACATGAGTTTGATGTGGAAGTTGAACTTGGAATGTCGGGCTTGCGCGTGAACTATACCATGTCCAATGCTTCGTCTGTTATTGTTTGGAAAGTAATTGTTGTTATTACATGACCCAAAAAAATTGTGCCACATCAGTAGATGCACGGACATCACAACAGGCATGCTGACTGGATAAACATTTGAACCTAGCTACTATGAAGGAAATTTTGTATTGACAACAGTTTTCTGATAGCAGGAGATGCCTAGCCTACTCTGCCTCTGCTAGCTTATTTCTGGCTTCTTCCATCTCTTCTTTGGCATGGGTGAAGAGAGCATCAGATTGCTCTTTTTGCTTCTTCAGGAACTCAGCTACATTCTCAAGGGCTGTTGCATGCTTTCTTTCAGCCTTTACTAGAGCCACGAGAACACCCACTTCCTACATCAAGCTAAAAACGAAAGCATTAGGACGATTAAGACTCTTCTTATGAAACATCGAAGAACACGAGGCTTAAGAGAAACAGAAACTACAACATATACACATCAAAGATCACGAGGATAAACGAAAGTAATTGAAAGGGTGTTACTTACCAAAGCTCGTTTTACAGGTTTGCTGCAGCTCCTCTTTAACTTGCCACGCTCCTTGAAGATGTCCCCAATATCCCGTGTTTGGTCTTCATTGCTCCTCTGCATGTTCGCACTCATGGTTTTAAAATCTCAACATGGCAAGAAAAATGGAGGCTATAACCAATTACTTTTACGGGAACAATTGCACCCAGGAAATTTGAAGGGTAGGTATGAACAAAATTGGAACTGCACATGTACTACTAAGTGATTCAATACACACATTACCAATCAAGGAGGAGAACGATGGTCGCGGCGGCCTCTGTGAGTCATGGTCGGCAACGAGAGTCAGTTCATTGTCCATGACGGTGGTGCTTCTACGCTTGGCGTCGGCTTCCGGGAAGCAGATCCGAGACCGTGGAAGATGGTGTTGGGGAAGAGGCTCCTTGTACGACGACGACGGTGTACCGGCTCCAGTGCGGCATACGAGGTCGTCGATGAGGCAGATGCACTGTGGTGGACGAGTGTGCCGATGTGGAAGGGGAGGAGCACGAAGGTTGCGGTGTCGTGGAGAAGTCTATTTTGCGGTGGGGATAGAAAATGGGGAGTATTCAGGTGTACTACTCTAGGTGCCGGGGTGGGGTTGGCTGGGTAGGGTGAACCTGAAGTTACGAAAACAGCCCCCTATCAACCGTCATCCGTAGGCCTATTCCGAAGGCTATGATGGTAACTTCCCACTGCTCGAATCAGGGTCGCGGGAGATTTTCTCGCCGACCTCAAAATTTTGTGACACTGAACTCCCCATGTGGCGTGTTCGGTGATTCAGCTAAGCAACTAGCGAGTAGTACTAGTAAACTCTGAATATTAGGTTTGACCGAAGTCAAACTTCCTAAAGTTTGACCTAGTTTATAGAAAAATATAAACATTTACCATAACAGATATGTATGATGTGAAAGTACATTCAATAATGAATCTAATGGTATTTATTTGTTATTGTATATGTTAATTATTTTTGTTATAAAATTTCTGAGAGTTTGCAAAACTTGACTTTGACCAATGCTAATACGCGGACTTCAATAAAATGGAGGGTGTACACATTTGTTTTCTTAGTATGTAGTGAATTAATCATTTGTTGAAAGTGTGAAATAAATATATTAGGCTACTGACTTCGAATGTAATGGTCTATATAATTCAGTAGTTACAATCATTGTCGAATTCCAAGATGTATACGACGTCTATAGTACTTCACAACATGCTCAAACTCACATAATCCTAGTCAAATGACAATCAAAATGCATTTCATAGTTATTACTTTGTAGGATGCAACAAAACCAACAATAACTCTACATCAGCCATTACAAAAGCAACATTTTGAACATATCCCAATGTGTGAATGAAACATGCAGAGAGAGCTTGCGAAGATGGAGCAGATAGGGCGGGAAAGACTGTATGTATGTGGACGAGAGAGTAGGAGACAAACCTAACGAAACAAAGAGAGGGAGATAGAGAGAGAAAGAGAGAGGAAGAAGTTAGGTCAGTGAGAAAGATGGAGACATGTAATACACATGAGATGCGTGTGCATCCAGATTCTGTACACGTGGAAGGAGAAGAGACAACAGGTTTGATGAGAGAGCTGGAAAAACATGGACGAGAGGGGAAGGATCTCGTGGGTTGAGGGATTGATAAATTTGTGAGGGGGAGAGAGGGATTGGTAATTTTGCACGCGAGAGAGAGGGTGGGGGGAGGAGTCAGTCAGCCGTCGTCACATCATCTTGCTTCCAAATGGCCCCGCATTCTCTAGCGCAGTGTGGTCGCTGTCTTCGATCTCCTCGATACCCTCTTTGAAGATTGAGGTGTTGTGCCTGCTGGGGTGCAGAGAAGCACAAGCGAGAGTGGTCGCCATATAACCTTGAATGGGGATGAATTGTGTGCTCGGGGGAGGGTGTGTGTGTGTGTGTGTCAGATATTGAGAGAAAACAAAGCTAAGGAGAGAAATGTGTGTGTATGTGACAGAAAGCTACATGCTAAATAGGGTATTCATGAAGAGATTGTGCGTGCGAGATAGAGAGCGATGTGCGGGCCTTGAGGTGGGCAGGGGCCGGGTGAGGGTGTCAAAATGTGCGTGTTGATGCATGTGTTACATGCGATCGTGCGAGGGACAGACGAATCAAGAGAGATGGTTTTTGTTTTACGGATGCTCCTCTCTCTCACACACACACACACAAGTAAAATAGAAGACCGTTCTCTCATGTATACACAAGTACACAATGTATCGGCATCTGTCTATGTCTCACTCATGCATGATCATTTGCACATTCACACCTCTCTATGTCTCTATCACACGCACACCATCTCCACATTGCCCTTCCGCCACAACACACATATGGACACATACAAAAGTTCTCTCTCAGTCACACACACAAAATTAGTATTAAAAAAACTAGGGCGCACCTAAAACGTCCAAATCCAAATAAACACGAACTGGAGCTAAATTCAAATATATGGAAATATTGTAACGTCAAGAACTTTCCCAGGAAAAAAAAGTTGAGTAATATTCGGGGATTGTTTTCACACACACAAAAAGGTTCGGTGGATGTCCTTCGAGCGCGACACGGTGACGTACCGTTCGGTCGACCACACGGCCGCGGTTCACGCGCTTGCGTAGGATTCCGTATCATGGCAGTGGTAACTAATAAAAGCGCTGCCTAAGTCTAATGTTTACGTGTACTAGTACGGTTTTCTTTTAAGTTTGACCAACCCTATATAAAACTAAACTAAGCTCCCATACGCGCACTCATCTATATGTCGCCACCGTTGCGCATGCCGGCGTCTGCCTGCTCCGGCCAACAATTTCTCACCCATCACCGCCGTGTCGCCGCCAAGACGAATGCTCGCCCGCTCAAGTCGTCTCCAGTCCCTCCTCGCGATGCCGTCGCGCTGCCAAGCATGCGAGTAGCTGGTGGAGCCGCGTCTATGCACGCAGCGTATGAAGAGGAGGACAAGCGCGTGCTCCAGCACGCCATCGAGGAGGAACTACCATGTCATTGTCGTCTCCACCCGTGCGGAGGAGGCGCGCATGGTGGATGTCGCGGCAAAAGTCGGTCGCACGCGCATCGATCCCGCGAACCGGGTGCGGACACGGAATGTACCTGCGAGACCTTGAATGCCACGTGGATCCTGCAATCTGAAGGAGCAATTTGGGTTAGTCGACTCTTGTGAGTCGTTTGATGCAACATGGATGGCTAGAAGGGCTTCTTCAACCTCCGAAATTGATGCACGGTTCATCTTCTCAGCCCGCCACACGCCTAACCGCCTACCGCCACCGCCGCGCCCTCCCCTGAACCGCCTGCTACTGCCATGCTCCCCCCACCCCCGCCATCCGTTTAACCCCGGGCATTATCCATTTTTTCCGGCGAACTGCATTCCACAACCAACACTCATAAGATAGATCATGGGCACCCTGCCACCTTAATATAGATACTGGGGTAGCTTCTCTGCCAGCTTCTTCCTTCGCTCCGTCGAACTTATTTCACAAATCGACTGACCCAAATTATACTACTAGTACAAACGTATTAAGTACAGTAGGAACACGAAGATACGAGCAGTAGTACCAACTGCAAGAAGAACAGTAGTAAGATATAGTACTAGTACTATATTTCATACTAAAGAGTTCAAATAACGAGAAAGAACATAAACATAGTTCTGCTGGGGCCTCAGCACAACACACCCTTGAAAATAAACTAAGCAACTAGTCCGCTTGACACTGTAGTAAAACCAGCACGAGCGACGACACTGCCACCTACTCAGAGTCTGAGTCCACGTCCTCGACTCTGTCCTCGTACCTCTTCCTCTTCCTCGTACTCTTCGCCAACGCTTCTTTGCTTGAACCGGACACTGGGCTCTGCTTCTTCATCCAACCCTTGTAGATATTTAAACAAAGGTAGGCATCCATTGCTGCGTACAGGATGTGATCTTCATCTAATGTCTTCGACTCCCATGCATGATGAAACTCATGGTGAGGTTTCTTCAGTTTAGCGTACGAAGGATCAATCATGGCTGCTGCCAGGGTCAGCATTGAAGGCTGAGAGGAGGACACCAAGCTTGCCTTCTGGAGATCGAAGGGCTGGCCTACAATGAGGCCTATTCGACCCAGGACATCCATGTCGTTCCTAAAGTCTACAGTAACGAATGCCACTCTTTTGTCCTTGAGGAAGTTCTTAAAATCCTGGCACTGAACGTCGGCATGGAATATGTGGTAGACCAAGCACACGTTATGTACGCAAACCTGGATCAAGCGCGGGCTTCTTCTTCTCTGCCTCCTTTAGTTTCTTCTCTCTTTGCAGGACTGTGGTGTACTCAACATCTAGCCCAACGACCCACTCAGGGGTTGAACTATTGAACATGCATAGGAGATTTGGCTCTAACCTGGCTCTAACCTGGTACCCAACGTCATCTACACACATGGATCCGTCACGGTGAGTTCTATTGTAGATGACGAAGAACTCATCGCCGGTGATGGCTCTAACCTGGTACTCAACGGTGGCCATGGAGATTTGGGAGGCCATGTATTTTGGAGGAGGGTTAGGACAAGTTGAACTGGTGTAATGTGAAAGGACGGGATGACTGGGAGCAAACTGTTGTAAGGTACTTTATGTTGGGGATATTATTACTGGACATAAACCGACCAGCAGTGGCCGGGTTAACTATATGATTATTACTATTTGAAGCCCAGGAAGACAAATGATGATGGCTCTTCATGAAGGCCCAAGGCCCAAAGGCGGGTTAAGGCCTGTAGACATAAACCGACATTATCATGTAACTTGTATTGTAAGATAGAAGGAATAGAGACCGAGTTGGACACGTTGATGATCCAGCCTTGGGACTCTGTAAACCGGCGGGCGTCGACCTATGTATATAAAGGGGCGACCCGGCGGCGGTTTAAGGACAACACACAACAACTCAAGAACCAGGCAAAGGCGATTCGCTCCCAGGTCATTGAAACCCTAGCAATTCCATCACAAGTGGAGTAGGCATTTACCTTCATCGTAAGGGGCCGAACCAGTATAAAACTCTCGCGTCCTTTGTCCGCTTTAATGCCTTTAAGCTAACCCGTAGCGATGGCTCCATGACTAAGTCCTTTCACAATGACATCTGCTGTGACAAAACCACGACAGTTGGCACCCACCATGGGGCTATCGCACGATGGTTTCGAGTCGTTGAAGGGCAGCTTCGAAGGACTCAAGGGATACGCTGTGGGCCGGATGACTAAAAGTCGTCACGACAAGCTCTACATCGACGATGCAGGATGGGGTCCCGAGGCCGGTTCAGTCAAGTACGGGTACCGAGTCCCCTTTGGTGGAATTCACGTCTTCATCGGCAAGATCAGTGAACCGGGCCCTGAGCCGGACCTCTGCGCCGACATCATCGAGATGGCTCAGCGTGCAAGCCCTGCCCAGGTTCAGCCCATCATAAAGCATATCTTCGTAGGTGTCATCCATAGAGTGGAATATGAGGATAGATCGACATCTGGTGGCGAAAACGTTGTCTACTCTGATGACGAGTCTTTAACCGGAGAGACCGAGTCGCTGTACCAGCTGCAGGATGGTGTCACATCCCTAGTTATGGTATGACCTGGACTAGCTGGTCATGTGTGCATCATGTTTAAATTTCATTTAAATTTGAAATGGGGATTTGTGAAACCCTCAGATTTCATTTCTGGAAATGACCCAGATAAAAATTGCTCCAAAAGGGTCCAAGAAAATGTTCATGTTACTCTATGAAAATATTGGTCAGAGGTAACAATCAAACCAATATTTTTAGGGGCTCACAAATATTTATTTTGGCCATTTGGAATTAATGCATAATTATTTGCTTTGGATATATATATGTTATATAAATAATATATATCCAAAAATTATGCTAGTTGTTGAGGAGCTCTGGAATAATACCACTAGCTCCTACAGAAATTGGCATAAGAAAATAAATTGATTTAGTATTTTTACTAAACCAGAAACAAATGTTAGAAAAATAAAAAAATAAAAAGGAAATGGAAAAACTTACCTGCGGCCAGTTCCCGTGCTGGCCCAGCACTGTGCGGCCTGGCCGGCCCAGTTGGCCAGCCCAGCCCACCTGCCCCCCTCCCCTGTCGTCTTCCTCCTGCTAGGAGGACGTGCGCGTGCCCGACGCGCGCGCACCGCCACGCCGCGCCACCTCCTCCCTCCCTGCCTGCCTGTCCCTCCGCCGATGCGTCTGGACGGCGCCACGCACCCCCGGACCCTCTCACTCTCCCCAGTCCTCTCCTCTCCTCTCCCTCGCTTTCTCGCTCACGGCCGAGCGCTGCCGTCGCCACCGGCTACCGTTGCCGTAGCCACCGCCTCCCCCTTGCCCTCTCCCTGTGCTCAGAACCTCCGCCACGTCGCCGGCTACCTCCTTGTCGAGCCACGCACCTCCGGACAGCCTCCATCGTCGCCACCATCGTCTTCTTCACCGCCGACCACCGTGGATCCCCACCGCCCGCACGTCGCCGTCCGGCCTTCCCCGAGCCCGCTTCGAAGCCTGCTGCAACCGCTGTGAGCTGCTGCTCCTCCTCCCCCTCTCAGTGGTTGCCCTCGCACACCGCAGCCGCATCCCCGCTCACGCCCGAACACCGGCCGCCGCCGCGATCTCCGCTCCGGCGAGCTCCGGCTCCCCCAGCTCCTCCCACCAGCCCACCAGATGCGCGAGAGCCCGGGCTACGCCCCGGTGCTCTCAGACGCCGTCCTCGTGTCCTGTGGCGCGGACTCCGCCGCGTCCAGAGGTCGCCAGCGGCGAGCCCCATCGCCTGAGCCCTGCCACGTGGGTCCGACCCGTCAGGTGATTAGCTTAGTGCTAATCACCGCTTATTTAAGCCCCTGGCACTGACAAGTGGGCCCCAGTGCCACTAATCCTATAATTAGGATAATCTAACCCCCTGTTTAACCCGTGTCACTAACGTATGGACCCCACACGTCAGGTTTGACCAGTCAGCGCTGTTGACTTGCTAACGCAAGCATGACGCAGTGCTGATGCAATTATTTCTTTTCTGGTTTTAAATTAAATCAGGAAATTCCAGAAAATGCTATGAACTTCAAAAATTCATATAAATTCAACTGTAGCTCAGATTGATGTAATTTATATATGAGAAATTATCAGAAAAATTCAATCTATCCATATGTACTAGTTTCATGCATGATATACCAACTTATACTTGCTGTATAGGTGAAAACATATAAATGGCATTTATAAAGACTTAACTTGGAGTTGCATTTGAATTCTTGGTTCAAATGGACTTCATCCAAATGAATGCTAGCTGCATTAGCTCAAACACATCACATATTCATGCCATATTCATGCATCATATTGTTGCATATGCTTGTGCTTGATTGTCGACACCGTGATTGTTGACACTGTTCCTTGTCGATAGGTTCTGCTTCGGAGAGTGCTCCAGAGTACCTGTCTGTGGAGAAGTGCCCCCCTGTTGATCTATCAGGCAAGCAACCCCCCCCCCTTGTTCATTCCGATACAATCCCACTCTCTCGCTCCTGCTCTCTTTTATTGCATTAGGACAACAACGATTCAACTGCTACTTTATGCTGTGGTAGTTGAACCCATTCCTCTGCATGACCTGTCATTGCCACACTAAATAGTTGAAACCCACTAGCATGTGTAGGAGTTGATTGAGCCATGTTGTGTTCCTACCATGCCATGCCTTCTATTGCTTAGAGTTGTGTCAGGTCTGATTCATTGGGAATGAATTGGAGTGTTACGATATGTTCTGGTGCTGAGAGTTAAGTGTGTGAACACGATTTGGTTAAGGTAGCGGTGAGAGGTCATGTAGGAGTACATGGTGGGTTTTCTCACTGGAACCGTCCTTAAGCACTGAGTTCTGTGTATGTTGTCCAATGACTAGATATTACCACACATTGGGCTCCGGGCGCTCCAAGCTGTCTCGACTTATTAACCAACTTGATCTCTGTCCAGGAGTTGCAATTAGTTTCTAGTGTTTGTAGGTAGTGTTAGTAGTCTACCAAGTGGCACCCGGCCAGGTGGGCTTGGGAAAAACTAGGCACAAGTGTCACGGTGTACCAAGCATAGATCCATCCGGCGAGGTGGGCTTGGGAACCCTTCACACATCGTTTGGGGCCGTGAGTGAAACTCCGGCCGGATCTCCTTGCTGATGGAACCCGAATAGGCGATAAACCTGGACTAGAGTCTTGTGTGGTTAGTCAGATCGTGGCCGACACCCTCGCCAGGCTTCCGCTTGAAGGTTGCCGAGATACATGACGTGTACATGGTGATAAGTGGTGAGAGCGTGTGTGAAGAAGTACACCCCTGCAGGGTTATCATGATCTATTCGAATAGCCGTGTCCTCAGTTATGGACTTCTTGGATGCTTACGTGGTACATAGACAACTTAAAATGGATACTCTAAAATGCTCCAGACAAGTGTGAGTGCTATGGATGGCCTTCTCGTAGGGAGACGGGAATGAATCCATAGTAGAGTATTGATGTGGTGATTAGTGGACTCGTGTGCGCCACCTCAAAAGAGTTACCAGTAGTCATAGTACAGGATAGCCACTGAGTCAAAGGTGGCTTGCTGCAACTAAACTCCACATTACCTCCTTGATACAAATGCATGTATGATAGGATCTGATGTAAGTCTTGCTGAGTACCTTTGTACTCATGTTGCTTTATTTATGTTTTTTGTAGATGAGACATATGTCTCACTAGTAGTTCCACTTGGACTTCGACGAGTAGCTTGTTACCTCAGCTACGATCTTGTACCCTCGGGTGGGTCTTGTAGATAGTCAGGCTTCTCAGCCTTTTTCTTTTGTAGATGTCTGTACTCAGACATGTAATGCTTCCGTTGCTTGTATGCTCTGAATGATGGGTCATGAGACCCCTGTTTGTATTAGTGCTATGTGGCCCTTTTGGGCCTTTATCTATATGAGTTCGCGTTATGTTGTGATGCCATGTTGTACAGCACATACTTGCATGTTATGCATACGTGTAACGTGTATTGCTATGTGTGGGATCTGACAACCTAGTTGTCTATCCTTGATAGCCTCTCTTATGGGGAAATGTAGTCTAGTGCTTCCATCGAGCCATGGTAGTCCGCTACAACCCGGTTTACCGGAGTCCTGCTAGCCCAGCACTACTGCTCCAGAACACTTAGACTGGCCGGCATGTGATTCACTTCATTCCTGTGTCCGTCCCTTCGGGGAAATGTCACGCGGTGACATCCGGAGTCCTGCCTAGCCTGCTACAGCCCGGTTTACCGGAGTCCTCTCAGCCCAGTTGCTACAGCCCGGGTTCACACGCTGCTGACCGACATGCTCGATGTTCTTTCATGTATGCCTGTCCCCATAAGTTAGTGCCACTTTGGGTTCACGACTATTCATGTCGGCCCGGGTTCTCTGTCATATGGATGCTAGCGACACTATCATATACGTGAGCCAAAAGGCGCAAACGGTCCCGGGCCATGGTAAGGCTACACCCGTGGGAATACCGTGTGTGAGGCCGTAAAGTGATATGAGGTGTTACACGCTAGATCGGTGTGACTTAGAATCGGGGTCCCGACAGATGGCCGGATTAGTGGAGGTTCTGATGGCAACAGTATTCCGGACCCCCTCGATCTGCCAAGCCGGGTCGTGGTCTTCATGGCCGGTACACAACCAGCGCAGCACTCTTCTACCACCGCGACAATGATCTCCGGTTCAGCAACAACAACACCAGCGGGAGTAGGGGGCTCTGCACTGCCTCTGGCTCAGGTTTTGTCCGATCTGTTTGACGCTTTAGAAACGTTGCTGGCAGAGGAGGTGGACATGGCAAACCGGGATCAGCACAACATAGAGATTGCAAAGGTGAAGGATCAGATAACTCAGGCTAAAGCGGACCTGGCAGCAGAAAACACCAGGATGGCTACAGAGCGGGCCGGATTGGAGGCTCAGGTGTACCGGCTTATGCTGGATCAGAGTGCGTCAGATGACGTCATGAGGAGAAGATACCGGTCGTGCCTTCCGTCGGTCTTGGAGGCGAGGAATCTCTTTAACACGCCAGGGGCGGGCACCAGCAACCAACCAGTGGTAAACCGGGCGGAGGCACCTGGGATCGGGGCACCGATTCAGCCTCGTGCGACGGATCCGCCGCCTCCGCCTTCTCAGAACAACATTCCATCACAACACGTCTCAACACCTCCGGGTCATTACTCTAACCCATTGGATAATATCGTTGCTGCCGCTTCACGATTGGCAGCTCTCCCGATTGATGGCGAGTCCCCAGTAGCAGTTGAGACACGGCGGGCTAGGGAGCTCCTTCAGATGGCTTTGACTCAGCAGCAGGCCTATTCATATAGCCGCGAAAGGATTCATTCTACTCCCCGCCCAAGTCGTAGCTACAACAGGCATATCGATGAATCGGCCGTATCAAGCAGTGCTGTCACATCCCTAATTCTGGTCTGACCTATGCCAGCTTCCATGTGTGCATCATGTTTAAATTCAAATGAAATTTGAATTGAGGAATTTTCAAAGCCTCAGAAACCCCCTAAAAATAACCAACATTTAAATCTCATCAACTGAGTCCAAGAATATGTTCCTGTTATTCTGTGAAAATATTGGCATGAGGTGAAATTCAAACCAATATTTTTGGAGTCACAGAAATAATTTATCTGGGCCTTTGATTTAAATCAATAATATATTTGGGTTGGAATTATTTCTGTTATATAAGAAATAATGTCCAAATAATCCTAAACTGAAATGTTCCATGTTGGGTTTATTCCATACAGTGAGCATGAGCAGTTTGGTGATTTTTGGAAGTGCCTATGTATTTTTAGAAAAGCCACAAACTTGTAGAAATATTAGAAAACAGAACAAAATAGAAAAAAAGGCAGAGAGAGAGAGAGTTACCTGGGCCACTTACCTGTAGCAGCAGCCCAGCAGACAGGCCAAGCCACTGCCACTGCCAGTCATCCCCAACCTCCCTCCAGGAGGACTGGGGCACGTGCTCGCTGCGCGCTGGCCACACGCCGCGCCACCTCCTGCTTCCGCCGCTTCCCTGACGCGGCTGTGAGTGCCACGCACTCCCCTTGGCCCCCTCCCACTCTCCCCCGCGCTCATCCCCTCCCCTGGACCTCTCTCTCTCTCACCCACCCGAATGGGTTCGTCGCCGCCGCTCGCCACCACCGCGGCCATCGCCATCCCGACGACACCCCGATCAGTCTACGAGCTCCGCCCAGATGCCCTCTTCCTCCTCACCGATCCTCACGATGCCGGAAGCCCCTGGACGCTACCAGCACCGCCGTTTCCCTCGTCGGCCACCCGAGATCGCCGGCGACCGCGCGCCGTCACCAGCCCCTCCTCGAGCCCGCTGACCTGCTCGACGTGACCACCGTGAGCATCTCTCCCCGAAACCCCCCTCCTTTTTCTTGAACGTTACCGTAGTCGTCATTTCCGTCGGGCCCGAGAGCTCCCCGCCGCCGGCCTTGTCGCCACCGTGGTTACGGCCGCGCAAGCTCGCATCCGAGCTCACCGTTGCACTCACCGCACTTCCGTGAGTCGAACACGACTAACCACGGCTCCTCCCTTGCTCGGCATTGCCCAAACCATTGCCGGACGAGCTCCGGCCACTGCACTTGTCGCCGTTGCCATTGCTACGGGCCACCCTAGACACTTCTGCTTGCATTGCTCGATGCGGACGAGCACGAGCAACGCGTAGATGTCCTCCGCCGCGCTTTAGGCCACCGGAGGAGGAATTCCCGGTGTGCCTCCGCCATGCGTGCTGTCGCCGCCGGCTAAACTCCGGTCTAAGCACAAGTTAATTAGACTAATGACCCTGCTAATCTAATCCTGGGTCATTGACATGTGGGCCCCGGCCCCACTGACATTTTAGTTAGGTTTAATTTAAGGCTAATTAACTATATTAATTAGCTGAGTCGATGACATATGGGTCCAACTATCAAGTTTGACCCTGGTTAGGCACTGTTAACCAGCTGACGTCACAGTGACGCAGTGCTGACGCAATAACTCATTTTCTGGATTTATTCTTATTCAGGAAATTCCAGAAAATGCCCTAAACTTCTAAAATTCATAGAAATTCAACCATAACTCAGAATGAAATAAGTTATATATGAAAAATGATCAAAAAAATCCAATCTATCCATCTGTACAGGTTTTATGCATGTTACAGCAACCTAACCTTGCTTTTTAGATGAAAAAGTTAATGCACTAGTATGACCTTTTATTTTGGGTTTGCATTTGAATCTTTGGTTCAAATGAGCTCAAACCAACCTGTTCTTAGTTGCATTAGCCAAAACACATTCATATTGCCATGTCATAGCATGCATCATATTGTTGCATATCGTCATGTGTTGATTGTGTTCGACATATCTTACGTGGTAGGTTCTGCCTTTGAGGACACCTGCGATTATCCGACTGAAGGGCAGTATCCTACTACCACTTCATCAAGCAAGAAAAACCCCCCTTGTTCATTCCGATACAATCCCACTCTCTTGCTCCTGCTCTCTGTTACTGCATTAGGACAACAACGATTCATCTATTACTTGCTGCGGTACTTGAACCCATTATCCTCTGCATGACCTATCATTGCCACAGTAAATAGATGAAACCCACTAGCATGAGTAGGAGTTGTTTGAGCCCTGATGTTCCTACTCATTCCTGCCTGTTTGTCATGCCTGCTATTGCTTAGAGTTGTGTCAGGTCTGATTCATCGGGGATGAATTGGAAAGTTGTGAACATGTCCTACTGTGTGTGAGCTAAGTGTGTTGAACACGATCTGGTAAAGGTTTCGATGAGAGGCCAGGTAGGAGTACATGGTGGGTTGTTTCATTGGAACCATCCTTAAGCACCGAGATCTGTATGTGTGATTTAAGAACCAGTTACTACCATGCATTGGGATCCTTAATTGACCCTCTCGGCTTCTTAACCACCCTAGTCCTCTGTCCAGGAGTTGCAACTAGTTTCTGGTGTTTGTAGGATATGTGTTGGCGGCCGTGCGTAGCGCTGACCCCAGAGGTGGGCTATGATGTGGTAGATACACCGTGGCTGGGCATGCCGGGTGCCCGTTTGGTGTCTTGGAACCCTGTACACATCGTTCGGGGCCATATGTGGAAACCTCGGTCGGACTCCCTGCGATGGAACCTGGATAGGTGATAAACCTGGACTAGAGACTTAAGTGTTTAGGTAGGTCGTGGTTGACACCCTCGTTGGGCTTCTGCTTGAAGGTTGTCGAGTACATGTCGTGTAAACGATGATAAGTGGTGAGAGCGTGTATGAAGAAGTACACCCTTGAAGGGTTAACCTCATCTATTCGAATAGCTGCGTCTGCGGTAAAGGACTACTTGGTTACCTATACAGTTCATAGACAAGTGAAAGTGGATACTCTAAAATGCGCAAGATAAGCGTGAGTGCTATGGATGGCAGTCTCGTAGGGAGACGGGAGCGGATCCATAGTGGTGTATTGATATGGTGAATATGTGGACTCGTGTGCGCCACCTCAAAAGAGTTGCTTGCAGCCGTAGTTCAGGTTAGCCATTGAGTCAAAGCTGGCTTGCTGCAGTTAAACTCCACTACCCCTTTGTTGATACCGATGCATATGTAGTTAATTCTGATGTAAGTCTTGCTGGGTACATTTGTACTCACGTTTGCTTAATTTTTTTTGAGAGACTTCACTCTCGCTAGTAGTTCCACGTGGACTTCGACTTTTAGCTTGATACCTCAGCTACGATCTTGTGCCCTCGGCAGGATCTGGTAGATAGTCAGGCTTCTTAGCCTTTTTCATTTGTAGATGTCTATACTCAGACATGTTAAGCTTCCGCATGTGCTTTGATTTGTATGCTATGGTTGTTGGTCATGAGACACATGTGTGTAATATCTCATTCCTCGGAGCCTAATGAATAAATACTTGAGTCGTAGAGTTATGTTGTGATACCATGTCGCATTTACACATATGGAGCATATTGTGTGTATGATTGAAATGCTTGGTATGTGTGGGATCCGACAATCTAGTTGTTTACCCTTGGTAGCCTCTCTTATGGGGAAATGTAGTCTAGTGCTTCCATGAGCCATAGTAGTTCGCTACAGCCCGGTTCACCGGAGTCCTGCTAGCCCAGCACTATGTACTGCTCAGGACACTTGACTGGCCGGCATGTGTTTCACTTCGTTCCTATGTGTGTCCCTTCGGGGAAATGTCAAGCGGTGACTTCTGGAGTCCTGCTTAGCCTGCTACAGCCCGGGTTCCCCGGAGTCCTATTAGCCCAGTGCTACAGCCCGGATTCACACGCTGTTGACCGACATGCTCGATGTGATTCATGTATGCCTGTCACCATAGGTCTATGTCGCTTTGGGTTCACGACTAGCCATGTCGTCCCGGGTTCTCTGTCATATGGATGCTAGCGACACTATCATATACGTGAGCCAAAAGGCGCAAACGGTCCCGGGCCATGGTAAGGCTACACCCGTGGGAATACCGTGTATGAGGCCGCAAAGTGATATGAGGTGTCACCGGCTAGAACGATGTGACTTGGAATCGGGGTCCTGACAGCGTTGGTATCAGAGCCTGACTGCCTGTAGGACCAAGCCAAACTGGTCGAAGTTCAGTCTAGAAATGCTTTAGTTATATAAGGGAATTGATTGTGGAAGGGAACGTAAGGCTCTTTTTACTCCTTTACCTTATGCCCTTCTGATCTGAGTCAACCTCTTCTTTTCTACGGGGTTAAGAAACTAGGCCTTCTCATCTATCTATCAGGATGACGTGTTACTAATCCATAGACTCATAGGATTGATGGATTCAAGCCCGACTTCGGTTCCTACTACTTCTGTGTGTTGACTGTTCATCTCAGAACTTCGATATTGTGATGTTAAGTGGTTTTTCCACCATTATGCAGGATGTCTCAAATAATTTTGAGCATTTACAGCCGTTATGCTGTCCGAGTCATCCCAGGTTTCTAAACAGTCTGATGCATTTGCAAATTCCTTCTTACCGTTCTGAAGTTCCGTTGTGCCAGATCAACCACACTAACTAGTGTGTTGATGTACTTAATTGCCTCGGCATTTGTGTTGGAGCTATTATTATGACCCTAGGTGTCTAGAGTATCACCTAGTAACCTAGCCATGTTTTGTGTTCCCAGTGTGATGATTCTGGCCACCATTCTCGAAAGCATCTCGTGATGCCATTTAGTAGTAGGTATTATACTCCTGGGTTCTTAACCCAAGATTCACTCTACTTACCTCGTGTTGATAGTGTTGCTCGTACCTTTAGGATATTAGTAACCTTTGCGATAGTCCTCGAGGTCTGTGGTATTTCCTTCTTCCAAATACCATGAACCATTAAGGCAGAAGTTCTTTGAACCAAAAGCTCAC
This sequence comes from Triticum urartu, assembly GCF_003073215.2. Taxonomy (NCBI): domain Eukaryota; kingdom Viridiplantae; phylum Streptophyta; class Magnoliopsida; order Poales; family Poaceae; genus Triticum; species Triticum urartu. Next base: position 294,988,391 of record NC_053028.1, read on the forward strand.
AATCAGAGTACTCTTGAGGGGTTCTCCATCCATAATTGGGATTCTGCCAGTTCTACCTTTCTGCATGGGTTATCCGGAAGAAACATGTTGAACTTGGTTCGACATACTAATCCATGCATCCACAACCCAGAAAGTTATTTGTTCCTTGAGTTGTCCCTCTTCATTTGTACTCCAACCATCATCTATCAATTGATAGTCAAGAGTAATTGTGCATCCGTTCGATGCTTATTATTCTTGTGGTCCGTCAAGCCATTCTAGTTCAGAATGACTAGGAGAAACAAACTCCAGTACCTCATCCATCTCTAGGATTGGGTCAAAGCAGTTGTGTTCCACAGATCAAATATTAATCCAGCTTCTGTTCTGTTCTACCTTGGAGTATTACCATTTTTATATTAAGATTATCATGGGAACTGCACACCATCCTATGAACTCTTGATATAGTGATACTTCTCGCCATCATTATTCATTCCTCGGTTCCATGTTATTGTAGCCGGAATGCCGACAAGTCAACCATGATGTGTGAAATCAATACTCCTAGCAACCGTGTTGCTTGGTGGTTAATGGACATTAATATCATTCTTAGCGTGTTGGTTACTGAACCATTGTTGTGAGATTGATCGTGCAACCTAGTCCTTATTTCTGGTGCACTTTTCGATCAATGAGTTAGGATTGTATCAATCCCTTTCTTATTTAGCTATATCATCTTGCCCTCAAAAAGCAAGATTGTTCTCGAGCTTAGAGACATATCGGTGGTTCGTGATTTTTCGATTACCTTCTCGAAAGTATTACCAGGTTGTTCCCTGACCGCTATGTTGAGTTCCTGATCATGTTGGTTTTTCGCTAAACCAGCCATCCTCCAAGAATCTGTGTTGGATATCCCTGAGCTAGTTGGTTAAGCTAAACAACAATTTGGGGAGTTGGAAGTTAAAAGCTTGCCTAGCTTAGTTCATCTCTAAGGGCTATCTTTCGTGTGTGTTGAAGAAAGATGGTATTTTCATCTATTAACCCTCGTGATAAGTTAATGGACCTATCATCTTATCCAATCTTTGATTTGAGTATGGGCGATCATCAAATCAAGTTAGAACCAACGATATTCGTAATGCTGTCTTACGCGTGGTTGATTCATCGAGCATACACCATTACATCTTTTGGTCTGACCAATACTATCACATTGTTCACATAATGGTGGAAGTCCAGTGATATAGAAATTTCGATGAGTTGCTATTGAGCCCGTCACCAGGATCTTGTCTCCCCCATGATTCATGTTAAACATTAAGCTAGTGTTGGAAACTTTATAACAATGCATTCATGTTCCGTTCATGAAGCATATGTTTGGATGGAAGTAGTGACTCCCTCTAAATCATGTGCATCTAATGCAACTTGCCGCTGTGGATTCAAGAAAGTCAATGTTGCTTCTTTTGGAATCATCCCAAATCGGTCATGCATACGTGTGAAGTATTCTATGGTTCGGAGACTTGCAACCTTCGTTCTATATGTGTCCCTAGCTGTAACATCCCTAGCCTTGCTATGCACTTGGACTAGCTTGGTTGTTGCATCATGTCTAAATCTCTTTTAAACTTGAAATGGGGATTGTTCAAACCCTAGCACTAAATCAATCCATCTAGGATTGATGAAAATCTTTTTCAATAAACCCAAAATGTCCCTAAGAAAAGTTCATGATTTCTGGTTAAGGTGAAAACCTCTCCCAAAAATGATGAAAATATTTTTAGGTCATCTTTGGATTTTTGAATTAACACAAAAGTATTTGAATTGGAGCCGTTTAAATGCTATATATATATTTTTTAAATGGTCCAAATATTCTTAAGTTATTTGTGGAGCCCTGAAATAATTCAGTTAACCTCCAAAATAATTTTCAGAATTATCTAAAATGATTTAGTTCCTAAACTAAATAAGAACAAAGAAAACAAAATAGTAAAAGAAAAACAGGAAAAGGAAAAGGCTTACCTGGCCTTACCTGGCAGCCCAGCTGGCCTGGCACTGTTGGCCCAGCCCACCAGGGGCAAGGTTGTCTTCAACCTTGTGCCCACTGGCAGCCAGCGCACGCACCCAACCGCGCCACCTCCTGCTTCGTCGTGTCGCGCTCCCCGTCAACCCAATCCCGCGCCTGGAGACGCCTCGAAGCCCCTCTCTCCTCCCCTCACTCGCTGCACTCTCTCCCTCTCTCCCCCCGAACGCCCTCCCCTCCTCTATTCTCCTCACCGAACGCGCCCGCCGCCGCCGATGAGCATCACCGCGGCTATCGCCTCTCCCTCGTCCCCTCGAGCAGCCCTGAAGCACCGCCGTGTCCTCCTCGTCCTCCCAATCGAGCTATGGGATGCCGAGAGGCCCTGCTTCATTGTCATCACGGGCATCTTCAACCTCGGGCACCCGAGCCCCTCTCCGTCGATTGGCGCCATCAAGGATGTCCCCGAGCCCACTGACCTACTGCGTCGCCTTCCTGTGAGCTCCTGCTCCCAACCCCTCTCTCCCCGCCGTCGAATCCCTCCTCTAGCACTCCTGGCCACCGCGGCCGAAGCTCGCCGCCGCCATGGCTGACGAGCTCCATGCTCCTGAGCTCGTCCGCTCGCCCGAGCATCACCAGCGTGCTCGCCGCGCTCCTGTGAACCTGCAGCACCCATCCGTTCGATCTGTCGTGCCCCCTAGCACCGAACGAACATGCCCGAACTCCGGCCGCCGCCTAGCTCCTCGCCGCCACCTACTCCGGCCATACCAGCCTCCAGCGTCCGCCCTTCTGGATGCGCCGCACTCACCGCTGCCATTAGACGCAAACAACGAGGCAAATGGTCGCCCGTAGCTCAATCCCGCAGCGTCTTCGTCATCGGTTTTGGTCGCCGCCGGCCGAACTCTGGCGATGTTGACGTGGCCCATCACTAGTCACTAATGACCCTGCTAATTAACCCCCTGACCCACTTACATACGGGCCCCACGCCCTTAATTAACAATAGTTTAGTTTCTGATTAGATTTAACTAATAACAGTGGCCCCACAAGTCAGAGTTGACGTGCTGACATGGTCGTTGACCGGACCCACCTGTTTGTGTCACTAACTGATACTGAGTCGATGACACATGGGTCCCACTATCAGGTTTGACTCTGGTTAGGCGTTGTTGACCTGCTGAGGTCAGCATGACCTAATGCTGACGCAATAAGTCTTTTTCTGGATTAAACTTAATTCAGGAAATTAGAGAAAATGCTCTAAACTTCAAAAATTCATAGTAATTGAACCGTAACTCCAAATGAAAAGTTTTATATATGAAAAATTGTCGGAAAAATTCAAGGAATCCATCTGTACCATTTGCATGCATGTTTGAACAATGTTTGTCCTCTGTTTTGGACAAAACAAATAAAGGGCATTTAAATAATCATATATGGAGTTGGAATTTGAACCATGTATTCAAACCAACTTCATTTAAATCATAGCTAGATGCATTAGCTCAAAACACATTCATATTGCCATGTCATAGCATGCATCATATTGTTGCATATCTTCATGTGTTGATTGTGCTCTTTCTCAGTTGCCGGTGTTTGTTCCCTCCCGGTAGACATGTACCGATGACGAGAACGATGACACCGATGAAGTGCGTTCCTCTTCAAAAGTGTCACGCAAGCAAAACCCCCTTGTTCATTCCAATACAATCCCACTCTCTCACTCCTGCTCTCTTTTACTGCATTAAGGACAACACCGATTCAACTGTTGCATGTTGCGATAGTTGAACCCCTTTCCTCTGCATGACCTGTCATTGCCACAGTAAATAGATGAAACCCACTAGCATGAGTAGGAGTTGTTTGAGCGCTGATGTGCCTACTCATTCATGCTTGTTGTCATGCCTGCTACTGCTTAGAGTTGAGTCAGGTCTGATTCATCGGGAATGAATTGGAATGTGGTGAACATGTCCTACCGTTGAGAGCTAAGCGTGTGAACACGATTTGGTAAAGGTAGCAGTGAGAGGCCATGTAGGAGTACATGGTGGGTTGTCTCATTGTAGCCGTTCTCAGGAACTGAGTTCTGTGTTTGTGATCCATGAACAGTTACTACCACACATTGGGTTCCGGTAACTCGGCCCCTCTCGGCTTATTAATCAACTCGATCTCTGACCAGGAGTTGCAACTAGTTTCTGGTGTTTGTAGGTAGTGTTAGTAGTCTACCAAGTGGCACCCGATACAGGTGGGCTTGGGACAGACTAGGCACAGTGGCACGGTGTACCAAGTGGCACCCGTATGGAGGGCTTGGGAACCCTGCTCACATCGTTTGGGGCCGTGAGAGACACCTTGGCCGGATCTCCTTGCGGATGGAACCCGAATAGGCGATAAACCTGGACTAGAGACTTGTTGGTTAGTCAGGTCATGGCCGACTCCCTCGCCCGGCTTCCGCTTGAAGGTTGCCGAGGTACATGACGTGTACAGGGCGATAAGTGGCGAGAGCGTGTGTGAAGAAGTACACCCCTGCAGGGTTTTCATTATCTATTCGAATAGCCGGATTCCTCGGATATGGAAACTTGGACCCCTTGCATAGTTCATAGACAAGTGAAAGTGGATACTCTAAAATGCGCAAGATAAACGTGAGTGCTATGGATGGCGTTCTCGTAGGGAGACGGGAGCGGATCCATGGTGGCGTATTGGTATGGTGAATTTGTGGACTCGTGTGCGCCACCTCAAAAGAGTTGCTTGTAGTCGTAGTTTAGGTTAGCCACTGAGTCAAAGCTGGCTTGCTGCAGTTAAACTCCACTACCCCTTTGTTGATACCGATGCATATGTAGTTAGTTCTGATGTAAGTCTTGATGGGTACATTTGTACTCAAGTTTGCTTATTTTATGTTTTGCAGAGAGACTTCAGTCTCGCTAGTAGTTCCACGTGGACTTCGACGTTTAGCTTGTTACCTCAGCTATGATCTTGTACCCTTGGGAGGGTCTGATAGATAGTCAGGCTCCGCAGCCTTCTTCATTTTTAGTTGTCTGTACTCGGACAAGTTAAGCTTCCGCATGTGCTTTGACTTGTATGCTCTGAATTTTGGGTCATGAGACCCATGTTTGTAATATCTCGCTCCCCGGAGCCTAATGAATAAATACTCTGAGTCGTAGAGTCTTGTTGTGATGCCATGTTGTATTACACATATTGAGCATATTGTGTGCATGATTTAAATGCTTGGTATGTGTGGGATCCGACAACCTAGTTGTTTATCCTTGGTAGCCTCTCTTATGGGGAAATGTAGTCTTGTGCTTCCATGAGCTATAGTAGTCCTCTACAGCCCGGTTCACCGGAGTCCTGCTAGCCCAGCACTACTGCTCCGGAACACTTGACTGGCTGGCATGTGATTCACTTCGTTCCTGTGTCTTTCCCTTCGGGGAAATGTCATGCGGTGACATCCGGAGTCCTACCTAGCCTGCTACAGCCCGGTTCACCGGAGTCCTGTTAGCCCAGTGCTACAGCCCGGATTCGCACGCTGCTGACTGACATGCTCGATGTTGATTCATGTATGCATGTCCCTGTAAGTTAGTGCCATTTTGGGTTCACGACTAGTCATGTCGCCCCGGGTTCTCTGTCATATGGATGCTAGTGACACTATCATATACGTGAGCCAAAAGGCGCAAACGGTCCCGGGCCATGGTAAGGCGACACCCGTGGGAATACCGTGCATGAGGCCGCAAAGTGATATGAGGTGTTACAGGCTAGATCGGTGTGACTTAGAATCAGGGTCCTGGCAGCTTTGGTATCAGAGCCTGACTGCCTGTAGGTTTACCAAGCCAAGCTGGTCAAAGTTGTGTCTAGAAATGCTTTAGTTATATAACGGAGTTGATTGTGTATGGGAACGTAAGTCTCTTTTACTCATTATCCTCATGACCTTATGATCTGAGTCATCTTATCTTTTCTACGGGGTTAAGAACCAGGCTTCTCTTCTATCTCTCAGGATGACGTGTTACTAAACCGTAGTTGCCTAGGATTGTTGAGTTCAAGCCTCAGTTCAGTTCCTACTACTTCCATATGTTCATAGCTGGCCTCAGAACCTTGATATTGTGATTTGAGTGGTTATGCCACCATTTTTGCAGGATGTCTCAAATCATTTTGAGCATTTACAACCGTTATGCTGTCCGAGTCATCCTAGGTTTCTAAATAGTTTGATGCACTTGCAATTTTTTCCTCCATGTTCTGTTGTATTTTTGGGCCAGATTAAGCACACTAATCGGTGTGTTGAGGTACTCCGTTGCCTTGACGTGTATGTTGGAGTTAGTATTATGACTAGGTGTCCTTGAGAACCACTCAGTATTTTAGCAATGTTTTCGTATCCCTAGTGTGATGATTCTCGCCATCATTCTTGAAAGCATCCAGTGATGCCATTTAGTAGTAGGCATTCTATTTCTGGGTTTTTGAGCCCAAGTTTCACTCTACTTACCTCTTGTTGATAGTTTTGCTAGTTCCCTTAAGATAGTAGTAACCTTTGCGATAGTCCTCGAGGTCCGTGGTATCTCATTCTTCCAATACCATGAACCATCATGGCAGAAGTTCTTTTGAACCAAAAGATCACAACCAGGGTGCTCTTCAGAAGTACTCCATTCATATTGTGACTCTGCCAGTCCTTCCTTTTCTGCATGGGTTATCCGGAAGAAATATGTTGAACTCGTTCGACATACTAATCTATGCATCCACAACTCAGAAAGATATATGTTCCTTGAGTTGTCCCTCCTTAGTTGTTTCTAACCTTCGTCTATCAATTGATGGTCGAGGGTATATCATTGCATTCGTTCATCAAAGTCTATTATTCTTGTGGTCCGTCAAGCCATTCTACTCCAGAATGACTAGGAGAAACAAACTCCAGTACCTCATCCATATCCAGGATTGGGTCAAAGTAGTTGTGTTCTGCAGATCAAATGTCAATCCAGCTTTTGCTCTGTTCTATCCTGGAGTATTACCCCCTTTATGTCAGGATTATCATGAGAATTGCACCATCTCTTATGCCTTCTTGACGCAGTAATACTTCTTGCCATCGTCCTACATTCCTCGGTATATGTGTTGTTGCAACCGGAATGCCGACGAGTGAACCATGATGTGTGAAATCAATACTCCTAGCAATAGTTGCTTGGTAGTAAATGGACAATATTCTCATTCTTACCGTGTTGGGTTTTGACTCATCATTCTAAGATAGACGGTGCTACCTAGTCCTTATTCTGGTGCACTCCTCGATCAATGAGTTGGGATTGTGTCAATCCCTCACTCTTTCGATCATATCGTCTTGCCCTGAAAAGCAAGATTGTTCTCGAGCTTTGAGTCATATCGGTGGTTCGTGATTTTCCGGATATCTTCACGGAAGTATCACCAGGTCATTCCCTGACCGATATGGTGAGTTCGTGATCAAGTTGGTTTACCAATAAACCACTCTTTCCCAAGAAGCTGTGTTGGATACCCCTGAGCTAGCTGGTTAAGCTAAACAACAACTTGGAGATTTGGAAGATAAAAGCTTGCCTAATTTAGTTCGTGTTAAGGGATATCTTCTGTGTGTATGTGCGTGTTGAAGAAAGATGATATCTCCATCGATTGGTCCTCGTGATCAGTTGTTGGATCTATTGTCTTGTACAGACTTTGATTTGGGTGTGGGCTATCCTCAAATCAAATCAGAACCAACGATGTTCGTAATGTTGACTTACTCGAGGTTGATTCCTCGGGCATACACCATTACATCCTTTGGTCTGACCAATGCTATCACCTTGTTCACATAGTCGTGGAACTCCATCTTCATGGGAACCTGGATGAATTGTTGTTGATCCCATCGACAAGATCCTTATCTTGTCCATGATTTATGTCGAACATCTAAGTAGTATTGGAAACTTTTATAAGCATTATTTTCATGTCCTGTTCATGAAGCATATGTTCGGATGAAAGAAGTGACTTCCTCGAATACATGTGCATTTGATGCAAGTTGCCGCCGTGAATTCGAGAAAGTCAATGTTGCTTCCTCTGGAATCATCCCAAGTCAGTCATACACGTGCGAAGTATGGCATGGTTTGACAGGCTTGCTACCTCCATTCCATGTGCATCTCCTAGTACCCCAAGCCACTGATTGATTTGTTCAAGGAAAAGAAGCTCCTTCTTAATACTTGGGGCTTATACAAGGACTTCGATATCCTCGATGATGGTTCCCCACCTGAACTCGGTAGTGTTTTGTTGTAAGACTTCTACGTGATCATTCTTGTCTTGGACATCATGTTCACATGTATGTAGCAGAATCACCACAGGTTTTGGAGCTTGCTATCTTAGTTCATTCCTCGAGAATCTCGCAATGCCATCTCATCGAATTGTGTTGCAAACCTTCTTTTCAGACATGCTGAGTCTGAAGTATCCTATTGTTGGGGAACGCAGTAATTTCAAAATTTTCCTATCCACACGCAAGACATTGTGATGCATAGCAACGAGAGGGGAGAGTGTTGTCTATGTACCCACGCAGACCGACTGCGGAAGCGTTGACGCAACGTAGAGGAAGTAGTCGTACGTCTTCCCGATCCGACCGATCCAAGCACTGTTACTCCGGCACCTCCGAGTTCTTAGCACACGTACAGCTCGATAACGATCCCCGGGCTCCGATCCAGCAAAGCGTCGGGGAGGAGTTCCGTCAGCACGATGGCGTGGTGACGATCTTGATGTTCTACCGTCGCAGGGCTTCGCCTAACCACTGCTACAATATAATCGAGGTGGAATATGGTGGCAGGGGGCACCGCACACGGCTAAGGAACGATCTCAATGATCAAATTGTTTCTCTAGGGGTGTCCCCTGCCTCCGTATATAAAGGATCCAAGGGGGAGGGGGCGGCCGGCCAGGAGGAGGGCGCAGGAGGAGTCCTACTCCTACCGGGAGTAGGACTCCCCCCCAATCCTAGTTGGAATAGGATTCCCCGAGGGGGAAAGAGAGAGAGGGGGGCCGGCCACCTCTCCTTGTCCTAATAGGACTAGGGGAGGGGGGAGGCGCGTGGCCCACCTTGGGCTGCCCCTTTCTCCTTTCCACTAAAGCCCACTAAGGCCCATACAGCTCCCGGGGGGTTCCAGTAACCTCCCGGTACTCCGGTAAAATACCGATTTCACCCGGAACACTTCCGATATCCAATCATAGGCTTCCAATATATCAATCTTTATGTCTCGACCATTTCGACACTCCTCGTCATGTCCGTGATCACATCCAGGACTCGGAACTAACTTCGGTACATCAAAATGCATAAACTCATAATAACTGTCATCGTAACGTTAAGCGTGCGGACCCTACGGTTCGAGAATAATGCAGACATGACTGAGACACATCTCCGGTCAATAACCAATAGCGGGACCTGGATGCCCATATTGGCTCCTACATATTCTACGAAGATCTTTATCGGTCAGACCGCATAACAACATACGTTGTTCCCTTTGTCATCGGTATGTTACTTGCCCGAGATTCGATCGTCGGTATCCAATACCTAGTTCAATCTCGTTACCGGCAAGTCTCTTTACTCGTTCCGTAATACATCATCTCGCAACTAACTCATTGGCTGCAGATGCTTGCAAGGCTTATGTGATGTGCATTACCGAGAGGGCCCAGAGATACCTCTCCGACAATCGGAGTGACAAATCCTAATCTCGAAATACGCCAACCCAACATCTACCTTTGGAGACACATGTAGAGCTCCTTTATAATCACCCAGTTACGTTGTGACGTTTGGTAGCACACAAAGTGTTCCTCCGGTAAACGGGAGTTGCATAATCTCATAGTCATAGGAACATGTATAAGTCATGAAGAAAGCAATAGCAACATACTAAACGATCGGGTGCTAAGCTAATGAAATGGGTCATGTCAATCAGATCATTCAACTAATGATGTGACCTTGTTAATCAAATAACAACACCTTGTTCATGGTTAGGAAACATAACCATCTTTGATTAACGAGCTAGTCAAGTAGAGGCATACTAGTGACACTAAGTTTGTCTATGTATTCACACATGTATTATGTTTCCGGTTAATACAATTCTAGCATGAATAATAAACATTTATCATGATATAAGGAAATAAATAATAACTTTATTATTGCCTCTAGGGCATATTTCCTTCAGTCTCCCACTTACACTAGAGTCAATAATCTAGTTCACATCTCTATGTGATTTAACAGCAATAGTTCGCATCACCATGTTATTAACACCCATAGTTCACATCGATATGTGATCAACACCCAAAGGGTTTACTAGAGTCAGTAATCTAGTTCACATCGCTATGTGATTAACACCCAAAGAGTACTAAGGTGTGATCATGTTTTGCTTGTGAGATAATTTTAGTCAACGGGTCTGTCACATTCAGATCCGTAAGTATTTTGCGAATTTCTATGTCAACAATGCTCTGCACGGAGCTACTCTAGCTTATTGCTCCCACTTTCAATATGTATCTAGATCTAGACTTAGAGTCATCCAGATCTGTGTCAAAACTTGCATCGACGTAACTTTTTACGACGAAACTTTTTGTCACCTCCATAATTGAGAAATATTTCCTTATTCCACTAAGGATAATTTTGACCGCTGTCCAGTGATCTACTCTTAGATCACTATTGTACTTCCTTGCTTAACACAGTGTAGGGTATACAATAGATCTGGTACACAGCATGGCATACTTTATAGAACCTATGGCTGAGGCATAGGGAATGACTTTCATTCTATTTCTATCTTTTGCCGTGGTCGGGCTTTGAGTCTTACTCAATTTCACACCTTGCAACACAGGCAAGAACTCTTTCTTTGACTGTTCCATTTTGAACTACTTCAAAATCTTGTCAAGGTATGTATTCATTGAAAAAACTTATCAAGCGTCTTGATCTATCTCTATAGATCTTGATGCTCAATATGTAAGCAGCTTTACCGAGGTCTTTCTTTGAAAAACTCCTTTCAAACACTCCTTTATGCTTTGCAGAATAATTCTACATTATTTCTGATCAACAATATGTCATACACATATACTTATCAGAAATGATGTAGTGCTCCCACTCACTTTCTTGTAAATACAGGCTTCACCGCAAGTCTGTATAAAACTATATGCTTTGATCAACTTATCAAAGCGTATATTCCAACTCCGAGATTCTTGCACCAGTCCATAGATGGATCGCTAGAGCTTGCATATTTAGTTAACACCTTTAGGATCGACAAAACCTTCTAGTTGCATTGTATACAACTCTTCTTTAGTAAATCCATTAAGGAATGCAGTTTTGTTTATCCATTTGCCAGATTTCATAAAATCCGGCAATTGCTAACATGATTCGGACAGACTTAAGCATAGATACGAGTGAGAAAATCTCATCGTAGTCAACACCTTGAACTTGTCGAAAACCTTTTGCGACAATTCTAGCTTTGTAGATAGTAACACGACTATCAGCGTCCGTCTTCCTCTTGAAGATCCATTTATTTTCTATGGATTGCCGATCATCGGGCAAATCCATCAAAGTCCATACTTTGTTCTCATACATGGATCATATCTCAGATTTCATGGCTTCAAGCCACTTTGCAGAATCTGGGCTCACCATTGCTTCTTCATAGTTCGTAGGTTCATCATGATCTAGCAGCATGATTTCCAGAACAGGATTACCGTACCACTCTGGTGCGGATCTCGCTCTGGTTGATCTACGAGGTTCAGTAGTATCTTGTTCTGAAGTTTCATGATCATTATCATTAACTTCCTCACTTATTGGTGTAGGTGTCGCAGAAACAGTTTTCTGTGATGTACTACTTTCCAACAAGGGAGCAGGTACAGTTACCTCGTCAAGTTCTACTTTCCTCCCACTCACTACTTTCGAGAGAAACTCCTTCTCTAGAAAGGATCCATTCTGAGCAACGAATGTCTTGCCTTCGGATCTGTGATAGAAGGTGTACCCAACAGTCTCCTTTGGGTATCCTATGAAGACACATTTCTCCGATTTGGGTTCGAGCTTATCAGGTTGAAGCTTTTTAACATAAGCATCGCAGCCCCAAACTTTAAGAAACGACAACTTTGGTTTCTTGCCAAACCATAGTTCATACGGTGTCGTCTCAACAGATTTAGATGGTGCCCTTTTAACGTGAATGCAGCTGTCTCTAATGCATAACCCCAAAATGATAGTGGTAGATCGGTAAGAGACATCATAGATCGCACCATATCTAATAAAGTATGGTTATGACGTTCGGACACACCATTACATTGTGGTGTTCCAGGTGGCGTGAGTAGTGAAACTATTTCACATTGTTTTAAACTGAAGGCCAAACTCGTAACTCAAATACTCTTCTCTACGATCAGATCGTAGAAACTTTATTTTCTTGTTACGATGATTTTTCACTTCACTCTGAAATTCTTTGAACTTTTCAAATGTTTCAGACTTATGTTTCATCAAGTAGATATACTCATATCTGCTCAAATCATCTGTGAAGATCAGAAAATAATGATACTTGTCGCGAGCCTCAATATTTATCGGACCACATACATCAGTATGTATGATTTCCAACAAATCTGTTGCTCGCTCAATTTTTCCGAAGAACAGAGTCTTAGTCATCTTGCCCATGAGGCATGGTTCGCAAGCATCAACTGATTCATAATCAAGTGATTCCAAAAGCCCATTAGCATGGAGTTTCTTCATGCGCTTTACACCAATATGCCCTAAATGGTAGTGCCACAAATAAGTTGCACTATCATTATTAACTTTGCATCTTTTGGTTTCAATATTATGATTATGTGTATCACTACGATCGAGATCCAATGAACTATTTTCATTGGGTGTGTAACCATATAAGGTTTTATTCATGTAAACAGAACAACAATTTATTCTCTTACTTAAATGAATAACCGTATTACAATAAACATGATCAAATCATATTCATGCTTAACGCAAACACCAAATAACACTTATTCAGGTTCAACACTAATCCCGAAAGTATAGGGAGTGTGCGATGATGATCATATCAATCTTGGAACCACTTCCAACACACATCGTCACTTCACCCTTAACTAGTCTCTGTTTATTCTGCAACTCCCGTTTCGAGTTACTAATCTTAGCAACTGAACTAGTATCAAATACTAAGGGGTTGCTATAAACACTAGTAAAGTACACATCAATAACATGTATATCAAATATACTTATGTTCACTTTGCCATCCTTCTTATCTGCCAATCACTTGGGGTAGTTACGCTTCCAGTGACCAGTCCCTTTGCAGTAGAAACACTTAGTCTCAGGCTTAGGACCAGACTTGGGCTTCTTCACTTGAGCAGCAACTTGCTTGCTGTTCTTCTTGAAGTTCCCCTTCTTCCCTCTGCCCTTTTCTTGAAACTAGTGGTCTTGTCTACCATCAACACTTGATGTTTTTCTCGATTTCTACCTTTGTCAATTTCCGCATTACGAAGAGCTTGGGAATCGTTTCCGTTATCCCTTGCATATCATAGTTCATCACGAAGTTCTACTAACTTGGTGATGGTGACTAGAGAATTCTGTCAATCACTATCTTATCTGGAAGATTAACTCCCACTTGATTCAAGCGATTGTAGTACTCAGACAATCTGAGCATATGCTCACTAGTTGAGCGATTCTCCTCCATCTTTTAGCTATAGAACTTGTTGGAGACTTCATATCTCCCAACTCGGGTATTTGCTTGAAATATTAACTTCAACTCCTGGAACATCTCATATGCTCCATGACGTTCAAAACGTCTTTGAAGTCCCGATTCTAAGCCATTAAGCATGGTGCACTAAACTATCAAGTAGTCATCATATTGAGCTAGCCAAATCGTTCATAACGTCTGCATCTGCTCCTGCAATAGGTCCGTCACCTAGCAGTGCATCAAGGACATAATTCTTCTGTGCAGCAATGAGGATAAACCTCATATCACGGATCCAATCCGCATCATGCTACTAACATCTTTCAACACAATTTTCTCTAGGAACATATCAAAATAAACACAGGGAAACAACAACGCGAGCTATTGATCTACAACATAATTTGCAAAATACTACCAGGACTAAGTTCATGATAAATTTAAGTTCAATTAATCATATTACTTAAGAACTCCCACTTAGATAGACATCCTCTAATCCTCTAAGTGATTACGTGATCCAAATCAACTAAACCATGTCCGATCATCACGTGAGATGGAGTAGTTTCATTGGTGAACATCACTATGTTGATCATATCTACTATATGATTCACGCTCGACCTTTCGGTCTCCGTGTTCTGAGGCCATATCTGTATATGCTTGGCTCGTCAAGTATACCTGAGTATTCTCCGCATGTGCAACTGTTTTGCACCCGTTGTATTTGAACGTAGAGCCTATCACACCGATCATCACGTGGTGTCTCAGCACGAAGAACTTTCGCAACGGTGCATACTCTGGGAGAACACTACTTGATAATTAGCTGAGAGATCATCTAAATATGCTACCGTCAATCAAAGCAAGATAAGATGCATAAAAGATAAACATCACATGCAATCAAAATAGTGACATGATATGGCCATCATCATCTTGTGCTTTGATCTCTAACTCCAAAGTATCGTCATGATTTCCATCGTCACTGGCATGACACCATGATCTCCATCATCTTGATCTATATCAATGTGTCGTCACATGGTCGTCTCGCCAACTACTGCTCTTGCAACTATTGCTATCGCATAGCAATAAAGTAAAGCAATTATTTGGCACTTGCATCTTATGCAATAAAGAGACAACCATAAGGCTTCTGCCAGTTGCCGATAACTTCAACAAAACATGATCATCTTATACAACAACTTATATCTCATCATGTCTTGACCATATCACATCACAACATGCCCTGCAAAAAAAAGTTAGACATCCTCTACTTTGTTGTTGCAAGTTTTACGTGGCTGCTACGGGCTGAGCAAGAACCGTTCTTACCTACGCATCAAAAAACCACAACGATAGTTTGTCAAGTTGGTGCTGTTTTAACCTTCGCAAGGACTGGGCGTAGCCACACTCGGTTCAACTAAAGTTGGAGAAACTGTCACCTGCTAGCCACCTTTGTGCAAAGCACGTCGGGAGAACCGGTCTCGCGTAAGCGTACGCGTAATGTCGGTCTGGGTCGCTTCATCCAACAATACCGCCAAACCAAAGTATGACATGCTGGTAAGCAGTATGACTTATATCGCCCACAACTCACTTGTGTTCTACTCGTGCATATAACATCAACACATAAAACCTAGGCTCGGATGCCACTGTTGGGGAATGCAGTAATTTCAAAATTTTCCTACGCACACGCAAGATCATGGTGATGCATAGCAACGAGAGGGGAGAGTGTTGTCTACGTACCCACGCAGACCGACTGCGGAAGCGTTGACGCAACGTAGAGGAAGTAGTCGTACGTCTTCCCGATCCGACCGATCCAAGCACCGTTACTCCGGCACCTCCGAGTTCTTAGCACACGTACAGCTCGATAACGATCCCCGGGCTCCGATCCAGCAAAGCGTTGGGGAGGAGTTCCATCAGCACGACGGCGTGGTGACGATCTTGATGTTCTACCGTCGCAGGGCTTCGCCTAACCACTGCTACAATATAATCGAGGTGGAATATGGTGGCAGGGGGCACCGCACACGGCTAAGGAACGATATCAATGATCAAATTGTTTCTCTAGGGGTGTCCCCTGCCTCCGTATATAAAGGATCCAAGGGGGAGGGGGCGGCCGGCCAGGAGGAGGGCGCAGGAGGAGTCCTACTCCTACCGGGAGTAGGACTCCCCCCCAATCCTAGTTGGAATAGGATTCCCCGAGGGGGAAAGAGAGAGAGGGGGGCCGGCCACCTCTCCTTGTCCTAATAGGACTAGGGGAGGGGGGAGGCGCGTGGCCCACCTTGGGCTGCCCCTTTCTCCTTTCCACTAAAGCCCACTAAGGCCCATACAGCTCCCGGGGGGTTCCGGTAACCTCCCGGTACTCCGGTAAAATACCGATTTCACCCGGAACACTTCCGATATCCAATCATAGGCTTCCAATATATCAATCTTTATGTCTCGACCATTTCGACACTCCTCGTCATGTCCGTGATCACATCCAGGACTCGGAACTAACTTCGGTACATCAAAATGCATAAACTCATAATAACTGTCATCGTAACGTTAAGCGTGCGGACCCTACGGTTCGAGAATAATGCAGACATGACTGAGACACATCTCCGGTCAATAACCAATAGCGGGACCTGGATGCCCATATTGGCTCCTACATATTCTACGAAGATCTTTATCGGTCAGACCGCATAACAACATACGTTGTTCCCTTTGTCATCGGTATGTTACTTGCCCGAGATTCGATCGTCGGTATCCAATACCTAGTTCAATCTCGTTACCGGCAAGTCTCTTTACTCGTTCCGTAATACATCATCTCGCAACTAACTCATTGGCTGCAGATGCTTGCAAGGCTTATGTGATGTGCATTACCGAGAGGGCCCAGAGATACCTCTCCGACAATCGGAGTGACAAATCCTAATCTCGAAATACGCCAACCCAACATCTACCTTTGGAGACACATGTAGAGCTCCTTTATAATCACCCAGTTACGTTGTGACGTTTGGTAGCACACAAAGTGTTCCTCCGGTAAACGGGAGTTGCATAATCTCATAGTCATAGGAACATGTATAAGTCATGAAGAAAGCAATAGCAACATACTAAACGATCGGGTGCTAAGCTAATGAAATGGGTCATGTCAATCAGATCATTCAACTAAATGATGTGACCTTGTTAATCAAATAACAACACCTTGTTCATGGTTAGGAAACATAACCATCTTTGATTAACGAGCTAGTCAAGTAGAGGCATACTAGTGACACTAAGTTTGTCTATGTATTCGCACATGTATTATGTTTCCGGTTAATACAATTCTAGCATGAATAATAAACATTTATCATGATATAAGGAAATAAATAATAACTTTATTATTGCCTCTAGGGCATATGTCCTTCACCTATTACCAATCGGATCTGAATCTCAGGCAGATATGATGGTTGGAACATTCCCAACAGTTGCATCTTGTTCCCAGCTTGCACCGCCATTGTGCCAATCCCCCATGGGCTGCCCTTCTCGGTAGTTGTTTTCCAATATCATCTTCAAAAGTGGACTTACCATGGATTCCCTCCACCTCCGATGATAAGCAAATCATCCCTTGCGTTGTCTTCAACAAGGTAGTCCACATCATCCATTCTAGTCCGAGTATACCATCCCTTAGTACTCCGCCAAACGATTGTTGTGATTGCCTTAGGCTGGTATAAAGAGTTCCAATGATCTCAGAATCAAAAGTAATTCTTTTTGCCACTTAAGGGAATGTTTCGGTGAGTCACCTTCCCTGAGGTGTCCCGTTATGGAATCGTGGTAATTATCTCCTCGCTACTTTGAACCCATCCGCCATCTTCTTAAGCGTGGAATAGTTGCCTACCAAATCGAACTTCACCATCCGTTACTATCCATCCGTCTTGATGTATTTTTTGTGTCCCAACTCAAGAGATGTGTCAACGTCTCGCTCCATGAGTTGATCTTGAGTGCTCGTTCTTCGAGGAAATCGTTTCATGTAGAGTTTCCTTCTGTCGTCGTCGTGTTGGATGAAGATCTCGAAAGTAAAGACGTCAAGGTTAATTGAAGCAGTGAATCAACATCCTCGAGAAAGACATCTGGATCGTGAAGATTGTGTTAGCTTGTGTCCCTCTGTCTTCTTACCTCACGTCTTGAATCTCGGGACGAGATTCTTGTTTAGTAGGGGAGAGTTGTAACATCCCTAGCCTTGCTATGCACTTGGACTAGCTTGGTTATTGCATCATGTCTAAATCTCTTTTAAACTTGAAATGGGGATTGTTCAAACCCTAGCACTAAATCAATCCATCTAGGCTTGATTAAAATCTTTTTCAATAAACCCAAAATGTCCCTAAGAAAAGTTCATGATTTCTGGTTAAGGTGAAAACATCTCCCAAAAATGATGAAAATATTTTTAGGTCATCTTTGGATTTTTTAATTAACACAAAAGTATTTGAATTGGAGCCGTTTAAATGCTATATATATATATTTTAAATGGTCCAAATATTCTGAAGTTATTTGTGGAGCCCTGAAATAATTCAGTTAACCTCTAAAATAATTTTCAGAATTATCTAAAATGATTTAGTTCCTAAACTAAATAAGAACAAAGAAAACAAAATAGTAAAAGAAAAATAGGAAAAGGAAAAGGCTTACCCGGCCTTACCTGGCAGCCCAGCTGGCATGGCACTGTTGGCCCAGCCCACCAGGGGCAAGGTTGTCTTCAACCTTGTGCCCACTGGCAGCCAGCGCACGCACCCGACCGCGCCACCTCCTGCTTCGCCGTGTCGCGCTCCCCGTCAACCCAATCCCGCGCCTGGAGACGCCTCGAAGCCCCTCTCTCCTCTCCCTCACTCGCTGCACTCTCTCCCTCTCTCCCCCCGAACGCCCTCCCACTCCTCTGTTCTCCTCGCCGAACACGCCCACCGCCGCCGATGAGCATCACCGCGGCCATCGCCTCTCCCTCGTCCCCTCGATCAGCCCAGAAGCACCGCCGCGTCCTCCTCGTCCTCCCAATCGAGCTACGGGACGCCGGGAGGCCCTGCTTCATCGTCATCATGGTCATCTTCAACCTTGGGCACCCGAGCCCCTCGCCGTCGATTAGCGCGTCAAGGACGTCCCTGAGCCCACTGACCTACTGCGCCGCCTCCCTGTGAGCTCCTGCTCCCAACCCCTCTCTCCCCGCCGTCTAATCCCTCCTCTAGCCCCTCTGGCCACCGCGGCCGAAGCTTGCCGCCGCCACAGCCGACGAGCTCCATGCTCCCGAGCTCATCCGCTCGCCCGAGCATCACCAGCGTGCTCGCCGCGCTCCTGTGAACCTGCAGCACCCACCCGTTCGATCTGCCGTGCCCCCTAGCGCCGAACCGAACATGCCCAAACTCCGGCCGCCGCCTAGCTCCTCGCCGCCGCCTACTCCGGCCATACCAGCCTCCGGCGTCCGGCCTTCTGGATGCGCCGCACTCACTGCTGCCATTAAACGCAAATGGCGAGGCAAATGGTCGCCCGTAGCTCAATCTCGCAGCGTCTCCATCATCAGTTTTGGTCGCCGCCGGCCGAACTCCGGCGATGTCGACGTGGCCCATCACTACTCACTAATGACCCTGCTAATTAACCCCCTGACCCACTTACATATGGTCCCCACCTAATGCTTGGTATGCGTTGTTGAAACATGGGTCCCACTGTCAGGTTTGACTCTGGTTATGCGTTGTTGACCTGCTGAGGTCAGCATGACCTAATGCTGATGCAATAAGTCTTTTTCTGGATTAAACTTAATTCAGGAAATTGCAGAAAATGCTCTAAACTTCAAAATTTCATAGTAATTCAACCATAACTCCAAATGAAAAGTTTTATATATGAAAAATTATTAGAAAAATTCAAGGAATCCATCTGTACCATTTTCATGCATGTTTGAACAATGTTTGTCCTCTGTTTTGGAAAAAACAAATAAAGGGCATTTAAATAATCATATATGGAGTTGGAATTTGAATCATGTATTCAAACCAACTTCATTTAAATCATAGCTAGATGCATTAGCTCAAAACACATTCATATTGCCATGTCATAGAATGCATCATATTGTTGCATATCGTCATGTGTTGATTGTGTTCTTTCTCAGTTGCCCGTGTTTGTTCCCTCCCGGTAGACGTGTACCGACGACGAGAACGATGACACCGTTGAATTGTGTTCCTCTTCAAAAGTGTCAGGAAAGCAAAACCCCCTTGTTCATTCTGATACAATCCCACTCTCTCGCTCCTGCTCTCTTTTACTGCATTAAGGACAACACCGATTCAACTGTTACATGTTGCGGTAGTTGAACCCCTTTCCTCTGCATGACCTGTCATTGCCATAGTAAATAGATGAAACCCACTAGCATGAATAGGAGTTGTTTGAGAGCTGATGTGCCTACTCATTCATGCTTGTTGTCATTGTAATGCCCTCGATGCGGCTATATCTCCTACGTGTCGAAGCACGTCTTAGAGGCATAACCGCATTGAAAGCAATGTCGCAAGTAAGGCAATCTTCACAACATCCCATGTAATATAGATAATAAAAGGGGAAGGTACATAGTTGGCTTACACTCACCACGTCAAACAAAGTACATAAATAGCATTACATCATCCAATCACTCATGGCCCGACTATGGTGCCAAAATAAAAGATCAACCCAACATGCGACATGGTCCCGATCGCCCCAACTGGGCTCCACTACTGATCATCAGGGAAAGACACATAGTAACGGCGTGAGTCCTCGTCGAACTCCCACTTGAGCTCAAGCGCGTCATCTAGAACGGAGTCATCAGGTCATGCATCTGGTTTGGAAGTAATCTGTGAGTCATAGGGACTCAGCAATCTCGCACCCTCGCGATCAAGACTATTTAAGCTTATAGGTAAGGCAAGGTAATATGTGGAGCTGCAGCAAGCGACTAGCATATATGGTGGCTAACCTGTTCGCAAAAGAGAGCGAGAAGAGAAGGCAAAGCACGAATGAATAACTAAAGAACATCTTGCGACAAGCATTACTCCAACACCGTGTTCACATCCCGGACTCCGCCGAGAAGAGACCATCATGGTAACTCACACAGTTGATTCATTTTAATTAAGTTAAGGTTCAAGTTATCTACAACTGGACATTAACAAATCCCCATCTGCCCATAACCGCGGGCACGGCTTTCGAAACTTCAAAACCCTGCAGGGGAGTCCCAACTTAGCCCATGACAAGCTCTCACGGTCAACGAAGGATATACCTTCTCCCGAGACATTCCAATCAGACTCGGTATCCTGGTTCTACAAGACAACTCCGACGATGGTAAAACAAGTCCAGCAACACCACCCGCTGTGCCGAAAAATCCCGATAGGAGCTGCACATATCTCGTTCTCAGGGCACACCGGATAAGCTAGGCGTACGGGAGCCAACGTAACCCAAGTTGCCAAGGGACGGCCCCGCACGGTGCTCTAGGTTGGACCAACGCTCAGAGGAGCACTGGCCCGGGGGTTTAAAATAAAGATGACCCTTGAGTCCACGAAACCCAAGGGAAAAGGCTAGGTGGCAAATGGTAAAACCAAGGTTGGGCATTGCTGGAGGAGTTTTATTCAAGGCGGGCTGTCAAGGGGTTCCCATTATCACCCAACCGCGTAAGGAACGCAAAATCCGGGAACATAACACCGATATGACGGAAACTAGGGCGGCAAGAGTGGAACAAAACACTAGGCGAGAGGCCGATCCTTCCACCCTTAACCAAGTATATAGATGCATTAAGATAACAAGATCATATAATGATATCCCAACAAGTAAACAATGTTCCAACAAGGAACGGTCTCCAATGTTCACCTGCAACTAGCAACGCTATAAGAGGTGCTGAGCAAAGCGCTAAAATAGCCAATCAACGGTTTGCTAGGACATGGTGGGTTAGAGGTTTGACATGGCAATTTGGGAGACATGATAAGCAAGTGGTAGGCATCGTAGCATAGGCATAGCAAAAGAGCGAGCATCTAGCAAAGCAAAGATAGAAGTGATTTCGAGGGTATGATCATCTTGCCTGCAAAGTTGTCATAGTTGACTGGATCCTCAAAAGCAAACTCAACGGGCTCCTCGTTAGCGAACTCGTCTCCTGGCTCTACCCAAACAAGACAAACAAGCAAAAAGGACACAATCAACCACGTGCAAAGCTCAAACACATGATGCAAACATGGTATGGTATGCGGGATGTGATATGTGATGCATATGCAAGATTTGACAAGGAATGAATGAACCTGGCCTCAACTTGGAAATAGAAGAGTGACACTGGAAAGGTGAGGTGATTTCTCTTGAAAACGATATAAAGAACACCGGAATCAGAGACACGGTTTGGAAATGGCAAGCAAATCAAATATGGCACCGGTCTGCGATATACAACAAGTAGCCATCTAAATGCAACAAGACAAACATGCTACAACACCCAAACATGGCAACAAAATACATGGATGGGATCCACTCATGATGCTTAACAAAAGACGAACACTGAGCTACATCCAATTCATCCATTAACAGGTTCAAACAAGCATGGCAAAAGTGCAATTGGTAAACAGATCTCAGACTTAGTGAAATTAACACTTGTCTGGAATTTCAGATCAGGTAGCACACTTTGGAGCATGAAAACTATAAGCTACAGGAACTTAACATGGCAAAGTAAGGTATGGCATGGAGCTACTCAAAGCGATTAACAAAAGTCCCTTAGTGACCTTGAGCCAAAAGGGATCAGAAAATACAATTGCAAGCATGTGAACATGGCAAAAACTTAAACAGATCACAGACTTAGTGAAAACTGGAGCATGCAAAACAGATATCAAGTAGGCATGTTTACGAGCTCGATGCCCTCACTAAAGAGCAAGTCATGACAATCTAAGAATACACCCATAAAGAATACACATTATAAAAGATAGAAATGGCAAGAACAATAACATAGCATGCACGGATCAACTACAACATCCTCGGCAAAATCGCTAACAAGTAGACAATCTGACCAGATTCACGAAATAGCAAAAGTAGAGCTCGATTGACTCAAGTTAGGATGCTCCATAATTGCAAACAAAGACATGGATGGATAGAGCACTACAAGATTAACAAATCATCCTTATTGATCATCCTCAAAAGAGGCACGGATCACTAGGAAACAACATGAACATATGGCATATTGATAAAAATAGATCAAGGACTTAGTGGAATTGCTAAGTCCCTGAAATCAGCATTAACGAATGCACCACTTTGCAAGCTTGTGCTAGTCACCAAACAAATCACAAAAATATATGGATGGCACCTCTGGAAAGATGACAAAGCATATAACAAAACATATGTAGAGCTCAGGGGCACATCATGCACACATTAATCATGGAAAAAAATAACAAATAGCTATTTGGAGCAGCAGATCTGACAATTAACTCAACTAGCAATCTTCCAACAGCATTTCGGGCACCAAGATGAACTCAAATGAAAATGATGCAATGAGATGAAATGATGTTCTCTCTGAGTCGAACATTTTGATATGCTATACACCCAAAACGGATCTACGGATGAGGAGATATAGCATGATGGAAAACGCAAATTATTAGGATTACGGGAGGAAAGTCAACCGAGGCAATTATCCCAGATCTAGATCCGGATCGGGGTACTGTTCATGCGCGCCTCCCGAGGATCGACGGCACCGGAGCTCGATTCGCTGGAGATGGAAGCGGGCAGCCGGGGGAGGCGCGGGCGTGGAGGAGGCGGCGGTTGGCGGCGCCGGCCGACAAGGGGCGAGGCGCGGGCGTGCTCGAATGCAAAATGGACAACGGGGAAAATGCTCGGATGCATGAGATGAACACGTATGCAAATGCAATGCACACGATGACATGATAAGAGATGCATGACAACGACAACAACACACGGAGACAAAAACCCGAACCCGAGGAAATAAAATAACTTAACGCCGAAAACGGCAAGAGTTGGATTACATATTAGGTAAATCTTATCCGGGGTGTTACAACACTCCACCACTATGAAAGGATCTCGTCCCGAGATCTAGGGCTGGAAGAATGCCGGGTACTCAGAACGGAGGTGATCCTCGCGTTCCCAGGTGGCTTCACGGTCGGAATGGTGTGAACACTTGACTTTGAGGAATTTGATTGACTTATTGCGAGTCTTGCGTTCAGTCTCTTCAAGAATAGCAACGGGGTGCTCACGATAAGAGAGATCTTCTTGGAGATCAATGTCTTTGAAGTTGACGGTGCGTTCAGGAGTCTTGAAGCACTTGCGGAGCTGAGAGACATGGAACACGTCATGCACATTTGCAAAGTTTGAAGGAAGCTCGAGTTGATAGGCGAGATCGTCTCTCTTGCTGACGATCTTGAAAGGTCCCACGTATCTAGGGGCAAGCTTCCCTTTGATACCGAAGTGACAAGTACTTTTCATAGGAGAGACGCGGAGGTAAACATGATCTCCGATCTCGAAAGCCAAATCACGGTGCTTACTATCATAGTAGCTCTTCTGCCGCGATTGCGCTGCTTTGAGGTTATCTTGAATTACTTTGCACATTTCCTCTGCCTCTGTGATTAAGTCATTTCCCAGAAGTTGACGTTCACCGGTTTCAGACCAGTTGAGAGGGGTACGGCACTTCCTGCCATACAGGATTTTGAATGGGGCCTTGCCCGAACTTGCTTGAAAACTTTTGTTGTAGGAGAATTCAGCATATGGAAGACAATCTTCCCACTTCATGCCGAAGGAGATCACACAAGCCCTGAGCATATCTTCAAGAATCTGGTTGACACGCTCGACTTGACCGCTAGTTTGAGGATGGAAAGTTGTGCTGAAGCGGATGTTGGTGCCCATGGCCTTCTGAAAAGAATCCCAAAACTTGGAGGTAAGGATGCTGCCATGGTCTGAAGAGATCACCTGTGGAACACCGTGCAGCGAGAAAATCCGAGAGGTATACAGCTCCGCCAATTGAGCTGCAGTGATTGACTCTTTGATAGGCAGAAAGTGAGCCCCTTTAGTGAGTTTGTCAATGACAAGAATATAACATCATTGCCACGCTTGGACTTTGGAAACCCAATCATGAAGTCCATCTCAATGTGGTCAAACTTCCATTCTGGAATGGCAAGAGGTTGGAGGAGACCAGCTGGCCTTTGGTGTTCTGCCTTCACTCTTTTGCAGACATCACATTCATTCACGAACTGAGCAATCTCGCGCTTCATTCGAGTCCACCAATAAGCCTGCTTGAGGTCCTGATACATCTTCGTGCTCCCAGGGTGTATGGAGAGGAGTGAATTGTGAGCCTCGTTCATGATCACTTTACGAAGGTCACCTTTGGGCACAACTATACGATCCTCGAAGAAGAGAGTATCCTTGTCATGAAGGCGGTAGCACTTGTACTTGGGTTGACTCTTGGCAATCCCAATCTTCACCTTCTTCACCATAGCATCAAGAAGTTGAGCTTGGCGAATCTGGTCTTCCAAGGTAGGAGAGACTTGACGGTTGCCGAGGAAACCTTGTGGAACAACTTGCAGATTGAGTTTGCGGAAAGCTTCAAAAACCTCGGGTTGATAAGGCTTGAGAATCAGACTGTTGCAATAAGCCTTCCTGCTCAATGCGTCAGCAATCACATTGGCCTTGCCTGGAGTATACTCGATACTTGGATTATACTCTTGAATCATTTCGACCCACCGAGTTTTCCTAAGGTTGAGATTAGGCTAAGTGAAGATGTACTTGAGACTCTTGTGGTCAGTGAAGATGTCCACTTTTCTTCCCAATAAGAGATGTCTCCAAGTCAAAAGAGCATGCACAACTGCCGCCAACTCGAGGTCATGAGTGGGGTAGTTCTTCTCGTTGGGCTTCAACTGGCGAGAGGTATAAGCCACAACTTTCTTCTCTTGCATCAACACTGCACCAAGACCTTGGAGAGAGGCATCGCAGAAGACCTCGAACGGTTTGGATTCATCAGGAGGAGTCAGAACTGGAGCAGTGACCAATTTCTCTTTCAAAGTGTTGAAAGCAATTTCACATTCCGGAGACCAAACATACTTGACGTGCTTCTGGAGAAGATTTGAGAGAGGCTTCGCGATCTTAGAAAAGTTCTCAACGAACCTTTGACAGTAGCTTGCGAGACCGAGGAAGCTACGGAGTTGCTTCACGTTCTGAGGCGGTTCCCAATTCACAATTGCAGACACCTTCTCAGGATTCACCGCAATGCCCTTGGCAGAGATGATATGCCCAATATAAAGAACCTCATCGAGCCAAAATTCGCACTTTGAGAACTTGGCGTAGAACTGGTGTTCCCTGAGCTTATCAAGCACCAAACACAAGTGATTGGCATGATCTTCCTTGTTCTTCGGAAAGACCAGAATGTTGTCGAGATAGACCAAAACGAAGTCATTGGTGTAGGCGTTGAAGATGAAGTTCATCATGCGAGAGAAAGTCGGAGGAGAGTTGACGAGGCCAAAAGACATGACAGTGTATTCATATGAACCATAGCTTGTTCTGAAAGCCGTCTTGGGAATATCTTGCTCATGGATTCGAATCTGGTGATAACCCATACGGAGATCAAGCTTGGAGAATACTTGGGCACCTTTGAGTTGTTCGAACAGCTCGTTGTTGTTGGGAAGTGGGTACTTGTTCTTGATAGTCTTCTTGTTCAATGGACGGTAGTCAACACAAAGTTGGTCCGTTCCATCCTTCTTCTTCACAAAGAGTACTCCACAACCCCACGGAGAGGAACTAGGTCGGATGAAACCCATTCGCTCTTGAATATCGAGTTGCTTGTTCAGCTCCTTCAATTCTTCAGGTCCGAGCTTGTAAGGATGCTTGCAAACCGGTTCCGTGCCAGGCTCAAGATCGATGACGAATTCAACTGGCCGGTGCGGAGGCATTCCTGGAAGCTCTTCTAGAAAGACGTCTTGATATTCGCAAATGACTGGAATTTGTGAGATGGCATCCAGTTCACCCTTCTCATTGAGAGAAAACAGACAGATTGTATCGTCATTAGCGGCAAAGACAATTACATCCTCAGATGAATGAGTGAATTGAATCTGCCTGGCAGCACAATCAAGCTGAGCCTTGTTCTTAGAAAGCCAATCCATTCCGAGAATAAGATCAATATCCGAGTTACCAAGGACCATTGGAGAAGCCAGAAACTTGAAATCACCCATCATGATAGAAACATCCGGGACTATTGAAGTAGCCCTCATAGACTTAGTCGGAGAAACCACTCCCATAGGTTTACCCAACATTTGCGAAACGAAGTCATGCTTGGAAAAAATGATCTTGACATGAAACAATGCGATGCACCAGTGTCAAAAAGAACTTCTGCGGGAAAAGAGTTAACTGGAAAGTTACCCATGATGACATCTGACGAGTCCTCTGCCTGAGCTGCATTCAGCAAGTTAACCTTGGCGTGCTTGGGGTTATGCTTGACCATAGCTGTACTTGCTGATCTCACAGGAGGAGGAGGGAGACGCCTATGATTGAAGCATTTGTTGGCATAGTGACCCTTCTGTTGGCACTTGTTGCACGTGACCTCTTAAAGCAGACGGTGATACGGAGCACTCGATCTTGGAGCTTGAGACGAAGTCTTGTTCTGAAAGCCAGGGTTGGGTGGGTGGGAAAATCCACTACCACCTTTGCTCTTCTAATACGGCTGACGGAACGGAGGAGGAGGAAGCCAATACTTCTGCTACTTGGCCACTTGAGTAGAGGAAGGAGTAGCATCTCTGACTCGCTTCTTGGAAGCATCACACTTCAGTTGAGCAGCCTCTTGCTTCAATGCCATGTTGTAGAACTCATCGTACCTCAAGGGATCAAAGAGAACAAGAGCTAGCTGAATTTCTTCTCTGAGACCACCCCGGAACTGGTATATCATGCTCTTCTCGTCAGGGACGTCCTGCTTAGCAAAGCGGGCGAGCTTCTGAAACAACTTGTTGTAGTCATAGACAGACATAGAGCCTTGCTTCAGGTTGTGGAATTCCTCATGCTTGCTTTCAACCACGCTCTGAGGAATATGATGTGCTTTGAAGTCTTGACGGAATTCATCCCAGGTAATCACACGGCCTCCTCTGGAATCCTTGTACTGCTGGAACCATTCTGCAGCTTGGTCTTTGAGTTGGAAGGAAGCGAACTTGACAAAGTCCTCAGGCCTGACGTTACTGCACTCGAAATGCTTGCATAAGTCCACGAGCCAATCGTCAGCATCAGTTGCCTCAACACAATTGCTGAAGGTCTTTGGCCCATTAGCAAGGAACTGGTTGAGTGTAGCAAAGTGATTCTGATTGTTGCCTTGGTTGCCTTGGTTCGCTTGGTTGCGCTCTTGAAGAATTTGCATGATCAACTGCGTGTTTGCCTTGGTTGCGGCCATCACAGCTTGCCAAGCCTCCGGAGGAGGGGAAGGTGGTGGCGGATCAGGATTCGGAGTCGTGCGCGTTGGAGGAGCCATCCTGAAGAGGTTGACATCCATTAGCACATTGATAGACAAATATTGAAGCTGAATCCAACGAAATGAAATTGAAACATATCGCCTTCACATCCGAACAAAATGAACGAATGCATTCCAATTGAAATGGTCACATATCCATAAATTGAGAAGCCACTTAGAATTTAGGTAGAGGAATAAATCAACAAGGTACGGAACAAGAACGAATACTCGGTAAGAAATCCCAATCTCATACCAAATATCCATGGAAGAAGAGCTAGAGCTACAAGAATTCCCACCTATGAAACTCCCGAACCTTTCCGGTTATGCAATCAGGTGTTGGGGATACAGGGGAAGCATAATATCTCACCCAAATCTAGCAAATCCTACATCCAGCTGTATCCATCCTTCAATACATAACCGAGAAAACTTCAGAAACCATCTACCTCAACCTTCGAAAAGCATCCGTTATACAAGTTATGGCAATACTCCCGAACTCCCGCCCCAGTACTGGGCGGCGTCGAGGTTATCTCACCAACAACTGCATAAAAGAGATTTTCGATATCGGCGTACTAAACTCAGGTATTCCAGAACTGCAACGATAAAATTGTGACGACAACACCTCGGAGCTCAACTCCCCGGGACACTGCCACAACCCCTAAGTGAATGGAGGCACCAAGAACAATGTTCTCGTCACAAATCCATCGGAACGATTCCAAGATACCCGCGTGATCCTAAAAAAATTTTAGTGAAATTTGAGAAGAGAAGAGTCAAAACTCTACGTCAGGATGCCTTACCAGAGCGATGAAGGGACTGGGGAGTAAAAAGAATTCCAAAACTCTCCGATATATAATTCCTAATGACTCAAAACATTTTTTCTAGACTCAACAACGGCTGCTAAAAACGATCAATCGGTGGGGGCTCCTAAGGTCGGGGAAGGCTTTGATTACCAACTTGTAACGCCCTCGATGCGGCTATATCTCCTACGTGTCGAAGCACGACTTAGAGGCATAACCGCATTGAAAGCAATGTCGCAAGTAAGGCAATCTTCACAACATCCCATGTAATATAGATAATAAAAGGGGAAGGTACATAGTTGGCTTACACTCGCCACGTCAAGCAAAGTACATAAATAGCATTACATCATCCAATCACTCATGGCCCGATTACGGTGCCAAAATAAAAGATCAACCCAACATGTGACATGGTCCCGATCGCCCCAACTGGGCTCCACTACTGATCATCAGGGAAAGACACATAGTAATGGTGTGAGTCCTCGTCGAACTCCCACTTGAGCTCAAGCGCGTCATCTGGAACGGAGTCATCAGGCCCTGCATCTGGTTTGGAAGTAATTTGTGAGTCACAGGGACTTAGCAATCTCGCACCCTTGCGATCAAGACTATTTAAGCTTATAGGTAAGGCAAGGTAATATGTGGAGCTGCAACAAGCGACTAGCATATATGGTGGCTAACCTGTTCGCAAAAGAGAGCGAGAAGAGAAGGAAAAGCACGAACGAATAACTAAAGAACATCCTGCGACAAGCATTACTCCAACACCGTGTTCACTTCCCGGACTCCGCCAAGAAGAGACCATCACGGTAACTCACACAGTTGATTCATTTCAATTAAGTTAAGGTTCAAGTTATCAAAAACCGGACATTAACAAATTCCCATCTTCCCATAACCGTGGGCATGGCTTTCGAAAGTTCAAAACCCTGCAGGGGAGTCCCAACTTAGCCCATGACAAGCTCTCATGGTCAACGAAGGATATACCTTCTCCCGAGACATTCCGATCAGACTCGGCATCCCGGTTCTACAAGACAACTCCGACGATGGTAAAACAAGTCCAGCAACACCACCTGCTGTGCCGACAAATCCCGATAGGAGCTGCACATATCTCGTTCTCAGGGCACACAGGATAAGCTAAGCGTACGGGAGCCAACGTAACCCAAGTTGCCAAGGGACGGCCCCGCACGGTGCTCTAGGTTGGACCAACGCTCAGAGGAGCACTGGCCCGGGGGTTTAAAATAAAGATGACCCTTGAGTCTGCGAAACCCAAGGGAAAAGGCTAGGTGGCAAATGGTAAAACCAAGGTTGGGCATTGCTGGAGGAGTTTTATTCAAGGCGGACTGTCAAGGGGTTCCCATTATCACCCAACCGTGTAAGGAACGCAAAATCCGGGAACATAACACCGATATGACGGAAACTAGTGTCGGCGTTTTGGGAACGGGGGTCCCAAGACTTGCCTGCCTGCGGCCTGCGGCTTGGCTCAAAGGGGGGCCCAGCATGGCCCATCTTCATCAACACAGACCCAAGACCCTCGCGAGGGGCAAAGCCTCGCGGGGCGGACGATACGGAGCTTCCTCAGGCACGGCCTCACCAGGCTGGCTCATGAGGAGGCGGAGAGATCAAGGCGGGGTACCTCACGAGGTGCCCATGACGCAAGCCATGATGACCAAGGGCGCCAGGCGGGCGCCAGCCCGCGTTGTGTCCTCCTTTCCCCTTTGGTGCAAAGGGGGCAAGCGCAGCCGCGGAGTACCGAGGCATCAGGCAAAGGTTGCCATTTCGGTGCAACAAGACCAAGACCAGGAGGACTCCAAGATGGAGGTCATCGTGGAGCCCAAGACGGCGTCACCACCAGAGCTTTGTGCAGGCGAGGACCAACTTTAGACAGGATAAGTGTACGAGATGTTCCCCTTAAAAATGGCCAATTGTTGGTGCCCTTCCCGCTCAATATTTGGGAAGAGGCCCAGGGCCATTGCCTATAAATAGGACTAGCCACCCACAGGGGGTTGAGGTGAAGGTGGGAGATCGAGATCGAGGATCAAGGATCGGATCGAAATCAGAGAGAGAGAAGGGTGACTGAACTCCTCCTAGCAGTTCATCCCCCCAGCAAAGAACAGACCCTCGCGAGGCTGTTCTTCCTTGTATTGTTCATCATCATCAGCCCAAGAGGCAATCCACCACACCACACACTGGAGTAGGGTATTACACCACAACGGTGGCCCGAACCAGTATAAACCCTGTGTCTCTTGTGTTGTTCCTTCCATAGCTTAGATCTTAGCGAGGCGGAGGGTTGCAGGTAGGTAGGAGGCGAAATCTCTGCGCGCACCCCAGTGTTCGAACCTCAAGGGTCTGCCGGAACCCGAAATCCAACATTTGGCGCGCCAGGTAGGGGTGCGCCGGAATTCGTCTTCCACCACCCCGTTCTCCTCCGACCATCGCGCCCATGTCTGACGCTCGTCGGGCCTGCGCCGAGCGCAGGGCCGCTCTCGCTTCCCGCGTCGCCAAGACGGCTCCTGTAGGCGGGCGTCCTCGCCGTTCCCCATCACCTGCCGTCAACGCCGCCACTGGCCCAGCTAGGGACGAGCAGCAAGCATCGTCTCAGCATCCGTCAGTGCGGCAAGACGGCCGCACCGCTACTCCCTCTCTCACCCCAGCTGGTTCTTCGTCCCACGCGCTCCGCGCACCCATGGAGGCTCGAGTTGCGCTCATCGTGGCAAACGAGCTCCTGTGCTACCGTCCCGTCGACGACGTCTACGAAGAATGGCTCGACCGCGTCGCCGAGCTCGTCCGCGCCGCAGGGGGCTCTCCTGCGCCATCCGTTCCGCTGCACCGCACCCTGCCCCGCGCGGGCGACGAGGCTCCGGCGGCGCCCCGGCCGCCTCCTTCTCAAGAAGGCGCCATGGCTCCAAGGCGCGTGGCCCCTGGGCGGAACACGCTCCGTCAGGTGCCAGTGCGGCAAGAGCAGAGCTGCCAAGAAGTCCCTCGCCCGCAAGAAGCTGCCCGGGCGCTCCCTGCTCCAGCACGTCGCGACCATGCTCCTGCTCCCGCACGCCAAGACCCCGCGCTGCTCCCAGCTGCAGCGCGTGGGGACATGCAAGACCAAGCTCTCCGTCACCCAAGGCCTCCCGTGGCCACAGCAGGCTGTCGTGCCTTCACCACCGAGCTACGCAGCGTCGCGTGGCCCGGCAAGTTCAAGCCAGACCTGCCTCCTCGTTACGACGACACGGCCGACCCTGCGGAGTTCCTCCAGCTCTATGAGCTGGGCATCAAAGCTGCCAACGGAGACGAGAAGGTCATGGCGAACTGGTTTCCCATGGCGCTCAAGGACGGGGCCCGCACCTGGCTCCTGAACCTGGCTCTAGGCACGATCTCCTCGTGGGACGAGATGCACACCCGCTTCATCGCCAACTTCCAAGGTACTCGCGACCGGCAACCCGCCGTGAGCGACATGCGCCGCATCAAGCAACAACCCGGGGAGACCCTGCAGAAGTACATCCAGCGCTTCAACAACGCATGCCTCAAGATTCCCAAGGTGACTGAGGAGGCCATCATCTCAGCCTTCTCCGACGGCGTGCGCGATGTCAAGATGAAGGAGGAGCTGGCGATGCATGAAGACCTGTGCACCTCCTTGGAGCTATTCAACTTGGCAACCAAGTGCGCCAGGGCTGAGGAAGGGCGTCTCTCCCTCTGCGAGCTGCCTGCCGCAGACCCGGAAGAGAAGAAGCCCAAGGCCAAGGATGTGAAGCGCAAGGGGGCTGCCGTGCTCGTGGCAGAACCAGACACCAAGCGGCGCAGAGATCTGCCCGAACCTCCCAAGGGAAGTCGATACTGTGTGTACCAAGACCTCCACACCCCCAACACCAACGAATGTCAGGAGCTCCGAGCCGTGCGAGAAGGAAGGATCGGCCGTCGCCCCGACCGCGGTGACCGGGGCTATGGTCGAGGAGGAGGAAGGAATGCAGGACACTGGGAAGACCGTGGCCCGCGCCAAGGGTGGCGCGATCAACCTCGCGAGGATCGCTGGCAAGATCCGCCTCGCGAGGGAGACTGGAGGGATCAGCCTCGCGAGTATCGCCTGCAAGGCAACGCAGGACTCCCTCCGCTGCCGCCGCAGCCAAGGAGAAACGAGGACCGCCACCAGGACGAGGGGGCTGGGGGCTTCCAGGAGCCGCGCGCGATCGCCTGCATCCTGGGCGGGGCTCAAGCCCCAACCTATCAACGCATCTCCAAGCAGTCCGCCCGCGATGTGAATGCAGTCCTCCCCAAGCTCGAAGCCAGGCGCCCTCTCAGGTGGTCGGCATGCGCCATCACGTTCAGCTCAGCAGATCAGCTCAAGTGTGCGGCTACAGCCGGAGTCCTCCCGATGCTTTGTTCCCCAATCATCAGCAACGTGGTGGTCACCAGGACCCTCATCGATGGCGGGGCAGGGCTCAACGTCCTGTCCGTGGAAACATTCAACAATCTCCAAGTGCCCTACAGCCAGCTTCAGCCAAGCAAGCCTTTCTCCAGAGTCACCGACGGCTCCACGGTCCCGATTGGGCAGGTCCGCCTCCCTGTCACCTTCGGGGCACGCGACAACTACCGCACCGAGCTCATCGACTTCGACGTCTCTCACATTCTCCTGCCGTACAACGCCATCCTTGGGTACCCAGCGCTGGCCAAGTTCATGGCCATAACTCACCACGGCTACAACGTCCTCAAGATGCCAGGAAGTGGCGGAGTCATCACAGTGCCCTGTGAAGAGAAGGACGCGGTGTGTTCCCTGGAGCGAGCCTTTCAGGCCGCGTCACTGGAAGATCCGGATTGCGGAAGCAGGAGGCTTCCCGAGACCGCCCCCAAGAAGAAGACATCGTCCGGCCCGGCCCCTCAGGAGGCAGGCCCTGGGCCCGCGCCTGCCCAGGGGGAACCTCCTTCCATCACATAGGAAAGCGCGCCCGGCGCCCTCCTTAGGGAGGGCTCGGGGGCTCTCCCCTGGAGGGCCACCGACCTGGCTAGGGTCACGAGGGAGGTGCTTGTGCACCACATGGAGGCGTGTTTCGAAGCACGTTTCCCTCAAGAAGGAGTAAGGCAAGGAGAGCCAGACCCTCAGGAGTTCGTCAGCAAGGCCATTCAGGAGCTACAGGAGTCAAGAGTCATGAAAGGCGGCCGCCGCCTACCAGTAGTGGCTCCCCATCCAAGCGAGGATGGTGGGCTACGCGTCTGCATCGACATGCCAGGGCTCAATCGAGTCGCCTCTCTGGAGCGCCTCTGGCCCTCGCGAGTGGGGCGCTGCGGAGGTCCACCCCACAGCTACGTTCGCATGCCTTACGGCTTGCCGAACGCGGCTGCCACGTACCAGCGCCTCATGAGGGGCATCATGGAGGCACAAGAGGCCAGGCATTCCGCAGCCCTGGCGGAGATGGAGATGGTCCGCGAGGAGCCATCAGCGCCTCCGGAGCCTCCCGAGGCCCCTAGGCCTGGGGGCTCGTGAGGATCGGCTTCCGCAGTCCACCGAGTCTGCTACACCAACAACCCTTCGTCATCAACATCATTAGGTGACATCTTTCGAGTTCCATTTCCAGCTGGGAGTGCCCCCCCAGGGCTGCATTATTCCCGGGCCGCGTGGGTCCATCCCTGCGGCATGTATCCCTTTTATTTCATGTTGTTAGCTTACTTTGTTGGGGGCGCCCCTCGGGCTGCATCATCCCCAAGTCGCTCGGGCCAGACCCAGCGGCATGTATCCCTTTTGCGTTTATTTCCGGTTATGCATTCGACCCGCCATGCTTGATTATTTGATGCCGGTCCACGGCACCTCTTCTTCTCCATGCCGACCACTTGCACGTTAAAGGGGGGGGGGGACCTGAGCATCACGACTCAGGGCTCTTACTGGCTCTCCAGCCCTCACCCTCTGGCCTTGTCCACGGCATCGCGACCTGGCATACCAGCGACGGCTGAGACCAGCTCGAGGGCCGGGACCCGAGGACGTAGAGTGCCGTCATCTAACCAAATTTGCAGGGACACATCACAAGATAAGGCCCAGTGCCAGGTGCAACTCGCCTAGAGGTAGGGCCCCGTGAGTCCCACGCTGGCTCACGGGTGCCTAGATACACCTCGCCAGGCCCTACCGTGCCAGCCACGTGTCAGGGCGGGGCTGTACATGCCCCAGGGGCTCCTCCCGGAGGGGGGCCCCCTCCCACGTACCAGTGGAAGCAC
Source organism: Triticum urartu (assembly GCF_003073215.2). Taxonomy (NCBI): domain Eukaryota; kingdom Viridiplantae; phylum Streptophyta; class Magnoliopsida; order Poales; family Poaceae; genus Triticum; species Triticum urartu. The sequence continues at coordinate 295,023,302 of NC_053028.1, forward strand.
CATGCTCCGCGCTGGCTGACGACACTGCCGAGGAGCGGCTATGCCCATACACATACGGAAGCGCTCTGCTCCGCGCTGGTGATAAACAACTGAGGGTGGCCCCCGGGCCGCATCAACCTCAGGGAGCCCAGGGCTCAGTGTCTAGCCTCATCGTAACGCCTCCCCTCGGGAGTGCCGCACGAGGGGGCTGGGCACGGGGGCTGCGCCTGGGTCACGCCCAGACGCACGCCGCCCAGCCACGCCCCCCCGGGCCTGGTTCGTCGCGCGTCTCTCCCCGAGCGGAGCCAAGGTACGAAGGCCGTTTGAGCGTCAAGGGGGAATCCTGAGCATCATGACTCAGCAGCCTAACTGGTCACGTAGCCTCTCACTCCTTAGTTCCGAAAGGCTAACGGCGGTTGAGGTATGCGCGCGGCCGGGCTCTACAAACGTAGAATGGTAGATCCACCCACATCATACCTCCCTACTTGTTGTTCATGCACCAAGGGGACTCCTGACTCAGGAGCCTAACTTGTCACGTAGCCCCTCACTCCTTGGTCCCGTCCTGGTTTCCGGTCGGGGCTAACGGCGGCTGAGCTATGCGCGGGGCCGGGCTCTGCCGGCGTAGAACATAAGCAAGTAGGAAGGAAAAGCATAAATCTCAAGGAATTCAAAAGCAAATATTACAGTCCACACTGTTATCTCAATGCCAAACGCAAGTTTAAATGCCTCCCCGAGGCATGATACATGTGCAGGAATTAAAGGCAGGACAGGAGCCACAACGGAGTCACTTGTCGGCAGAGGAGCAACGCGGAGTGGGTTCACCTCATGGAGCAGTGGGGTCGGCAGCGCCTTGCTTCGGCTTGGTGTTGAAGGCCCGGAACTTCCCCAGCAGAGCCTCCACATGACCCTTCATGGCCTCGGTAGCGGTAGCGGCACGCTCGCCGCTTACTGGCTCCAGCAGGCTGTCGAGGTCGACGCCGGGATCGCGAAGGTAGATGTGGGTGAGGACCCGCGTCAGCGCTGCAGAAGACAAGACACGCGCCTCGGCCTCGGCCGTGGGGCCAAGGCTAAGGGCGACATCTTCAAGAGCATGAACCAGGAAGGGAAGCAGCTTGGCGGGGCCGTCCTCGGCGCCAGCCAGAGGGCTCTCCAGGCCGCTGTCGTAAAGCATCCTCAGCGAGGAGCGAGCCTTCGCCTCCATCTCCATGAAGGCCACGCGGTCCTCGGCAAGAACCAGAGCCTTGTCGTCCAGCTTGGCCTTCCTCGCCCCCAACTCCTACTCCAGCGCACCTAGGCGGTTGCGGCGCTTCCTGAGCTTGACCTCCCTCTCCTTGACGGCCGCCTCACGAGCCTTCACGCCTTCTTCCTGCTCTTGGCGAAGGCAGACCTCTTTCGTGAGCTGGTCCCGCAGGCCTTGCAGCTCGTCCTCCAGCGCCTTGCAGCGACCACGGACGTTGACCACCTCCCCCAGGGCTGCGTCACGAGCAGCCTTTGCCTCGAGGACATCCTGCTTCTCCTCATCGCAAGCCGTCGAGGCCTGGACCAGCGCCGCCCGAATCGAAGCGTCGGATCGAATCCATCCTGAAGCCAGCTCCAAGCGCCCGGCCACCAAGCGAGGGTCGGCGCCAAGAATATCCTGCCGCAGCCGGTCCAGCTCAGCAGCAGCACGATCCAGAATGGCAGGAGGAGTCGGAGAAACAGCAGTCGGTGGAGTAGAAGGAGAAGGCGGCAGCGCGGCCACAACATCCTGAGGCGTAGTCTGCTGCGCCCCAACGGCTGTAGTGGTGGCAGCAGGCAAAGGCACCTCGGGAGTCACTTGGGCCATGGGGGCTGAGCTCGCCCCCGCCGGCTCAGCCAGGCCTCGCGAGGACGACTGGGCAGGAGAAGCCCGTGTGTCGCGGTCACCCTCCTTCGCGGGCAGAGGCGCTGCCACGGATGGAACCTTAGGAGCTCCCTTCGGCTTCTTTGCTGCGGGTGCCAGCCTATCCAAGAGATGCGGACGTCAAGCCTCAGAAGCAGAACAAGAAATAAAGACAAGAATCAAGCGCTTACGGGTCGTCGCCGGTGAGCTCAAGCGGCCTCCGGCCAAATTTGAAGCCCGAAAGCCGGCTAGAAGGGTCAACCTCGGGAAGCTTGGAAGCGGAAGGTGCGTCTGCGGTCCGCCTCGGGGCCGGGGCAGACCTGCGGGAGATCAGCCCGGTCCTGTCCTTCTTCGGGATTGGGGGCAAGCTCCCGCTGTCCTGCTCGTCATCATCCTCGTCGTCATCGCTCGGAGAGAGGCGGAGAACGCGGGACCTGCGCCGGGGAAGGGGAGCCCTCGACTCTCCGTCAGTCGCCTCGGAGTCAGGCCCTTTTTCCCGCTCCCCTCCTTCCTCCTCTTCGCTGGAGTCTTCGGAGGGCACGTCCACCGGTTCCTCAGGAGTTTCCATGGGCACGGGCCCGTCCCCGTTGAAGACGGGCATGGACTCCACTACCTGCTCCCAGTCGTCGCAGAGGAACAAGGGCGTAGGAGCGCCCTCCAACCTCGCCACATCGCCCCCGACCAGAGATTGGAGGACCGCAGCTAGATCTCCGTCGGCCAAGGCCGCGGGGCTCGGATGGGGCCTCCACATCGGAAGTGAGTACTACCGAAGCGGAGCCAGCTGGTGCTCCAAGATTTCCCTCAGCAGCGACGCGCCGGTCAGGTTTGCCGACGCCATGTTGGCCGGCCTCAGATCCGCTTCCATCTTCTCCAACACCAGCTTCGCGTGGGGGTCCGCGAGCTCCGCTCGACCCCAATCGCTGGAGCTCGTGGGTTGCTCCATGGGCAAGATCAGCCGAGGGTGGATGCGCCCAGCATCCTCCAAGACCCACTTGCTCCTGAAGCCCTCAATTCTTTTCCCGGGGTTCAAAATGGCAATGGCGCCACCGTACGCGATGAAGCTCGCGCATGCGGAAGCAGGACCGCGAGAGGTCCGGAGGTAGAAGTAGTGGCGCAGCAAGGCCACTGAGGGCTGCACCCCTACATGAGCCTCGCAGTAATAGGCGAAGATCGCCAGGAGAAGGACGGAGTTGGGGTGGAGATGCAGAGCCAGTAGCTTATAATGGCGGAGGACAGAGAAGAAGAACTCGGAGAAGGGAGGCACCAGGCCAGCAGCAATGGCGCTTACGAAGAACGGATAGAAGGTGCTCCCTTGACCCTCAGGGGTGACGGAGCCGGCCTTGCACACCTTTGCCCCGTCGATGCCCCGCGCCTCCGCCATCCGGCGCAACCGGGCGAGGCTCGCCTCCGACACGTTCGGCGAGTCCAGGGCAGACTAGTACCAAGCTATGGCCGGGGACTGACGAGGCGCCATGACTTCCTAGGTCATGCAGTCGGAGTGGATCTGGCAATTTTGGAGGAAGGAAGGAGAGGCGCAAGAAAGGGGATCTGAGCAGCAACCGGGGAAAGCAAAAAAGCAAAGCCTAGGCGGATGCCGCTCCTTTATCAACTCGCGCGGTTGCTAAGGCGCTCATGTCCGATCAACCGCCACGCGGCGCCCAAGACCGCAGGCTGTTAGGGCCTGCGGCGCTTCGCTCTTGCCCTTTCGCCTCACTGCACGGCCAAGTCCGGGCGCGCCTAGGGCCCGGGGGCTACTGTCAGCGTTCTGGGAACGGGGGTCCCCAGACTTGCCTGCCTGCGGCCTGCGGCGTGGCTCAAAGGGGGCCCCAGCACGGCCCATCTTCATCAACACAGACCCAAGACCCTTGCGAGGGGCCAAGCCTCGCGGGGCGGACGACACGGAGCTTCCTCAGGCACAGCCTCACTAGGCTAGCTCGCGAGAAGGCGGAGAGATCAAGGCAGGGTACCTCACGAGGTGCCCGTGACGCAAGCCATGACGACCAAGGGCGCCAGGCGGGCGCCAGCCCACGCAGTGTCTTCCTTTCCCCTTTGGTGCAAAGGGGGCAAGCGCAGCCGCGGAGTACCGAGGCATCAGGCAAAGGTTGCCATTTCGATGCAACAAGACCAATACCAGGAGGACTGCAAGACGGAGGTCATCGTGGAGCCCAAGACGGCGTCACCACCAGAGCTTTGTGCAGGCGAGGACCAACTTTAGTCAGGATAAGTGTACCAGATGTTCCCCTTCAAAATGGCCAATTGTTGGCGCCCTTCCCGCTCAATATTTGGGAAGAGGCCCGGGGCCATTGCCTATAAATAGGACCAGCCACCCACAGGGGGTTGAGGTGAAGGTGGGAGATCGAGATCGAGGATCAAGGATCGGATCGAAATCAGAGAGAGAAGGGTGACTGAACTCCTCCTAGCATTTCGTCCCCCCAGCAAAGAACAGACCCTCACGAGGCTGTTCTTCCTTGTATTGTTCATCATCATCAGCCCAAGAGGCAATCCACCACACCACACACTGGAGTAGGGTATTACACCACAACGGTGGCCTGAACCAGTATAAACCCTGTGTCTCTTGTGTTGTTCTTTCCATAGCTTAGATCTTAGTGAGGCGGAGGGGTGCAGGTAGGTAGGAGGCGAAATCTCCGTGCGCACCCCAGTGTTCGAACCTCAAGAGTCTGCCGGAACCCGAAATCTGACAACTAGGGCGGCAAGAGTGGAACAAAACACTAGGCGAGAGGCCGAGCCTTCCACCCTTAACCAAGTATATAGATGCATAAAGATAACAAGATAATATAATGATATCCCAACAAGTAAACAATGTTCCAACAAGGAACGGTCTCCAATCTTCACCTGCAACTAGCAATGCTATAAGAGGGGCTGAGCAAAGCGGTAACATAGCCAATCAACGGTTTGCTAGGACATGGTGGGTTAGAGGTTTGACATGGCAATTTGGGAGACATGATAAGCAAGTGGTAGGCATCGTAGCATAGGCATAGCAAAAGAGCGAGCATCTAGCAAAGCAAAGATAGAAGTGATTTCGAGGGTATGATCATCTTGCCTACAAAGTTGTGAGAGTTGACTGGATCCTCGAAAGCAAACTCAACGGGCTCCTCATTAGCGAACTCGTCTCCCGGCTCTACCCAAACAAGACAAACAAGCAAAAAGGACACAATCAACCATTGTGCAAAGCTCAAACACATGATGCAAACATGGTATGCTATGCGGGATGCGATATGTGATGCATATGCAAGATTTGACAAGGAATGAATGAACCTGGCCTCAACTTGGAAATCCAAGTGTGCCACTGGAAAGGTGAGGTGATTTATCTTGAAAACGATATAAAGAACACCGGAATCGGAGACACGGTTTGGAAATGGCAAGCAAATCAAATATGGCACCGGTCTGCGATATACAGCAAGTAGGCATCTAAATGCAACAAGACAAACATGCTACAGCACCCAAACATGGCAACAAAATACATGGCAGGGATCCACTCATTATGCTTAACAAAAGACGGACACTGAGCTACGTCCAATTCATCCATTAACAGGTTCAAACAAGCATGGCAAAAGTGCAATTGGTAAACAAATCTCAGACTTAGTGAAATTAACACTTGTCTGGAATTTCAGATCAGGTAGCACACTTTGGAGCATGAAAATTATAAGCTACAGGAATGTAACATGGTAAAGTAAGGTATGGCATGGAGCTACTCAAAGCGATTAACAAAAGTCCCTTAGTGACCTTGAGCCAAAAGGGATCAGAAAATACAATTGCAAGCATGTGAACATGGCAAAAACTTAAACAGATCACAGACTTTGTGAAAATTGGAGCATGCAAAACAGATATCAAGTAGGCATGTTTACGAGCTCGATGCACTCACTACAGAGCAAGTCATGACAATCTAAGCATACACCCATCAAGAATACACATTATACAAGCTAGACATGGCAATAAAAATAACATAGCATGCACGGATCAACTACAACATCCTCGGCAAAATCGCTAACAAGTAGACAATCTGCCTAGATTCACGAAATAGCGAAAGTACAGCTCGATTGGCTAAATATAGGGTGCTCCATAATTTCAAACAAAGACATGGATCGATAGAGCACTACAAGATTAACAAATCATCCTTATTGATCATCCTCAAAAGAGGAACGGATCACTAGGAAACAACATGAACATATGGCATATTGATAAAAACAGATCAAGGACTTAGTGGAATTGCTAAGTCCCTGAAATCAGCATTAACGAATGCACCACTTTGCAAGCTTGTTCTAGTCACCAAACAAATCAGAAAAATATATGGATGGAACCCCTGGAAAGATGACAAAGCATATAACAAAACATATGTAGAGCTCAGGGGCATATCATGCACGCATTAATCATGGCAAAAATAACAAATAGCTATTTGGAGCAGCAGATCTGACAACTAACTCAAATAGCACTCTTCCAACAGCATTTCGGGCACCAACATGAACTCAAATGAAAATGATGCAATGAGATGAAATGATGTGCTCTCTAAGGCGAACATTTTGATATGGTACACACCCAAAACGGATCTACGGATGAGGAGATATAGCATGATGGAAAACGCAAATTATTAGGATTACGGGAGGAAAGTCAACCGAGGCAATTATCCCAAATCTAGATCCGGATCGGGGTACTATTCATGCGCGCCTCCCGAGGATCGACGGCACCGGAGCTCGATTCGCCGGAGATGGAAGCGGGCGGCCGGAGGAGGCGCGGGCGTGGAGGAGGCGGCGGTTGGTGGCGCCGGCCGACGAGGGGCGAGGCGCGGGCGTGCTGGCAGGCGGTGGGGCGAGCGCCGGTGAGCTGGGGAGGCGGCGAGCTTGTGCCGGCGCGGGGGCGCGTCGGCGGCGGCGACCGGCGACGTGGCTGACCTCGGGGAAGAGGAGGCGGGCGGCGGTGAGAAGCAATGGGCCTCGGGGGCCCGTCCTGGGCCTCCCGGGGCGGTGGCGGCGACGAAGTGGGGCGGCGGCACGGCTAACGGGCGGCTGACACGTGGCGGCGGCACGGGTCGGACAATGTCCGGCCTGGCGATTTAAGTCCGGAGGCGGCGGATGGAGTGGATCTAGGGTTTCAACCGGGATTTCGAATGGGGGAGATATTTATAGGCATAGAGGGAGCTAGGAGTGTCCAAATGAGGTGCGGTTTTCGGCCACGCGGTCGTGATCGAACACTCTAGATGATGGAGAGGGTTTTGGTTGGTTTTGGGCCAAATTGGAAGGGTGTTGGGCTGCAACACACACGAGGCCTTTTCGGTCCCTCGGTTAACCGTTGGAGCATCAAATGAAGTCCAAATGGTACGAAACTTGACAGGCAGTCTACCGGTAGTAAACCAAGGCCGCTTGGCAAGTCTCGGTCCAATCCGGAAATGTTTAACCCCCACACACGAAAGAAAGGTAGAAAAGACCACCGGAGGAGAACGGAGCGCCGGAATGAAAAACAGACAACGGGGAAAATGCTCGGATGCATGAGATGAACACGTATGCGAATGCAATGCACATGATGACATGATAAGAGATGCATGACAACGACAACAACACACGGAGACAAAAACCCGAACCCGAGGAAATAAAATAACTTAATGCCGGAAACGGCAAGAGTTGTATTACATATTAGGTAAATCATATCCGGGGTGTTACAGTCATGCCTGCTACTGCTTAGAGTTGAGTCAGGTCTGATTCATCGGGAATGAATTGGAATGTAGTGAACATGTCCTACCATTGAGAGCTAAGCGTGTGAACACGATTTCGTAAAGGTAGCGGTGAGAGGCCATGTAGGAGTACATGGTGGGTTGTCTCATTGGATCCGTTCTCAGGAACTGAGTTCTGTGTTTGTGATCCATGAACAATTACTACCACACATTGGGTTCCGGTAACTCGGCCCCTCTCGGCTTATTAATCAACTCGATCTCTGTCCAGGAGTTGCAACTAGTTTCTGGTGTTTGTAGGTAGTGTTAGTAGTCTACCAAGTGGCATCCGGTACAGGTGGGCTTGGGACAGACTAGGCACAGTGGCACGGTGTACCAAGTGGAACCCGGATGGTGGGCTTGGGAACCCTGGTCACATCGTTTGGGGCCGTGAGCGACACCCCGGTCGGATCTCCTTGCGGATGGAACCTGAATAGGCGATAAACCTAGACTAGAGACTTGTTGGTTAGTCAGGTCGTGGCCGACTCCCTCGCCCGGCTTCCGCTTGAAGGTTGCCGAGGTACATGACGTGTACAGGATGATAAGTGGCAAGAGCGTGTGTGAAGTAGTACACCACTGCAGGGTTTTCATTATCTATTCGAATAGCCGGATTCCTCGGATATGGAAACTTGGACCCCTTGCAAAGTTCATAGACAAGTGAAAGTGGATACTCTAAAATGCGCAAGATAAGCGTGAGTGCTATGGATGGCGTTCTCATAGGGAGACGGGAGCGGATCCATGGTGGCGTATTGGTATGGTAAATTTGTGGACTCGTGTGGCCACCTCAAAAGAGTTGCTTGCAGTCGTAGTTCAGGTTAGCCACTGAGTCAAAGCTGGCTTGCTGCAGTTAAACTCCACTACCCCTTTGTTGATACCGATGCATATGTAGTTAGTTCTGATGTAAGTCTTGCTGGGTACATTTGTACTCATGTTTTCTTATTTTATGTTTTGCTGAGAGACTTCTGTCTCGCTAGTAGTTCCACATGGACTTCGACGTTTAGCTTGTTACCTCAGCTACAATCTTTTACCCTTGAGAGGGTCTGGTAGATAGTCAGGCTCCTCAGCCTTCTTCATTTTTAGTTGTCTGTACTCAGACAAGTTAAGCTTCCGCATGTGCTTTGACTTGTATGCTCTGAATTTTGGGTCATGAGACCCATGTTTGTAATATCTCACTCCCCGGAGCCTAATGAATAAATACTCTGAGTCGTAGAGTCTTGTTGTGATGCCATGTTGTATTACACATATTGAGCATATTGTGTGCATGATTTAAATGCTTGGTATGTGTGGGATCCGACAACCTAGTTGTTTATCCTTGGTAGCCTCTCTTATGGGGAAATGTAGTCTTGTGCTTCCATGAGCTATAGTAGTCCGCTACAGCCCGGTTCACCGGAGTCCTGCTAGCCCAGCACTACTGCTCCGGAACACTTGACTGACCGTCATGTGATTCACTTCGTTCATGTGTCTGTCCCTTCGGGGAAATGTCACATGGTGACATCCGGAGTCCTGCCTAGCCCAGTGCTACAGCCCGGATTCGCACGCTGCTGACCGACATGCTAGATGTTGATTCATGTATGCCTGTCCCCGTAAGTTAGTGCCATTTTGGGTTCACGACTAGTCATGTCGGCCCGGGTTCTCTGTCATATGGATGCTAGCGACACTATCATATACGTGAGCCAAAAGGCGCAAACGGTCCTGGGCCATGGTAAGGCGACACCCGTGGGAATACCGTGCGTGAGGCCGCAAAGTGATATGAGGTGTTACAGGCTAGATCGGTGTGACTTAGAATCGGGGTCCTGACACTAGCACACCAAGCCACTGATTGATTTGTTGAAGGAAAATGAGTTATTGTGCAAATCCTAGGTCATGCACAATACTTCGTTACCCTAGATGATGGTTCCCCACCTGAACTCGGTAGTGTTTTATTATAAGACTACCATGTGGTCATGCTTGTCTAGGACAGTGTGTTCACATGTGTGTAGCAGAACCAGCTCATGTTTTGGAGCTTGCTATCGTAGTTCATTTTCCCGAGAATCTCGCAATGTCATCTCGTCGATTTGTGCTGCAAACTTTCATTTTTCTTTCTAGATTCGATGAGTCTGGAATATCCTGACACCAACCAGATCTGAATCTCAGGCAGATGTAATGGTTGGAACGTTTTTCCAAGAACTATAATATTGGTCTCACCATAACTGGTAAAGTGGATGTCATGGCCAACACACCCAACCGAAAGACCTATTATTGTAGTATCTTGATTGAGAAAGTTGGCCACCTCCCCATAAGGATTTCGTAGGATTTACTCCCTAGATGTCCCTTATGGATTTTGTGTTCCCGAATTCCGACCTTTACTCGATGTTCTAGATATCAAACCATATCTATGAATGGGATACGCTAGTACATCAAGGAGAACATTAGAAGTGGAGTGCTAAATGTCTCTCGGTCGATCATCAGATTTTGTTTCCTTGGCTTCGCTAAGGAGAAATCTGAGAAGGTTTTATCTCCCTTTGCATCTGCATCGTCCATCACTATTCATCATGGTAGTATGATGTGTTGCCAGGATCCTTGACACGGGTATTGGTAAAACCTTGATGAATATGGAAATGCTCAAGTTCTTGAGGGCACGCACAAGCACTAGGATTTACCGTCGGCATTAAATGGGATCCGCTCTAAGTTTCTTCGGTTATGATAAACCTTTCAAACAGTGGAATCACTCTCGACTGTTGAGTTTTTCCCTAGTTACCAGAATCATTCCTAGCATTTGCATTTTGTTCCTAGCTTGCACCGCCAATGTGCCATTCTACCATGGGTCCCATCCATTTCTGATGATATGCAAAAATCATCCCTTGCGTTGTCTTCAACAAGGTAGTCCACATCATCCATCCTAGTACGGGTATTGCCATCCCTTCGTATTCCGCCAAATGATTGTTGTGATTGCCCTAGGCTAGTATGAAGAGTTTCAATGATCTCTGAATCAAAAGTAATTCTTTTTGCCACTTAAGGGAATATTTCTGCGAGTCACCTTCTTCTAAGATGTCTCGTTACGATGTCATGGAGACTCAACTCCTCGCTACGTTGACAACCGTTCAACACCTTCTTAAGTGTGGAATTGTTGCCAACCTACTGAATCCTCATCATCTACTTTTCCATCACCCTTGATGTGTGTTATGTGTCTCATCTCATGAGTTGATCGTGAGTTGCTCAATCTTTGAGGAGATTGTTTCCTGTAGAATCTCTTTTCGTCGTCATTGAGTTGAATGAAGATCTTGAGAGCAAGGATATCAACATCAACATGAAGCAAGGAACCAACATTCCTATGAAGGGCAGTTGGATCATGAAGATCGTGTTAGCTTTGTATCCCCTCTGTCCTCTTACCTCACGTCTTGAATCTCCGGAAAAGATTCTTGTTTAGTGGGGGTGAGTTGTCACATCCCTAATTCTGGTCTGACCTATGTCAGCTTCCATGCGTGCATCATGTTTAAATTCAAATGAAATTTGAATTGAGGAATTTTCAAAGCCTCAGAAAACCCCTAAAAATAACCAACATTTAAATCTCATCAACTGAGTCCAAGAAAATGTTCCTGTTATTCCGTGAAAATATTGGCATGAGGTGAAATTCAAACCAATATTTTTGGAGTCCCAGAAATAATTTATTTGGGCCTTTGATTTAAATCAATAATATATTTGGGTTGGAATTATTTCTGTTATATAAGAAATAATGTCCAAATAATCCTAAACTGAAATGTTCCATGTTGGGTTTATTCCATACAGTGAGCATGAGCAGTTTGGTGATTTTTGGAAGTGCCTAGGTATTTTTCGAAAAGCCACAAACTTGCAGAAATATTAGAAAACAGAACAAAATAGAAAAAAGGCAGAGAGAGAGTTACCTGGGCCACTTACCTATAGCAGCAGCCCAGCAGACAGGCCAAGCCCACTGGCCACTGCCAGTCATCCCCGACCTCCCGCCAGGAGGACTGGGGTGCGTGCTTGTTGCGCGCTAGCCACACGCCGTGCCACCTCCTGCTTCCACCGCTTCCCCGACGCGGCTGTGAGCACCACGCACTCCCCTTGGCCCCCTCCCACTCTCCCCCGCGCTCATCCCCTCCCCTAGACCTCTCTCTCTCACCCACCCAAACAGGTTCATCGCCGCCGCTCGCCACCACCACGGCCATCGCCATCCCGACGACACCCCGAGCAGTCTACGAGCTCCGCCCCGATGCCCTCTTCTTCCTCACCGATCCTCACGACGCCGGAAGCCCCTGGATGCCGCCAGCACCGCTATTTCCCTTGTCGGCCACCCGAGATCGCTGACGACCGCGCGCCGTCACCAGCCCCTCCTCGAGCCCGCTGACCTGCTCGACGTGACCATCGTGAGCATCTCTCCCCGAAACCCCCCCCTCCTTTTTCTCGAACGTCACCATAGTCGTCGTTTCCGTCGGGCCCGAGAGCTCCCCGCCGCCGGCCTTGTCACCACCGTGGCTACGGCCGCGCAAGCTCGCATCCGAGCTCACCGCTGCACTCACCGCACTTCCGTGAGTCGAACACGACTAACCACGGCTCCTCCCTTGCTCGGCATCGCCCAAACCATTGTCGGCCGAGCTCCGGCCACCGCACTTGTCACCGTTGCCGTTGCTACGGGCCGCCCTAGCCACTGCTTCTTGCACTGCTCGATGCGGACGAGCACGAGCAACGCGTAGATGCCCTCCGCTACGCTTTAGACCGCCGGAGGAGGAATTCCAGTCAGCCTCCGCCGTGCGTGCTGTCGCCGGTGGCTAAACTCCAGCCTAACCACAAGTTAATTAGAGTAATGACCCAGCTAATCTAATCCTGGGTCATTGACATGTGGGCCCCGGCCCCACTGACATTTTAGTTGGGTTTAATTTAAGGCTAATTAACTATATTAATTAGCTGAGTCGATGACATATGGGTCCCACTATCAGGTTTGACCCTGGTTAGGCGCTGTTGACCAGCTGACGTCATAGTGACACAGTGTGGATGCAATAACTCATTTTCTAGACTTATTCTTATTCAGGAAATTCCAGAAAATGCCCTAAACTTCTAAAATTCATAGAAATTCAACCATAACTCATAATGAAATAAGTTATATATGAAAAATGATCAGAAAAATCCAATCTATCCATCTGTACTGGTTTTATGCATGTTAGAGCAACCTAACCTTGCTGTTTAGATGAAACAAGTTAATGCACTAGTATGACCTTTTATTTTGGGTTTGCATTTGAATCTTTGGTTCAAATGAGCCCAAACCAACCTGTTCTAAGTTGCATTAGCCAAAAGACATTCATATTGCCATGTCATAGCATGCATCATATTGTTGCATATCGTCATGTGTTGATTGTGTTTGACATATCTTACGTGGTAGGTTATGCCTCTGAGGATACCTGCGATTATCCGACTGAAGGGCAGTATCCTACTACCACTCCATCAGGCAAGCAAAACCCCCCTTGTTCATTCCGATACAATCCCACTCTCTCGCTCCTGCTCTCTGTTACTACATTAGGAAAACAACGATTCATCTGTTACTTGCTACGGTAATTGAACCCATTATCCTCTACATGACCTATCATTTCCACAGTAAATAGATGAAACCCACTAGCATGAGTAGGAGTTGTTTGAGCCCTGATGTGCCTACTCATTCCTGCTTGTTTGTCATGCCTGCTATTGCTTAGAGTTGTGTCAAGTCTGATTCATCAGGGATGAATTGGAAAGTTGTGAACATGTCCTACTATGTGTTTGCTAAGTGTATTGAACACGATCTGGTAAAGGTATCGATGAGAGGCCATGTAGGAGTACATGGTGGGTTGTTTCATTGGAACCGTCCTTAAGCACCGAGATCTGTATGTGTGATTTAAGAACCAGTTACTACCATGCATTGGGATCCTTAATTGACCCTCTCGGCTTCTTAACCACCCTAGTCCTCTGTCCTGGAGTTGCAACTAGTTTCTGGTGTTTGTAGGATATGTGTTGGCGGCCGTGCATAGCGCTGAACCCAGGCGTGGGCTATGATGCGGTAGATACACCGTGGCCGGGCATGCCGGGCGCCCGTTTGACGTCTCGGAACCCTGTACACATCGTTCGGGGTCATATGTGGAAACCTCGGCTGGACTCCCTACGGATGGAACCTGGATAGGCGATAAACCTGGACTAGAGACTTGAGTGTTTAGGTAGGCCGTGGCCGACACCCTCGTTGTGCTTCCTCTTGAAGGTTGCCGAGTACTCGTTGTGTATGAAGAAGTACACCCCTGCAGGGTTAACCTCGTCTATTCGAATAGCCGCGTCTGCGGTAAAGGACTACTTGGTTACCTATATAGTTCATAGACAAGTGAAAGTGGATACTCTAAAATGCGCAAGATAAGTGTGAGTGCTATGGATGGCGTTCTCGTAGGGAGATGGGAGCAGATCCATAGTGGTGTATTGATATGGTGAATATGTGGACTCGTGTGCGCCACCTCAAAAGAGTTGCTTGCACTCGTAGTTCAGGTTAGCCACTGAGTCAAAGCTGGCTTGCTGCAGTTAAACTCCACTACCCCTTTGTTGATACCGATGCATATGTAGTTAGTTCTGATGTAAGTCTTGCTGGGTACATTTGTACCCACGTTTGCTTATTTTATGTTTTGAAGAGAGACTTCAGTCTCGCTAGTAGTTCCACATGGACTTCGACTTTTAGCTTGATACCTCAGCTACAATCTTGTGCCCTCGGCATGATCTGGTAGATAGTCAGGCTTCTTAGCCTTTTTCATTTGTAGATGTCTGTACTCAGACATGTTAAGCTTCCACATGTGCTTTGATTTGTATGCTATGATTGTTGGGTCATGAGACCCATGTGTGTAATATCTCGCTCCTCGGAACCTAATGAATAAATACTTGCGTCGTAGAGTTATGTTGTGATGCCATGTTGTATTTACACATATCGAGCATATTGTGTGTATGATTGAAATGCTTGGTATGTGTGGGATCCGACAATCTAGTTGTTTATCCTTGGTAGCCTCTCTTATGGGGAAATGTAGTCTAGTGCTTCCATGAGCCATAGTAGTCCGCTACAGCCAGGTTCACCAGAGTCCTGCTAGCCCAGCACTACTGCTCAGAACACTTGACTGGCCGGCATGTGTTTCACTTCGTTCCTATGTCTGTCCCTTCGGGGAAATATCACATGGTGACTTCCGGAGTCCTGCTTAGCTTGCTACAGCCCGGGTTCCCCGGAGTCCTGTTAGCCTAGTGCTACAGCCCGGATTCAGACGCTGTTGACCAACATGCTTGATGTGATTCATGTATGCCTGTCCCCATAGGTCTGTGTCGCTTTGGGTTCACGACTAGCCATGTCGGACCGGGTTCTCTATCATATGGATGCTAGCGACACTATCATATACATGAGTCAAAAGGTGCAAACGGTCCCGGGCCATGGTAAGGCGACACCCGTGGAGATACCGTGCGTGAGGCCGCAAAGTGATATGAGGTGTTATGATATGTCACCAACGTATCTATAATTTTTGATTGCTCCATGCTATATTATCTAATGTTTTGGACTATATTGGGCTTTATTTTCCACTTTTATATCATTTTCGGGACTAACCTATTAACAGGAGGCCCAGCCCAGAAGTGCTGTTTTTGCCTATTTCAGTGTTTCGGAGTAACAGAATATCAAACGGAGTGCAAACGGAATAAAATCTTCGGGAACGTGATTTTCTCACCGAACGTGATCCAAGAGACTTGGACTCTACTCTAGGGAGTCAAATAGGAGGTCACGAGGTTGGGGGCGCCCCCCATAGGGCGCGCCCCCTGCCTCGTGGGTCCCTCGGTGCTCCACCGATGTACTCCTTCCTCCTATATATACCTACGTACCCCAAACGATCAGAACAGGAGCCAAAAACCTAATTCCATCGCCGCAACTTTCTGTATCCACGAGATCCTATCTTGGGGCCTGTTTCGAAGCTCCACCGAAAGAGGGCCGTCATCACGAAGGGCTTCTACATCTTCCTAGCCCCTCCAATGAAGTGTGAGTAGTTTACCTCAGACCTTCAGGTCCATAGTTAGTAGCTAGATGGCTTCTTCTCTCTCTTTGAATCTCAATACAAAGTTCTCCCCCTCTCTTGTGGAGATCTATTCGATGTAATCTTCTTTTTGCGGTATGTTTGTTGAGACCGATGAATTGTGGGTTTATGATCAAGTCTATCTATGAATAATATTTGAATCTTCTCTGAATTCTTATATGTATGATTGGTTATCTTTGCAAGTCTCTTCGAATTATCCGTTTGGTTTGGCCAACTAGATTGGTAGTTCTTGCCATGGGAGAAGTGCTTAGCTTGGGTTTCCATCTTGCGGTGTCCTTACCCAGTGATAGAAGGGGCAGCAAGGCACGTATTGTATCGTTGCCATCGAGGATAACAAGATGGGGTTTATTTCATATTGCATGAATTTATCTCTCTACATCATGTCATCTTGCTTAAGGCGTTACTCTGTTTTTAACTTAATACTCTAGATGCATGCTGGATAGCGGTCGATGAGTGGAGTAATAGTAGTAGATGCATAATCGTTTCGATCTACTTGTCACGGACGTGATGCCTATATACATGATCATCCCTAGATATTCTCATAAATATGCTCAATTCTGTCAATTGCTCAACAGTAATTTGTTCACCCACCATAGAATACTTATGCTCTTGAGAGAAGCCACTAGTGAAACCTATGGCCCCCAGGTCTATTCTCATCATATCAATCTCCATTACTTTAATCTTGCTTTGCTTTTTTACTTTGCTTTTACTTTTTACTTTGCATCTTTATACCAAAAATACCAAAAATATTATATCTATCAGATCTCACTCTCGTAAGTGACCGTGAAGGGATTGACAACCCCTAATCGCGTTGGTTGTGAGTACCTATCGCTTTGTGCAGGTACGAGGGACTTGAGCGTGGCCTCCTACTGGATTGATACCTTGGTTCTCAAAAACTGAGGGAAATACTTACGCTACTTTGTTGCATCATCCCTTCCTCTTCGGGGAAAACCAACGCAAGGTCAAGACGTAGCAAAAAGGATTTCTAGCACCGTTGCTAGGGAGTCTACGCAAAAAGTCAATATACCAAGTACCCATCACAATCACTATCTCTTGCATTACATTATTTGCCATTTGCCTCTCGTTTTCCTCTCCCCCCAATTCACCCTTGCCGTTTTATTCGCCCTCTCTCTCTATCCTCCCTCTCTATTTGCCTCTTTTGCCTATTTGCTCGTGTGTTAGTTTGCTTGTTCGTCGCGATGGCTCAAGATACTACCAAATTGTGTGACTTCACCAATACCAATAATAATGATTTCCTTAGCACTCCGATTGCTCCTCTTACCGATGCTGAATCTTATGAAATTAATGCTGCTTTGTTGAATCTTGTTATGAAAGTTCAATTCGCCGGCCTTCCTAGTGAAGATGCCGCTACTCATCTGAATAGCTTTGTTGATTTATGTGATATGCAAAAGAAAAAAGATTGCAATAATGATGTCATTAAATTGAAGCTATTTCCTTTTCGCTTAGAGATTGTGATAAAGCTTGTTTTTCGTCTTTGCCTAAAAATAGTATTGATTCATGGAACAAGTGCAAAGATGCTTTTATCTCTAAGTACTTTCCTCCCGCTAAGATCAACTCTCTTAGAAACGATATTATGAATTTTAAACAACTTGATCATGAACATGTTGCACAAGCTTGGGAGAGAATGAAATTAATGATACGTAATAGCCCTACTCATGGTTTGAATTTGTGGATGATCCTACAAAAAATTTATGCCGGATTGAATTTTGCTTCTAGAAATCTTTTAGATTCAGCCGCGGGAGGCACTTTTATGGAAATCACTTTAGGAGATGCTACTAAACTCCTAGATAATATTATGGTTAATTATTCTCAATGGCATACTGAAAGATCTTCTAATAAAAATGTGCATGCGATAGAAGAAATTAATGTGTTGAGTGGAAAGATGGATGAACTTATGAAATTATTTGCTACTAAGAGTGTTTCTTCTGATCCTAATGATATGCCTTTGTCTACTTTGATTGAGAATAACAATGAATCTATGGATGTGAATTTTGTAGGTGGGAATAATTTTGGTAACAACGCTTATAGAGGGAATTTTAATCCTAGGCCATATCCTAGTAATCCTTATAATAATTATGGGAATTCCTACAACAACTCTTATGGAAATTATAATAAGATGCCCTCTAAATTTGAGAATAGTGTTAAAGAGTTTATGAATTCACAAAAGAATTTTAATGCTTTGCTTGAGGAGAAATTGCTTAAAGTTGATGATTTGGCTAGGAACATTGATAGAATTACTCTTGAGGTTGATTCTTTAAAGCTTAGATCTATTCCTCCTAAGCATGATATCAATGAGTCTCTCAAAGCCATGAGAATTTCCATTGATGAGTGCAAGGAAAGAACCGCTAGGATGCGTGCTTCCAAAGATTCCTTTATTAAAGCGTGTTCCTCCAATTCCTATGAAAATAAAGATGAAGATCTAAAAGTTATTGATGTGTCCCCTATTAAATCTTTGTTTTGCAATATGAATCTTGATGAAACTGAATATGATCTTCCTTTACCTAGGAGGCGTTCTAAAAATTCGGAGTATTTAGATCTTAATGATGAAATTGATGAAAGTGGGATTGAAAGAAATAAAAATCTAGATGTTGCTAAACCCACTATATTGGATTTAAAGGAATTTACTTATGAAAGTTGTTCTTTAATTGATTGTATTTCCTTGTTGCAATCTGTGCTAAATTCTCCACATGCTTATAGTCAAAATAAAGCCTTCACCGAACATATTGTTGATGCCTTGATGCAATCTTATGAAGAAAAACTTGAGTTGAAAGTTTCTATCCCTGGAAAACTCTATGATGAGTGGGAACCAACTATTAAAATTAAAATTAAAGATCATGAGTTTTATGCTTTGTGTGATTTGGGTGCTAGTGTCTCTACTATTCCCAAGACTTTGTGTGATTTACTAGATTTCCACGATTTTGATGATTGCTCTCTAAACTTGCATCTTGAGGATTCCACTATTAACAAACCTATGGGAAGGATTAATGATGTTCTTATTGCTGCAAATAGTAATTATGTGCCCGTAGATTTCATTGTTCTTGATATAGATTGCAATCCTTCTTGCCCTATTATTCTTGGTAGACCTTTCCTTAGAACGGTTGGTGCGATTATTGATATGAAGGAAGAGAATATTAGATTTAAATTTCCATTAAAAAAGGGCATGGAAAACTTCCCAAGAAATAAAATAAAATTTCCATTTGAAACTATCATGAGAGCCACTTATGGATTGCCTACCAAAGATGGCAATACCTAGATCTATCCTCGCTTTTATGTCTAGCTAGGGGCGTTAAACGATAGCGCTTGTTGGGAGGCAACCCAATTTTTTTTATTCCTTGCTTTTTTCTCCTGCTTAGTAATAAATAAATTATTTAGACTCTGTTTTGGTTGTGTTTTTTGTGTTTAATTAGTGTTTGTGCCAAGTAGAACCGTTGGGAAGACTTGGGAAAGTCTTGTTGAACTTGCTGTAAAAAACAGAAACTTTAGCGCTCACGAGAACTGCTGTCATTTTTATTTGAATAGTGATATTTAGTTAATTATTTTTGAATATGATTAATAGATAAATTCCTCACGTCCAGATATTTATTTTAGAATTTTTGGGGTTCCAGATCTTGCGCTAGCTACAGATTACTACAGACTGTTCTGTTTTTGACAGATTCTGTTTTTCGTGTGTTGTTTGCTTATTTTGATGAATCTATGGCTAGTAAAATAGTTTATAGTCCATAGAGAAGTTGGAATAAAGTAGGTTTAACACCAATATAAATAAATAATGAGTTCATTACAGTACCTTGAAGTGGTCTTTTGTTTTCTTTCGCTAACGGAGCTCACGAGTTTTCTATTTTGAGTTTTGTGTTGTGAAGTTTTCAAGTTTTGGGTGAAATCTTTTGATGGATTATGGAACAAGGAGTGGAAAGAGCCTAAGCTTGGGGATGCCCATGGCACCCCAAAGATAATCCAAGGACACCAAAAATTCAAAGCTTGGGGATGCCCTGGAAGGCATCTCCTCTTTCGTCCACTTCCATCGGTAATTTACTTGGAGCTATATTTTTATTCACCAAGATGATATGTGTTTTTCTTGGAGCGTCTTGTATTATTTGTGTCTTTGTGTCTTAGTATGCCACAATCATCCTTGATGTACACACCTTTTGAGAGAGCCATACATGAATTAAAATTTGATAGAATACTCTATGTGCTTCACTTATATCTTTTGAGCTATGTAGTTTTGCTCTATGTGCTTCACTTATATCTTTTGAGCTAAGTAGTTTTGCTCTATATGCTTCACTTATATCTTTTGAGCGTTATAATTATGCTCTATGTGCTTCACTTATATATTTTGAGTGTTATAATTTTGCTCTATGTGCTTCACTTAGATCTTTTAGAGCATGGTGGTGGATTTGTTTTAAAGAAACTATTGATCTCTCATGCTTCACTTAAATTATTTTGAGAGTCTCTTAATAGCATGGTAATTTGCTTAATAATAATATGCTTGGTGTTCAAGATTTGTGAAACTTTCTTTTAAGTGTGTTGAATACTAAGAAAAGATTGAAACATGATAATTGTTTTGAGATATGGAGGTGATAATATAAGTCATGCTAGTTGAGTAGTTGTGAATTTAAAGAATACTTGTGTTAAAGCTTGTGATTCCCGTAGCATGCACGTATGGTGAACCGTTATGTGATGAAGTCGGAGAATGATTTATTTATTGATTGTCTTCCTTATGAGTGGCGTTCGGGGACGAGCGATGGTCTTTTCCTACCAATCTATCCCCCAGGAGCATGCGCGTAATACTTTGCTTTGATAACTTCTTGATTTTTGCAATAAGTATACGAGTTCTTTATGACTAATGTTGAGTCCATGGATTATACGCACTCGCACCCTTCCACCTTTGCTAGCCTCTCTAATACCACGCGCCTTTCGCCGGTATCATACACCTACCATATACCTTCCACAAAACAGCCACCATACCTACCTATTATGGCATTTCCATAGCCACTCCGAGATATATTGCCATGCAACTTTCCACCATCTAGTTCATCATGACACATTCATCATTGTCATATTGCTTAGCATGATCATGTAGTTGACATAGTATTTGTGGCAAAGCCACCATTCATAATTTCTTCATACTTGTCACTCTTGATTCATTGCATATCCCGGTACACCACCGGAGGCATCCATATAGAGTCATACTTTGTTTTAGAATCGAGTTGTAAATAAATAAAAGTGTGATGATCATCATTTAATAGAGCATTGTCCCAATAAAAAAGGGATAAAGGCCAAAGAAAAAAAAGAAGACCCCCCAAAAAAAGAAAATAAATAAAAAGGGGCAATGCTAACTATCCTTTTTTCCACACTTGTGCTTGAAAGTAGCAACATGTTCTTTATATAGAGAGTCTCATATGTTGTCACTTTCATATACTAGTGGGAACTTTTCATTATAGAACTTGGCTTGTATATTCCAATGATGGGCTTCCTCAAAACTGCCCTAGGTCTTCGTGAGCAAGCAAGTTGGATGCACACCCACTTAGTTTCTTTTGTTGAGCTTTCATACATTTATAGCTCTAGTGCATCCGTTGCATGGGAATCCCTACTCACTTACATTGATATCTATTGATGGGCATCTCCATAGCCCGTTGATACGCCTAGTTGATGTGAGACTATCTTCCCCTCCTTTTTGTCTTCTCCACAACCACCATTCTATTCCACCTATAGTGCTATATCCATGGCTCACGCTCATGTATTGCGTGAAGATTGAAAAAGTTTTGAAAAAGTTAGAGTATGAAACAATTGCTTGGCTTGTCATCGGGGTTGTGCATGATTTAAATACTTTGTGTGGTGAAGATGGAGCATAGCCAGACTATATGATTTTGTAGGGATAACTTATTTTGGCCATGTTATTTTGAGAAGACATAATTGCTTTGTTAGTATGCTTGAAGTATTATTATTTTTATGTCAATATAAACTTTTGTCTTGAATCTCTCTAATCTGAATATTCATACCACAATTAAGAAGATTTTCATTGAAATTATGCCAAGTAGCACTCCGCATCAAAAATTCTCTTTTTATCATTTACCTACTAGAGGACGAGCGGGAATTAAGCTTGGGGATGCCTGATACGTCTCCAACGTATCTATAATTTTTGATTGCTCCATGCTATATTATCTACTGTTTTGGACTATATTGGGCTTTATTTTCCACTTTTATATCATTTTTGGGACTAACCTATTAACTGGAGGCCCAGCCCAGAATTGATGTTTTTTGCCTATTTCAGTGTTTCGGAGAAACAGAATATCAAGCGGAGTCCAAACGGAATAAAATCTTCGGGGACGTGATTTTCTCACCGAACGTGATCCAGGAGACATGGACTCTACTCTAGGGAGTCAAGGAGGAGGTCACGAGGGTGTAACAACCCGGATGTAACTTTCCCTATTTGTACTCCAACTCTTGCTGTTTCCGGTGTTAAGTTATATTTATTTCTCGGGTTCGGGTCTTTGTCTCCGTGTGTTGTTTTCTTTTTCGTGCATCCCTTATCATGTCATCTCGTGCATTGCATTTGCATACATGTTCATCTCATGCATTCGAGCATTTTCCCCGTTGTCCGTTTTGCATTCCGGCGCTTCGTTCTCCTCCGGTGGCCATTTCTAGCTTTCTTTCGTGTGTGGGGATTAAACATTTCCGGATTGGACCGAGACTTGCCATGCGGCCTTGGTTTACTACCGGTAGACCGCCTGTCAAGTTTCGTGTCATTTGGACTTCGTTTGATACTCCTACGGTTAACCGAGGGACCGAGAAGGCCTCGTGTGTGTTGCAGCCCAACACCCCCCAAATTTGGCCCAAAACCCACCAAACTCTGCTCCATGTCCTAGAGCGTTCGATCACGATCGCGTGGGCGAAAACCGCACCTCATTTGGACTCTCCTAGCTCCACTTATGCCTATTTATACCCCCTCCATTCGGATCTCCTCTTCCCCCGTTCAAAACCCTAAAAAAACAGATCCATCTTCCCCCGCGCCGGGCCGGACGTGTCCGCCTGCGCCGGACGTTGTCCGTCCCGCCGCCGCACCCACTCACGCGCCGCCACGTGGGCAGCGCCCACATCGCCGCCGCCGGGCCCGCCTGGCCCGCGCGGCGGCCCCCTTCCTCCTCCTCCCGGGCCAGAGGTGGCCGTGGCCCGACCGCCGCCGCCCGAGGCCACCGGCCTCCGCCGCCGCCCGTATCTCCGGTGGCCGGAGCCACCACTGCCGCCGTCGCCGCCCTCCGCCTCGCCCGGCCCCGCCTCGATTCTCCGCCGCCGAGCCGCCCGCCGCCTCCACCACCGGCGACCGGGCCGGATCCGGCCGCCCCTCCACCGGCCGGCGAGCCCCTCCTCTCCTCCGGCGTCCTTCCCCGGCGAGCGCGAGCTCCGGCACCGATCTGCTACAGTGTCGCGAAGTGCTACAGTAAACCCTAGATCTGATCTGGGAGGTTGTTTTTTTTGCTAAGTCCCTAGAATTTTTACTCCATATGCTCCTATTCGAGGACCCGTATCTCGGCAACCGTAGCTCTGTTTTGGGTGTATGATATATCAAAATCTTCGTCTGGAGATGTGCATCATTTCGTTCCATTGCATCATTTGCATTTGAGCTCATCTTGATTCCCTAAATGCTGTTAGAAGGAGGCTTCGTGAGTTAAACTGCAGATCCGTTAGTTCATCATGCACTTTTGTCATTTTTGCCATGTTTGATCCGTGCATGATATGCCTGTGCCCCTTTGGGATGAATTGTTAAGCATTTTTTCTTCTTTCCAGAGGTGCCACCCATGCATTTTTAGGATGTGTGAGTTGTCTTGTGCAAGCTTGCGAAGAGAGGTACCTGAGATTGCTGATTTCAGGGACTTAGTGATTTTCACTAAGTCTGGGATATTTTAGTTCGTGATGCCATATGTCCAGCTTGTTTCCTAGTGATCCGTGCCTCTTTTGAGTATAATCAGTGAGGTAGTTTTGATATTTATGTTATGATCTATCCATACATGTCTTTGTTTGCATATGTGGAGTGCTCTAGGTTGACTCAATCGAGCTCAACTTTTGCTTCGTTGTTAATCTGGGCAGATCGTCAACTTGTTTGCGATTTTGCCGATGCTACCGTTAGTGTTCCATGCATGCTATGCCTTTGTTCTTGCCATGTGTAGCTAGAATATTGTGTCTTATTTCTAGATATATGCTTGCCTTGCCATGAATTGCACCATGGTGAGTGCATCGAGCTCGTTTATATGCCTTCGTGAGTTAAATTTCAGCATGTCTCAGTTTTCACTGTCTGAAAACTGATTGTGTTCGAGCTATGTTCGTGAGCTCGGTAGAGTATTTTGTGAACCCTTTTGGCCCCAGGTCACTTTGGGTGTTTTGTTAATCTTGTTGAGTAGCTCCATGCCATGTTCTTACTTGTCATGTTCGGGTCATTTATCATGTTGTTTTGCTGCTCCAAAGAGAGCATCGTGATCTGAAATTTCAGGCTAGTGTTAATTTCACTAAGTCTGGAATCTGTTTTGCATATTCATTTTTGCCATGCTTGTTTGAACCTCTTAATGGATGAATTTGCCTATGGCTCAGTCCTAGTGTTTTGTTAACCATCTTCTGTACATCACTGCCATGTATTTTTTTTTCATGTTTGGTGGCTGTAGCATGTTCATTTCTTTGCGTTTAGATGCCTACTTGCTGTAAATCGCAGACCGGTGTCATATCTTAAAACGCTTGCCATTTCCAAACCGTAGCTCCGATTCCAATGATCTTTATATCGTTTTCAAGAGATTTCATCCCCTCTATCCAGTGGCACACTTGGAATTCCAAGTTGAGGCCAGGTTCATGCATTTCCTGTCATATCTTGCATTTTGCCTCCCGCATCGCATCCCGCATAGCATATCATCATTTCATCGTATTGCTTGGTCTTGCATGTGGTTGATTGTATCCTTGTTGCTTGTTTGTCTTGTTTGGGTAGAGCCGGGAGACGAGTTCGCTACCGAGGAGCCCGTTGAGTTTGCTTGTGAGGATCCAGTCAGCTCTGACAACTGTCCAGGCAAGATGACCATACCCTCGAAATCACTACTATCTTTGCTATGCTAGTTTGTTCGCTCTTGCTATGCCAATGCTACGATGCCTACCTTTTGCTTGTCAGCCTCCCAATTGCATGATTGAACCTCTAACCTACCATTGTCCTAGCAAACCGTTGATTGGCTATGTTACCGCTTTGCTCAGCCCCTCTTATAGCGTTGCTAGTTGCA